>NC_046628.1:17631687-18001687 GCF_900324465.2 Anabas testudineus | reverse complement strand
TTGCCTGGCAACCGCTGCTTAGTGAGCACTTTACCAGGAAGCCTTAACAAAAAGTTGGAGACATACACACACTGCTGTCAAAGTTGTGGTTGATGTTTTATTGGTTTGGACTGCAGCCTCGTTACCTCCTCTCTCCCCGTCAACTTATCTCCGACACTCAGAGCGGTTTCCTCCAGCAGGACAGCGAACAGTTAATGCTGCTGCAGAGGTTACACTGCAGGTAAAAAAAAACTTCCAGCTGCTGGTTTAGAGCCGCGGAATAATGTTGTGACATCTGTCAGTTCTATTTTTAGAAAATATGTGATGAATTCTTGTTGTGATGTTTGCTGTGATTATTCTTGATCCCCACAGGATGAACCTTAAAGTGATATTTCCACCCGTCCTCCTGTGTAATTGCTGCTGCTGAGCAGTTGGCCGGTGTAAAGATTAGACTATAGGTCCATAGTACCATATTCTACTTTTGATTATTTGTGAACCACTGCTCTATAAACCGTCAGTCTGTCTTTCTGTTTTTTATTGTGACCTATGACCCACTTGTAACATGAAGTAAATGAAGCACCAAATGTTCCCTAACAGCAGTTTGACAGTTCACAGCATGTACTCACTCCTGACCGTCGCCGTCCTGGTGCAGTTGTAGAGGATTGCCAACTCTCCGAACACTTTGCCCGGTCCCATCGTGCACAACTTCATCCCCTCTTTGGTCACCTCCACCTTCCCCTCTGTGAAACAAACCAACAAAACTATTGTTCAGTCAAAAGGCGATTTATCTCACATTAAAGGAGCATTCCACCATTTTCATTGTGTTTCTATTGAGCTACTTATAATAAAGTATATAAAAGTAAACAGCATCTCATGTACACAACAGATGCACAACACGGAATCACTTCTAATTAGAGTTACAGGGACGTCTCCGCATACGCTGCTCAGATTTTTCTATCTGTCTTTTGAGTAAAACCAAGTGACTGGAGCTGCTTAAACATCACCACAAACATGTGATGAAGGAAAACAGACAACAGCTTTCAGGTCCGTTCAGGAAAAATATTACACATCTGTGATTGAAGGAAAGGAAATCTGAGCTCTGAGGAGCAGCATCCAAATCAAATGAATGTGTAGAAATTAAACGAAATCATACAACAGACGAGTCGATTCTGCTGCTTCACACCTGATTCATCAACATGTTTAGTAGAAGCTGCTGCGACACGACGAGGAAACATCACGATCGAAGTTCATTTGGTTTATTACACACACACAGTAATACACACACAGTAACACACACACACACAGTAACACACACACACAGACAGTAACACACACACACACACACAGAAACACACACACAGTAACACACACACACAGACAGTAACACACACACACACACAGAAACACACACACACACAGAAACACACACACACGATTTCCATAGTTCTTTTAAAACCAACGTCTAAGAAACACGTGGAGAGATTCCTTCAAATTCGAGTTTAGAGTTCAAAGGTCAAATGTTAAGTTCACTGTGACCTCATGTATGTCTCATCCTTGTTAATGTTATATCTCAGTCTTTCTCTGTAATGTACCAGTTCAAGTTACTGTAGTTTCCTTTGTGTCCTCTAATAAATCCTGTTTCATCTCTGTTCGCTCTGCGTCAGAGGAACTAGAATAAAAACATCTACAACTCACTTCCTGTATTATTTATTCAATTATCTTCTGTGTTACCTGGTGATGGCTGAAAACCTGTTTTCTATGCAGCTCAGAACTAAAATAAAAACAGCGTCAGAACTCCTGATTTACTTCACTTTGCTCAGTCGTCTCCTTTCTTAACATTTCTGTTAACCAGCTGCACACAGCAGTGGTTTTAGTCCAAGCTGTTTATCGGCCTCTCTTAAACCCGTCGGTGTTCAGACAGATCACAGACGGATTCTGTGGGAGGAGAGTTGGTTCCAACACTAAATGATTAATAGGAGTTTGTAAAATCTTTTTCTGACAGATGTTAAGACGAACACATGCTGTGCACACAGAGAGGCCACCGGCATTAAAACGTTATTTTTTATCAACAGAGACGCTGCAGCTGATTGGACTCGGTTCAAATCGACTTTTATCGCTCTTACAGATCCACAGATAAAACACAGATTCATTTATTTCTCCAGTGCTCAGCGTGAAAACAAAGAACAACAAGCTGCACTCCTACAAATCTCTGGTTTAACTGGAGTTTAATGCTGAATAGTTGGAGTCAGTGAGGATGTTTAACACTCAAGAGGCTGGATGTGAATTATACATGAGCCTTCGGATCCCTGGAAGTATTTTTTTAACCAATTCAACATGTTGAATCACCAGCAAACCAGGTTAGAGAGACCAAACTGTCAGAACGAGAAGGGAGAAGGACCCCAGGGCCGTTTACTTCTTATTACACATATTATCTGATGGTCACATAACCATCGACGGTGAGCAGCAGTGAAAACACACCACAGAGAACCACTGTCGTGATGAGGATAACTCCTCCCAGTGGAGCGAACTCCAGCTGTGTCTGTTATATCGGATACAAAACAAAGAACTGAAACTCATTATCAAGCTGCATGAAGTCAGAGGGAACCTCCTCTCTGCACATTTGCATCAAAGCAGAGCTGGAAGAGTTTCCATGACGTGTCCATCCTGTTGTCGCTGCTTTCATCCTGAGATCCGTCAGATAGTGTTTAACATTTGGACACGTCTGACATTTCAGACTCATATTGATGAGGATTGATTTGTACGTCAGAAACTGGAAATGTCAGAGTGATCAGCACCAGTGGCTGCAACATATATGGAGACATGACAACACTCAAAACACAGACGGTCCTTTCAGCACCGTGGTGGTGTTTTCAAAGAGATTTCATTTGACTGTGGTGAAAACTAAAAACCTCATAGGCTCAGTGGAGGATTAGTGCAGAACGTTTCTTCACACACACAAACAAACAGGCACAAATATTCAGTACCACTCAGGATGAGGTGTGACTGGGACTTTTCCAGGTTTATTTGCTGTCCAGACTGTCCAACAGCCAGAATCCAGATTCAGTTTTCAATGCACGCTGATCTGAGCTGTAGTGCAACAACAGACGACACACAATCTGTCCGACCTTCTTGATGGATATTGTTGGGGCTGTGCAAACAACCTGCAGACACGACCAACAGCTGAAACCTCGCTCCAGTCCTTCTGCATTTTCAAGGAAAACTAAACATCGTCTTTTGTCTTTCTTTACAAAAAACTTCTCCTTTAAATCCACTTGAAGTCAGAATCAAAGATAAGAAATGATTTAATATCCGAGCTGTAAGAGAGACGGTGTGCAGTGTCACATCTTCAGCTGCGCATCAACAGAAACAGATTCCATGTTGTAATATTAGCGTTATTATTATTTATTATTATGATTACCATTGATAATAATAATAATCTATTATTATTATTTTTAATTATTGGAAGTTTAAAGATAAACTCTAAATGAAACGGTCAGTATGAGTTCTCTGCAGCTGCACAGCCTCACACACAGCAAACTGTGATTCTCTGTGTTCATCAAACGTTTCCCCGTTCACCACAACATTAAAACCATCAAGTGGTTTTAATGTTGTGGCTGATTGATAAACATCAATTGATGGAAAATAAGAATTATTGTTGGAAATCAGCATCAGTCTGTGCTTAGCAACACACACAGACAAACATTAATTAACCCCACTGTTCCTCATATGAACACAGTCATTCAGCACAAACACAGAGCAGATGGTGATCATTATGTTGAATGGCAAGATAAACACACACACACACACACACACACACACACACACACACACACAGTATCTGCTGTTGCAATTGGAGACTGTAATGATCATTAGGTTAATCACACACACACACACACACACAAACACACACACACACACACACACAGGGCATGTTAGATATCATTTCAGGTCTGCATCACATGTAGAAATAAACATCTCACCAGGTGGTTACACGCAGACCTGTCGGTGTTTTAGTTCTTTTCAAACTGAAACACACTCTGAAACGTCCAGTTTCCTTCTGTAGGGGGGACGTTTGTGAAGCAGTGAAAACCACAGTCTTGCTGATGGAAACATCATTAACGCTGGCTTCCTGCCTCCTGCTCTGCTCCTCCACACTGTTCAGAAAACTCCAATGGTTTCTGCCTGATTTTCGACACAGACACTGGATCCACCTGCAGGACTCTACTGTGCAGTTCATATACATGTAGAACATGATTTAGTGTTAATTCATCCTCAGGAAACAGTAGTAACCGTGAGTGTTGCTCAGGAAGTTCACTATCTAACAATGTCCAAACAAAATGCAGAATATTTTTCTATGAATCATCCTGTTCAATAATTCATTCTCTCTGCTTCTCACCAGCTGAGCTTCCACTTCTATTTAACAGCTCCATTTAGAAATATAAAACCTGTGACGTGTGCCAGTCTGATATGATGCAGAACACACAGCTGGATGTGTTTCCTAGTTATTGATGAATTCATCAGTGCTGCGGTGGAAACTTTAAAGACGGTCTGAGCAGTAGGAAGCTGTTAGAGAGCATGTAAGCACATTAAAAAGCGGCCAACACTGCTGAGCCTGGGCCTTCGCTTCCCTCTGTGCTCATTAGCAACCAGCAGGACTGGACTCTGGTACATTAGAAGAACATTAGAAGAAGGATCACCAGGCAAAGTCAAGAAACTGCTTTTACCATTCAACAGAGAAGGTGGGCAGGGAGTGACAGATGAGTGTGGGCGACCGACTACCACAGACAAGGCGAGAGAGAGAATGGTGATTTTAAAAATGTCTCTTTAATCAAACAACACTCACACAGGAGTCAGGTGTGTGTCTGAACAGATGCACCTCAGTGAGGTTACGGGCGTCTCGTACAGAAGCTAATTCCTCTGCTGATGTTTCAGGTGCTGCTCTGTTGTCAGACACTCGTGGCCTTGATTCACTTTTAAAGAGCTTGTTTGCTCGTTAACTGACGAAGAACACTTAACTGTTTATTCGACAGTTGTTTATCTGGTGCAACACCAGTGTCAGACTACATAATGTGCTAGATGGAATCATGTTGGAGAAAATCTAAAAATGACCTCCTCCTCCTCCTCTGCCTCAGTGTTTTTATTCCCCTGTCCTCTGGGGGCAGTAGAGTGTCACAGAACAAGGAGAAGAGGATGCTGTATTTAAAATCACATGAACAAGCTACTAAATAGAAGAACTGTGTTTTACCGGATGTACGTTCAAACATCACGTCGACTTCAACAGAAGAAACGTTTCTAACTACAGGTTGTGTGTCCAGTTTCACCCAAGACTCTGTGGGATCCACTCGAGACAGTTCCAGCACGTCTCTACACAGAAACAAGACATAATGGAATATGACTGGACTGACTAACAACAGACAGGCGGCCTTTCCTTGATCCTCATGATAATGATGCTCATAATGATGTGGAAATGGGAGACGGTAAGCTGCTGTTACAACGAGCTAACTCGCTCTCTTTGAATCGTACAAGGGAGCCGATGTTGTACAATGAAAGTAAAGTGAACCTTTATAAATGTTCCCTGTGGTGAAGCTGGGGGCCTTTAGAGTCCGTCTGCTGCCCTGACCCAGAAGAACATGAGCTGGACTGGACCAGGTTGCAACCAGGGCAGAAACTGGCCCAGTCTATAGGTCTCTATTTAAACACGTTTTTTTTAAATTAATATAGTTTCAAATTTAATTTCCCCTTATTAATTGTTGAGAAATGTTTGCACTTTGCTGCTTGTTTGATAGTTTTTTATGTGAAATTCAACCAGTGGCACTAAAATAAATCACAAAGTCTACGGACGACAGAGAAGCAGGGTAAACGGCTGAAGTCAGGAGACATCTCCAGGTGACCAGCGGCGTCACAGAAGCAGATCGTAGAGTCTGAAATGACGCCGAAAACATGATCTGTTGGCTTTGAAGCATGTTGTTTCTCCTCAGAGACGAGAACGACTTAGTGGATCAATAACCAAAAGTTGAGAGACCAATGAGTCTGTGAAGGATAAAACAACACAGGATCTCTAAAAGCTGCAGCACTGGGTTAATTTGAGGTTGTAACACTGACAACACAGATCAGAGTGAGACCTCCTCCAGTTACACTGATTCATGTGAACAGAGACACTGAAGCACTTTAAAACTATTCATTTGCATCCTCTCGACTGTTTGACGCGCACTTCTGATTTTAAAAACTCATTAAAGCAGCTGGAGAGCTTTCAGTCGCTCTGACGGGCCGTCGGCAGCTAAGAGGAAAATATGAAATGCAGCTGAAAGAGAAATAAAAAAAGTGAGTGAGTAGTGATGAATCCATTACTCAACCAGCTCCCTTAGTGTGGGTGAAAATAGACGTGTGCTTTTGTTACAGGTAACAGTCGTCTGCACAGCTCCCACAGAGACAGACGCCTTAGTTAACCTGCAGAAACTCCAGCAGCTCTGAAGCAGCTGTGTTCTCTTTGTGGTTGTCCCTCCTCCATCCATCCTTACTGCACTTGCATGTGGTCCCATTTTTCAAAAACTTGAATTTAAAATGACACCTGGGAGACACGTGGTCCACGTCTCACCAGGATTTTTGATGAGGGGAGACTGGCACAAGTTTTTGTTTGCTCTAATGCTCGGACCTTAAAGAATGAAGAACAGGACTACTTCACATTACAGTGTAGAAAGAAAGAACAGACCATAATTATGGAGACAACACAGACTTGTGAAACGTGTATTTTACTCCTATGGTCTCAGATCTAGAGTAGACCACATCAGTCCAGTACCCGCATCTTTTCTGGGATCATGGCCTCACTGATTTAAATGCGGTGGACAAAATGATAGAAACACCTGCCAGGGACCTTTCTGAACAAATAGAACCTTATCCGGCTCAGGATGGAGGATTTCCTGCTTCCCCACCTCTCCTTGTGTTCATCTTTACTTCCTTCCATCCACATGTTCTTGGGTCCCTTTCCTCCTCCCTCTCTTCCATCTGTCTTTCATTTCCTCTTTTCCTTGCTGTCATATTTCTCTCTTATCCTCTTTGTGATCTAATCTCTTTTTCCCCTCACATTTTATTTACTCCACTTCTGTTTAGTTTCTCTCCTTTCTTTCTGACCTTTCCCCTTCTCCTGCATCCTTCTTTCCATCATTTCCTCACACCTTACCTTCTTTTTCAGTTCATTCTTTGTCCATGTGTCATGTAGTTTTCCATCGTTCGAGTTCTCATTTCTTTTCTTTCCTTCCATTCTTTCCTTTAATGCTCCTTTACCCCTCATTCGTGTTCATCCTTTCTTCCTCTCCTCTTTCAGTCCTTTAAAATCCTTCCCTCTCTCTTCCTCTTGTTTGTCTTCTTTCCTTCCTTTTATTATAAACTGAATCCAATTTTCCAAACTGTGAAAACATTTTAAATACCAAATATGGTCACCCAACAGGTTGCCATGCCAACCGCATCCACCAGAGAGATGTGTGTGTGTGTGTGTGCGTGTTTTGTCTTTTACATAATGAGACAAAACGGCTGCATCTGTTTCTTCCTCCAAATGCAGAATTAATGAGCATCATATTTCACACACACGTCTTTATATAGCTGTGAGGACTTGATGAATTCCTTTGCCTTTACTCAAACAGAACATTGGAAAATTCTCCAGACATCTCTTCATGTGTTGATGAGCTGTCAAACGCTCCTGTGACCCAGGTCCTTTGAACAGCCTGTCAGCTGTGAAAAGCACAAAATCCTCCAACCTGAACCCCAGTAAAGGTTGTTGGTCCCAGTCCCTGTCCCCGTCATTTCATGTGACTCACTGGAGCCTCTGCTGAAATTACTCTAGTTTTAGTAATAGTAACAGCAGCTGGTGTTCCAAACATCCTCATGAGGGAAAATGTCGAAAAACGCCAGTTCTAACCGGTGGAAACATCAGTTGTAGATGTGTCTTCACAGAAAAGTCTTCACGGTACAGAGAAGTCTTCACAGTTTAGAAAAGTCTTCATGGTTTAAAAAAGTCTTCACAGTTTAGAAAGTTCTTCACGGTTTAGAAAAGTCTTCACAGTTTAGAAAAGTCCTCACAGTTTAGAAAAGTCTTCACAGTTTAGAAAAGTCTTCACAGTTTAGAAAAGTCTTCACAGTTTAGAAAAGTCCTCACAGTTTAGAAAAGTCTTCACGGTTTTGAAAAGTCTTCACAGTTTAGAAAAGTCTTCACAGTTTAGAAAAGTCTTCACAGTTTAGAAAAGTCTTCACAGTTTAGAAAAGTCTTCACAGTTTAGAAAAGTCTTCACAGTTTAGAAAAGTCTTCACGGTTTAGAAAAGTCTTCAATGTTTAGAAAAGTCTTCACGGTGCAGAAACATCAGTTGTAGATGTGTCTTCACAGAAAAGTCTTCACAGTTCAGAAAAGTCTTCATGGTTTAGAAAAGTCTTCACGGTTTAGAGAAGTCTTCACGGTGCAGAAACATCAGTTGTAGAGAAAAGTCTTCACAGTTTAGAAAAGTCTTCATGGTTTAGAAAAGTCTTTACAGTTTAGAAAAGTCTTCACAGTTCAGAAAAGTCTTCACGGTTTAGAAAAGTCTTCATGGTTTTGAAAAGTCTTCACAGTTTAGAAAAGTCTTCACAGTTTTGAAAAGTCTTCACGGTTTAGAAAAGTCTTCACAGTTTAGAAAAGTCTTCACGTTACAGAAAAGTCTGCATGGTTTTGAAAAGTCTTCACAGTTTAGAAAAGTCTTCACAGTTTAGAAAAGTCTTCACAGTTTAGAAAAGTCTTCACGGTTTAGAAAAGTCTTCACGGTTCAGAAACGTCTTCACAGTTTAGAAAAGTCTTCACAGTTTAGAAAAGTCTTCACAGTTTAGAAAAGTCTTCACAGTTTAGAAAAGTCTTCACAGTTTTGAAAAGTCTTCACAGTTTAGAAAGTCTTCACAGTTTAGAAAAGTCTTCACGGTTTAGAAAAGTCTTCACGGTTCAGAAAAGTCTTCACAGTTTAGAAAGTCTTCACAGTTTAGAAAAGTCTTCACAGTTTAGAAAAGTCTTCACGGTACAGAAACAGCAGAAACACACACAGGCACCATCCATTCGTATTTTTCATGGTCTGTTTTTGGGATCATTTCCTCTTCCTGTGACAGGAGATGTTATATTTAGCCACCATCTGCCCCTCGCCCACACACCCATACCCACCCTCTCTCTCTGGATGTTGATCAAATCATGTGAACACGAATCTGTTTTGTCTTTGTCTTTGTCTCTGACGGTTTAAACACAGCTCGTCACTTCCTCTCATTCCCAACTTCAACACAGCAGTTCAACCAGTGGAAAAGTGTTTCCAGTACAAATCCAGAAGCTACACAGTGACTTATAACAAAGGAAGGAAGTAGAATCAACTTTTCAATAACTTAATTACAAATTAGATTTCTGGTTCATTTAAAGGAAGAATTTGTAAAGAAGCTGGGAGTTGTTGTGAATCTTTCTAAATCTATTTAGAAAGACATAAATCGAACAGACTTCACTTCGCAGCAGGCATTGTTTGAGACTTTACGCTCTCCAGGGACTTTTTCTTTTTGTACTTTGACAATAACATTAACGATGGGAACTTCCTGTGTGTATTAGGTCCAGATTGTTTCTGTTCATCTTAAAACCAACTGTACAAACTGTGTCCATTACAGTCTCTGTTCAAACTTTGTGAGTCTTTGTCCCGACTTAGAAATTAGTTTCAACAGCTGGAAACGAAAACAGACTCTTTAAAGCAGAAACAACCTCTGTCCAGGATAAAATCAGTTTACTGAAGCTCAAACAATGAAAATGTGAAGGTATGAGACATATCTGTTAGCTTTATGTGTTGATGTCTCCTCATCACTTCTGATGTTCTGTTAAAGTCACAGTTCATCACGTCTGTTCCACTGCACTTTGTGACAAGCTGTAGAACTGTTGCAGCTGAGGCCACAGACATGCAGCAGAAAAATGATCAATAGCCAGCAAAATGAAAACACGGTGAACGTTCAGCTGTCGTTGAGAGTGGTGAGGAAGACAGCTGAAAACATTTAGTGATTAAAGCGTAGTGCTGGAAAAGATTCCTGTTTCTGCACGTCGCTGTGTGTTTATTCTCAAAAAGAGTTTTGACTTTAATACGCTGCCATAATTAAAAGAGTGCGCTGGTAACATGATGCCGTGACTATAATAGTGAACTTGAGGTCAGCTGCAGACTTCACTTTATTAATGCAAACACACACACACACACACACACACACACACACCATTACTATCAGCAGGTCTGACGCTCACTTGCCCACTGCAGAGACTGTTGTAATAGTTATTTTAAGACTGACCCACTTACTCCAAGGTGGACACACACACACTCACACACACACACAGACACACACTCACACACACACACAGACACACACACACACACACACACACACACACACTCACGCTCGTTATCAGTTACAAACACAGTGGGCAACATGAATATATTGGTCTGTCTCAAGCTTGCCTGCCAACACCAGATTCAATTATAGAATTGCACATTTTAACACGGATTTGCTAATAACCTTGATCCTTTTTACAGAAAATCTAACAAAAAGATATTTTTCATATTGTGAGGAGTTGCTCTAACATTCAGCAGGGGTGTCATCCACCCAGCAGCTTTACTTAGATATAAATGTCATCAGTTTGTTCACACTGCTCTCTGCCACCCACCAACACGGAGGATTGGCCATCTGGAGGACTGTTGTCGAGCTGCGGTGAGTCCAAAATTACTGAGACAATAAAATTTAAAATTGTAACAGGACACAGATTTGAAGGTCGGTTCTGAAAGACCACATGGGCCCTAATGAGGGACAGGTAGGAACACTAACACTGTCAGGAGCTTCTTTCCTTGCAAAATTGTTTTCATTCAAATAAAAGTGAATAAACACATGATTTATTTTCAGATCAAAGTAAAATGCTAACACAGATTAAAATGGGGTCTGACGACATCTTCTGTCCAAGCACACCATCATCAACCTGTGTTTCAAGTGGGAGGATCACGTTACTAAACAGGCGTCTTATATAACTCACTAACCACAAATGCAGCTATAAATACCACAGAAGAGCTCAGAGTAAATACAGCAAAGAGACAAAGGGACAAATCTGAATTTATAACACCTCCATGTGAAATGTAACAGCAACACATTTCTCACACTAACTTCTGTTGTTATAATAAAACACAAACTGTCCCTTTAACCTTTGGTTGAAAGTGTTAGTAGAGAAAAAAACTGTGTTGAACTGACAACGAACACGGCTCTTCAGTGTCTGGAAAGGAGCTCAGCTGGAGATACGAGGTTGGTGTAAAAAGAACCATGTACCAGCATGAAAACATAATTCCAACAGTGAAATATGGTGGGAGGAGCATCATGATTCGGGACTACTTTGCTGCTACTGGACCTGAATGGTTTGCCATCATGGAGACAAAAATGAGGTTTATCTATCCTACAGGATAAAGTTGGGGTGTCTGTCTGCAAGCTGACGCTCAGACGAATGATTTTAAGTTGAATTATTTCGTCACAGGCGATGTTTAAGGCTAGAAACTGATAAAACCTAGAAACTAGTCTGAGGAACGAGTGATTCAGGACAGAGACAGAGCAGAGAAGTCACAGTGCTCAGCAGCCTTCAGGCGTTCTGACACGTTACACAACACACCGCAAGTCTGACACGTTTCTGGAAGAACAGCAGCTGAGAAAACTCTGTCCTAAAGGTCGAACTGAGCTCCAGGAAAACTTCTGCAGAACTTTTCTGTCTCAGCTGGAAATGTCACAAACCTCAGAGTCTCTGCAGAACTTGAAGCAGCTTCTCATTATCAGTGACAATCTTTACGTCTGGGGACACTTCTCCCCTTCAATTAAATTTTAATAATATCATTAATTACATGTGTGAGAGAGTGGTTCTTGATTCTAACTGAGACACAGTCACACACCTCCCTCTGAGTTCTTCCCAAACTGTAAATAATAAAAAGTGTATCGCCCTAGCCTCTGCATCGTCCCTGAATGCCTCACAACATGGCTGAACTACAACCTGAACACTTCCAGAACGCAGCACACCAGAACAGTGGCTAACAGACAACTAATGCACACAGGTGATGACAGGTCGTCCTACAACAAGAAATATCAGATTTCCAGGATATCGTGTTGAACTTTGAGGCGATAGAGAGAGTTAAGGGAGGCGGGAGCTGAGTGTGCACCACTTTCTACACACATATGTAGAACGTGTGATAAATGAGGCCTAGGTCTGATTGTGTGAGTGTTTAGTTTGTCCTTTGATTTCTCACCTTCCATCACGAAGACCAGGGAGCCGACGTCGCCTTCTTTGATGATGCAGGCGTCATTCCCATAATCTACGGGGTACATGCAGTCCACGATCTCCTGGATCTGAGACAGCTCCAGGTTCTTCATGAAGTCATTGTCTAAGATGGCGTCTTTTATGAGCTCCTTCGACCTGAGAGACAAGAAGAGAGGAGACATCAACAAATAAGATCATAGAAACGAAACCCTCCGATGTTGGTGGGTGGATAAACTGAACTGTACCTCAGGGAGGAGGCAGCGCCTTAAAGTCTATCTTCTGGAGTAAAGTACATGAACCACATAGCTAAAGGTCACAATCGTGATGCGATGTTGTCTGTGAGAACAACTTTAACATTCACTCATGTTTCTGAGCTGCGTTGATAATGTGTCAGAGCTCACAGCCACTGACTGAACAGTTAATGTGTGTGATCAATATCAGCCGAGTGTGAAACTCCAGTTTAATGTCACAAAAGGACAGAGAGCCGGCCCGTTACAAACACTCTGCAGCTCGGATTGATTTCACAAAGGCTTTTCATGCCTCAGTCGACACTTTGGTCCAGAGGGAGGACTCTCCAGACCAGAATCTATCAACACGTAAAAGGCAGACTGTGCGGAAATGCTTCTGATTCCTGCTCCCCAGAGGATGAACTTCTTCTATGCAGAGTCATAACGCTGCCTCCCAACCATCCATCCTTTACACTGGAACCAAATAAATAACTTTTTTCTTGGGCTGAGGGTTAAAAATAAAGAAATGCTCATCACTGAACTTCTAGCTTCACTCCTTGTTTTGCTTTAGGCACTTTTTCCTGCACACAAACTTTTGATCCCAACACAAATCACACATTCTGAGTTTGACTGTTGTCTATTCAAGAGTTAATTCATGTAAATTCTCAATTACCACATTATAATCATTTATTCTTCCCAGCAGCTGGTGCGACACGAACCCGACTGCTGGCAGATATCTGCAGGTTTTAGAAGACGAGTAGCTCCTTCCTCCTTCAAACATGAACAAATGAAAAGCAGCTGAGCTGCCGTCATAAAACCTAATAGTGAGCACTATGAGTCAACACCGATAGAGCCGCACAGAAACTCTACAGAGAGAGAGAGAGAGAGGATATTACAGCAGAGCCAAAGGTTTCCTTCCTGTCAACTCAATAAAGCACATTTTAATTGAAATGGACTGAAAGAGACAAGCAGAGGGAAGGAAAGATGGAGAGACAAACAAAAATCAACACTCCCAGCTGTCGACTGATCGCAGCTTCAGTTTCGTTTCAAACTAAGGAAAAAGACCCGCTGCTGCTATTTAACCACTAATCTCTGACTTGTATCACAGCAGCTTTGTAGATCTAAAGCTGAACTTTGGAGTTTTCTTATTCACTTTAATCCGCTCAGTTTAGTTTAGCAGCATCTCAGTGTTTGGACTTTGGCCGTGCTGCCGCACATCTGCTGACTCTTTCCTGTGGAAAACTTTTCTGTAATTCACAGGTTAACAGTGGAACCAACATCAGAAGACACACGAACCTCGTGTCTACTATTAAAAACTATTTGAAACGTCAGAGCACTGACTTACTGACTGATAACTGGAGGTTTTTTCTTTCCTCTGGGAACCAGTTTGGCCCAGATACAATTCACAGGTTAGAGATTAGTTTGTGGAAATTTCCTGAGCAGCTGCTGCTGATGGTTCTTTCTGAGGCTGTGAAGTGCTGTGGGAAACGCTGGCATATAAGAAATAACTGTGTTGTAAAGAGGGAAAAAGACACCTAAAGGTCTAAGAATACATTCAGAATTGTATTTTATAATCCAGTGGAGGAGACGAGCGCCTAGAGGACCTATTAGAGCTGGGTTTTATTTTGGTGAATCTGCAGAGAGAGAAATGTTTCAGCTGGCTTCAGTATCTGCATGTAAATTAGACTCTGGAGGAAACTGACTTCAATGAAGACACATTGAGCACGGACGGAAAGAGGTGTCGGCTGGTAAAATAGACCCTCGTATTATTACTGCATGAGTCAGAGGAGAGGTAGAGAAAAATAAAAGTCCACAGAATGAAAGAGACTGAAAGAGGGAAACAAAGCAATGAGATGAGAAGTACAGCAGACAGACAACTAGGAGACAGGAGCCAAATGACAAATTACATACAAAACAAAAGACCTAATAGCAAAGAAAATAAGTCAAATTACAAGAATGTATGAAAAGAAAAAAACTGTGGAAATGAATAGAGAAGACGCGAAAGAAGACAGATTCTGTCCAAGCAGAAAACAACTTGAAAGAACTCTAAAAGCGAAATGAACAGAGACGTGATGATATCAGGGAGGCCAGCACCTTTAACGCAGGTGAGAGGAGAAGCAGATTGAAGAACATCATCACGTCACAGCTACAGGTACCAACAACGTGTCAGTACAAGTGGAAGTCGCTGCCTGCGCTACGAGTACTGTAGAAACACTGATCCATCAAACATGTCCAGAGCACAAAGATAGAAAATCATCACTGTTTTTAATTAACATCTTCTAAAACAGTATGAATACGTATCAGTGCTCTGAATACAGACAGACTCACTACAGTAAAAACAGAATCATCATCATGTCTTCCGCACAGTCGAGCTGAGATTCATGATATGTCTGACGTTGAGTTTGGACAGAAGGGACCTCGTCAAAATAAAAGCCCCCTCTCAGCAGCAGATCTGTGACAGCTGAGTCTCAGCTGATCATTAACTTGTCTGCAGTGAGGAGCTGAAAATGCTTATGAAGCGTTACTGCAGACATGAGGAGAGCTGGTGGGTGTTCACAGCCCACACACACTTTACTGTAGTACTTGTATTTATGTTTTAAAACACACACACACACACACACACACAGGCTGGCAGTGAGAAGTAGTGGGATGGTAAATGAAGCCCTGTCAGCTGCCTGTGCACGCGTGTGTGTGGGAGGACCACACGGATTAAAAACCAACACTGGTTGTTCTCGCTGCCATGGACAGACAGAAAAACACATAATATTATACTGAGCTCTGAGAACTGGCTGCTCGCTAACACAAGTGAAGCAGCATTGAAAGCAGCACTCGAACTGCTGCTTCTTCTTATGCCAGCGGTTAAGTGACAGAATAATGTCAAATATCATCTTAATTCATTAGAATTAGAGATCATCAGGATGGTGAGCACGCCACGACAAAAACACGTGATGATTACAGGTAGTAACTGGTTGTACCTGTCTGTCTGTACAGACAGGCCTGAGCTGGACTTGTACCGGTCTACGTACCCCGTCTGTCTTCAAAAACATGATCTAACATTGTTTGATTAACATGAGAAACTGTGTTCGAGCTGTCGCGACAAAACAAAATGAGGTTGTCATCAAACCGACGAGTCCAGTGGCGTCTGGATGAACCTGGAGCTTCTGTTCGAAGCAGCTGAGCCAGGCTGCAGCCTCCTGCTGTCTGCTTAATGAGAAAACCCAGAGGGAGGAAGACCACCTGCTGCTCAGGTAAACACTACGCTGCCACACAGCAGTCATATTTATATGTATAGAAATAAAACCTGCTGCTGACCATCACATCAGGAAACTGGACTCTTAAACCAGAGCTCAAATATGTTTTACAGGTGTTCACCTGTGTCTTTGTCCATAAATATTTCCGTCATCATTTCAGAGAAGACCAAAGGTAAAAAAGAGAATCTGGAGCCTGTGAAATAAAAAACAGACCTTTAACCACTGAAACAGCTTCTGATTCAAACTGTTTGAGATTCAACTCTGACAATCAAACATTCCAATGATCACGTCAGGTCCCTCCAACAGACAACTCCACATGATGTATTCAGAGAAGATAAAGCTGAAGGGAGATCCCCGAGTGAAGGATCGTTTCACACAGTTCACGTGAACAGGACCAGGTGACCCGTGTGAGAACACCTCGTGTTTAACAGGAGTCATGTACGCTGCTTTGTGTTGTGGGGGCCTAATGATCAAACACACAGGGATTTCTTCAGCCTCGGCCTGAAGCACACACACGTGTCAATGAGAGATTAAACAGGCAGTTTGTATATTGGAGTGGCTTCAACAGACACGGAGCTGTTCTCCCTGTAAAACCTGAGCGCCGGCAACATGTTGCACAGGGACCGCTCTTATTCCACTCTCCCCCTCCATTGTAATGATGTGGAGGCAGAACTCATCAGAATGATGAGGTCTCTCCGGAGAGAGGACAGTCAAAGTGGCTTCCTCTGGTCCACCTGTGCAGTGTTTAATTCAGGAGGGAAACATTCGTGTTTGGAAGTTTTCATCTGCCTGGAGGTCTGCAGGAGCTCTGCTGGCAGGACACCAGCCTCCACTCGTCTGCCTTCTTTGCATCAGACTTTCACTACAGCCGAGTTCAAACATCTCCTGAGAACAGACGGTTTTCCTGAGAGGAGTCTGCCGGGCAACCGAACCAGCGCTCTGAGAGTGTCGCTGTCTGCTGCTGCAGTAAACACAGCTGAGATGAACCAGGAACTCACAGAGAAGGAGCTGCTTTTCCTCAGGACTGTGCAGAGACATGTCAACACCAGTTTCTTCCTTTGAACAGCTGGAAGTGACTGAATGTTTATGTTGCTGCTTCGACATCTGGTGCGTCTGCATCCAACAGAACATTAGTACAACACTCAACAGTTGTGTTTCCATCCAAACACAGACCACATTTACTGTACAACTATTTATTAAACCACCACGGAACACGTTAAAACGAGTCCTCGGACGTCAGGACGTCGAGACGCATCCATCACAACCAGCTGGGTTGAAAACAGGCTGCAGAATCACTGAGGTTAATATTTACTCTGAGTGTCCCAGCATGCACCTTTAATCTCAGCTGACGCACCAGAGTGGAGGCACAGGTCTGAAATCTGCACACAGATATCACAGGTTTCACAGACTGGGTTCAAACACACCCTCTCACTAAGTGGACTTACTCTGGGCTCTTGGGGTAGAAGGGCAGGGTGACGTGGCTCAGGTCGGTGATGTCACAGGCCGTGGGTTCGGCAGAGATGGCCTGGCGTTTGCTGCGATGGTGGTCGGGCTGCAGGACGAGGCTCTGCTGCTGGGCGTGGACCTGCTGAGCGGTGGCCGGACGGATTACGGACCGGTATTTGTCCAGCTCGTTCTGTAGCCGCTGGATCAGCTCGTCCTTTTGATCCAGCTCCAACTCCAGCTCATCGATGAGGGCGTCGCGCTGCCGCAGCTCCTCGATCTTCTCCTGCAGAGCATACTGCAGGTCCCGCAGGGTCCCCATTCCTCCCTTCCTGGGAGCCTGGTGCTCCTTGAGGCTTCCACAGGTTTCTTCTGGACCTTGAGGGTCCCTATAGGGGCAGGTTTCTTTGGGGTCTTCCAAGTTCCTCAAGGGACTTCCACGTTTTGTGTTGGTTTCATGATGATCTACTTACATGGTCCTGATCTAGTCCCCAGGATTCCTTTAAGGGGTTTCAAGGTTCCTGTAGAATCTCTAATAGCTTTCTACTGAGGATCAGGGTCCTTATGGTTCTTCTGAGGAGGATCCAAAGCATTTTTCTGTGACTACAAAGAACAGAACTCTTCCAGTCCAGCTTGGACCCTGATCCTGCAGTGATTCCTGTCTTCAGTCTTCAGGATATTTGCACCACACAAAAGAGAACGAGTCCAACAGAGAAAAGCCTGGAAACAACAGGTCCTCAGGGACAAAGCTGAAAACCAGAGTAAATGAGCTGCTTCTCTCTGCACCAGGGTTCCTGTGCACAGCTGGGAACAGCTGGACAACACAAACAACTGCTCCAGGCAATAAAACATCTGACAAAGGAAAACAACCAGGTCCAGTTTAATCCAAACGTGGAGTCAACAGAAGTCCAGCATCAGGTTTCTGTGAGGTTTGTTTCCTCAATTAAAATGAAAAGTGCTGCAGAAGAAACGAAGACTGGAGCTGAGAAGCGTTTCAGGTCCACATTAAATCAGGTAAACTGTTCCGGAGTGTGAATGTGCAGGAAGACGGTGGATGATGGACTCAAACAGAACCAAGCTGCGGGATCCACAAGACCCGGAGTCTGAGACGAGTGGAGACGAAGCCAGAATCCTGAACGCGTGAGTCGTGAGTTTGAGTCTGGAGAGAGGAGAAGCCGCAGACCCCGAGGACACGGATTCACTGGTCCGGGAGTCCAGGGAGGATGTGGATCCGCAGATCTGGTCCCGTTGAATCCCCTTCGTTAGTTTGATCAGTTTCATGCGCAGCAGCAGGAGGTTCACACCGGGACTGAAGCTCGTCTCCGCCTGTGCGTCCAAAAGTTGCTCCGTCTCAGCTCCTCCTCCTCTTCATCAGTGCTGGTCTTCATCCTCACGTTTCCTGGACTCTGATGTTCTGCTGATGATGGGTTCTGTCGCTGCGTGGGTTCGTTTCCAGAAGGAGAATAAAGATCGGGGAGTTTTAAAACTGTCCCTATTTTAATATTTCTGGATCCATCAGATCTCAGACAAGTTTCATTTAAAACACTTAGAATAAATAGTATTTAAAGGACGGAGCTGCTCCATGAGTCCATGTAACTTCCAGGTTCGATTCGTCAGAACCAGTTTGAACCCAGTGTCCCGGGTCTGTGAGCGGGGATCAAACCGAGAGAGAAGCTTCCATCACATCCAGGTTTGTGAGTCGTTTAGTCAGAGAACACGAAGGTCTGAGACTGATCAACCTGAAGGATCCACAACAAAACTGTGAGTGTAAGAGAAACTGGACCAGGATGAAGTAAAATCAACCAGGGACAGGAGAAAACTGGACCTTTAGAGTCAGTTTACAGTAAAACTGCTTCGAGGACGGACCCATGAGGCTGAGCTGCAGCGTCCTCTGCTGGTCGTTCAGTGTCACTGAGCCAGAGTCCGGGAACATGTCTGGAAATAAAAAGTGTCTTCAAATACTAGAAAAGTGCTTCTGTCAGTTAAAGAGACAAAAACAAACACTAAGTATGAAAAACCTGATCCAGCACGGACCTGGACAAACCTGCTGCGTTGATCCTGATCAGGTCTTCAGCCTCCTACTAATATGTACACATATATACTTTATATTTATAACTCCCATTATAAAACCTGTAAAACCCAATAAAAGGCTTTTCCTCCTCTTTCCTTTGTTGGATGCAGGAACCGGGTCTTTCAGGATCCTCTGTACCACAAAGAGTCTGAGGACTGATTATTTAAGGACTGTGACATGTTGAATTTAAGTGGAGACACAGTTCAACTCTTTAATAAACTTCTCTACAGATGTTTCTCCGTCTTTTTGTCTTTTTCACACTGCGCATGTGTGAAAGCGACTGGATGTCTCCAGATGAGAACGATCAGCATGTAAACGTGTATTTATTCCACGTGTGTCTGCAGGTCTCAGGTGTGTCAGCTCACCTGAGTGTTTTGGAGAACCTCCGCAGCTCCGTCTCCTCCACCGGCTCCGCCGACACCCCCGCTGCCCGCCGGGTGCGCCTGCTGTCCGGCCAGCTGTCCTGGCTGCAGAGGCCGCGGCCCCACAGCACCGACTGACATTTGTGCAGCTTTCTCCGCAGCTCCGCCGCCTCCTCCTCCTTCTCCCGCAGCCTGCGCTCCATCTGCCCGATCCGCTCGTCCTTCAGCCGCAGCAGCCGGCCAAAGTCCGCCTCCAGCCCGCTCATCCTCCGGTCCTCCTTCAATTGGTGTGGACGTCAGGTCCAAAGCTGGATCTGTCCAAAAGAGACAAACTGAGGACAAGTCGGTAACTGGTCTCACTCGATCCGTTTCTGATCAGGGCTTCACCTGAGTCCAGACCGAGAGAGAGAGAAGCGTCACTTCTCCCACTGGGACTCCACAGCTCTGCAGAACCAACAGTTCACAAACCGGTTCAGTCCTCACACACAGTCACACAGTAAAACACACACTGGTTCCCAGTAAAGGGTCTCTACTGGACCGAGCCGCAGCACTGGTCTCAGAGAGAAGTGAAACTTGAATTCATCATAAGTTTAAATGGTTTGTGAGGTTTGAGGGTGAATTCCTGGGGGGCTCAGTTATACTGGAGGGACACGGTTTGGGTCCATGTGTCACTGGTTCTGGTCTTTCCAGCCGGACCTTCAATCAAACACAGGCTCCACAGCGACTGCCCCCACTAACCTGGGGGTGCTCACTGACGATCAGAACCTTTCAGCTCTGTGGTTCCACGATGGTGGAGCGACCCACCTCCTCTGTACCATCAGCTGCATCAGTGTCCATTGAAAAACCAGCTGGAAACAGAAACAGGGTCACAGAGCGCTCTCCTCCCCCTTCACCAACACCACCGATCAGGGGACGTGTTGGAGGAACAGCTTCAGTGGTCTGGATTCTCCAGGTCTCTGAACTGGACCAGAGAGGGAACCGTTCCCACAAAACATCTTCTCTCTGTGTGTGTGTGTGTGTGTGTGTGTGTGTGTGTGTGTGTGTGTGTGTGTGTGTGTGACTCCACCGTGTAACAGCATCAAAGAACCCAGTGTGTGTGTGTGTGTGTGTGGTCATCCCCCATCTGATTTAATCAAGGAGCTCACTGTTCGACTGCCAGCACACACACACACACACACACACACACACACACACACACACACACAGGGAACTTCCCGTAAGCATCAGTTAATATTTACTGAACTAAACAGAGAATAAATCCGTCTCTGTGTGCAGCTCGGTGATTGACAGCTCAGCTCCACGTTACGTCTGTTCACGTGAAGACGACACAGAAACGTGTGTTTGCTCATTAAATCTCCAACAGGAGTCAAACAGGGAGGAAGGCGACTCGGTGAAAGGCTTCAGGTTCTTCTAAGTAGTGGTTCTGTTATTCTAAGTTCTTATGAGAGCAGGACCCTCTCTGTTCCCCTTATATAGTACAGTCGTACTTCTACAACTGTAGAAGTACAACTACAGAAGTACGTCAAAGTACAACTGAAGAAGTACAACTGTAGAAGTACAACTGAAGAGGTACAACTGTAGAAGTACAACTGTAGAAGTACAACTACAGAAGTACGTCAAAGTACAACTGAAGAAGTACAACTGTAGAAGTACAACTGAAGAAGTACAACTGTAGAAGTACAACTGAAGAAGTACAACTGTAGAAGTACAACTACAGAAGTACGTCAAAGTACAACTGAAGAAGTACAACTGTAGAAGTACAACTGAAGAAGTACAACTGTAGAAGTACAACTGTAGAAGTACAACTGTAGAAGTACAACTATAGAAGTATGTCAAAGTACAACTGAAGAAGTACAACTGTAGAAGTACAACTGAAGAAGTACAACTGTAGAAGTACAACTGTAGAAGTACAACTACTGAAGAAGTACAACTGTAGAAGTACAACTACAGAAGTACGTCAAAGTACAACTGAAGAAGTACAACTGTAGAAGTACAACTGAAGAAGTACAACTGTAGAAGTACAACTGCAGAAGTACAACTGTAGAAGTACAACTGTAGAAGTACAACTATAGAAGTATGTCAAAGTACAACTGAAGAAGTACAACTGTAGAAGTACAACTGAAGAAGTACAACTGAAGAAGTACAACTGTAGAAGTACAACTGTAGAAGTACCACTACAGAAGTACGTCAAAGTACAACTGAAGAAGTACAACTGTAGAAGTACAACTGAAGAAGTACAACTGTAGAAGTACAACTGTAGAAGTACAACTACAGAAGTACGTCAAAGTACAACTGAAGAAGTACAACTACAGAAGTACAACTGTAGAAGTACAACTACAGAAGTAAAACTATAGAAGTACGTTGAAGTACAACTGTAGAAGTAAAACTACAGAGGTACGTCGAAGTACAACTGTAGAAGTACAACTGTAGAAGTACAACTGTAGAAGTAAAACTACAGAAGTAAAACTATAGAAGTATGTTGAAGTACAACTGTAGAAGTAAAACTACAGAGGTACGTCGAAGTACAACTGTAGAAGTACAACTGTAGAAGTACAACTGTAGAAGTACAACTGTAGAAGTACAACTGTAGAAGTACAACTGTAGAAGTACAACTGTAGAAGTACAACTGTAGAAGTACAACTGTAGAAGTACAACTACAGAAGTAAAACTATAGAAGTACGTCGAAGAACAACTGTAGAAGTACAACTGTAGAGGTACAACTGTAGAAGTACAACTGTAGAAGTACAACTGTAGAAGTACAACTGTAGAAGTACGTCAAAGTACAACTGTAGAAGTACAACTGTAGAGGTACAACTGTAGAAGTACAACTGTAGAAGTACAACTGTAGAAGTACGTCAAAGTAAAACTGAAGAAGTACAACTACAGAAGTACAACTGTAGAAGTACAACTACAGAAGTACAACTGTAGATGTACAACTACAGAAGTAAAACTATAGAAGTACGTTGAAGTACATCTGTAGAAGTAAAACTACAGAGGTACGTCGAAGTACAACTGTAGAAGTACAACTGTAGAAGTACAACTGTAGAAGTACAACTGTAGAAGTACAACTGTAGAGGTACAACTGTAGAAGTACAACTACAGAAGTAAAACTATAGAAGTACGTTGAAGTACAACTGTAGAAGTAAAACTACAGAAGTACGTCAAAGTACAACTGTAGAAGTACAACTGTAGAAGTACAACTGTAGAAGTACTTCGATAAACCTTACCTTACCTTACTAAACCTGTTCCTGTTTCTAGTGTCAGTCACGTCAGTCAGTATCGTGTACGAACTTTAATACACATCAGCTTTTATAAACTATTCCTTTAATACTGAATCCTACATTTCCCACAATGCAACTGCCCTTCATCACAGCCTCCCAGCTGTTTGTTCCAACCCCCACAGGACAGACCTACAGTCACTGAGACCAACCCCAGGTGAATTCTGGGAGCTGTAGTGATGATGTTTCAGTCTCCATCAGATGTGATTTGTGTGTTTGATCGTTTAGCGTCCGTCTGTGAACCAAACATTCACCTGCACGGTGGAGAGTCACGTGTGAGCCGAGCAGACGCAGCTTCACTAATGATTTGAATCCACGTCTGTGACTTTGTCTTTAACGGTGAATGAAACACTGGAGCAGCTGCGTCGTTTCCCCTGTGTGTGTGTGTCAGTAGGTGAAGAGCTCTGTGCTGCAGATAGTGACTGTCGGTCAAAGGCCTCCTGCCACACGCACACACACACACACACATGCAAATACACACTGAAGCAGCAGGTGTGTGTGTGTGTGTGTGTGTGTGTGTGTGTGTCCACAGATAGCAGCAGGTTAAACATTAACGTCAGCCGGCTCGTAAAGCTAACACCAAGACAGTGGACCTTTGGAGTTTGATATGATGTGATCACACACACACACACAGACACACACCGTGACACACACACTCTGTTCAGAATGACACAGCTCTGATCGGAGGGAGGTGATCTCTGAAATTGCTCAGGTGAGTTTGTCTGTTTTTCATCCAGAGACACAAAGTTTTCAGTTTGAGTTTTATATGTAGAAGCTACAGAGACAGAGAGAGAGATAGTATGTAAAGTGAGTGTCGTTCGACCGCTCTTCTTCTCTAGTGTGTGGTGAGCAGGATTCATGTGTTAAACAGAGAGAGAGAGTGTAAAGTCAGTGTCACTCGACCGCTGACTGCTACCGAGAGACATGAGAAGTGAATGAGTCTAGAAAATACCTTAAATATAAAAGTAACTGTGGTAGAAGTATTCAGATACTATAGTAAAATGAATTCATGACGTCACTGTAGTAATAATTTACCTCAAATGAATCTGAATTATGATTTGAAACCACTTTAATCTAATTTAAAGTGTTTCCGCTCACCCCTTAGAGTACTGAGAAGTAAAAATAAAGTACTGAATTCATACTATTACTGTAGTAAAAGTACAGAAGTATAATCAGCTGAGTTGCTGCAGTTGAAGGTTTTAAATACAAAGATCCAAAACTTTTCATTCTTCAGTTTTTAAAATTCAGAGAGAGACTTGAATTAAATTAAATGTTCATTCATCTGAGGAAAAGTCAGAAAACAAGAGTTTCAGGGTTTTTCTTAAGCTAAAGTTTTGTTTTTACAGCACAGAAAATCTTCAGATAAGTAAAACATCTGTAAAACTGAAGTATTCGAAATAAAAACCATGCATTAATAATCATAAAGTACAATTAGTAATATGTACTTAGCATTAATCATATGGACGGTCAGTGAATTGAAGTGTATCGCATCATTTCACGGTTTAAAAAGACCTCATGGTCACTTCATGGTACATTTGGTTCTGTCACATCAGCACAGACGGTTCGGAACCATCTGAAAGATTCAATCTGCAGAACTCATCTGTTCAGTTTCGTCTCTGACGTCCTGGACCGATTCACTGTGAAGGTGGATTTGGTTTCTCTCCTGGTTCACTCATTATCTTAAAATAAAATGTTGGACAGTTGGGTTTGTGAGGATGAAGCCTGTGCTGTGTTCGGACTGCTGCTGTGTCACTGATGAATGTTTAACTACGGACACGACGACTGAGATTAATGTGACAGAGCTGAAACTGGCTGATAAGGCAGATTTGATGAATCGTAGGAGGTCACCCATTTAAATACAAGTGATTAGTTCAGGTCTGAGGCGCCAGTGACAGAAAGTTGATCAGAGAAAACAGAAGTGCTGTGATGAAACACTGGAAGTGTGGATTTAACCCGATCCAACATGTTAAAGGGTTTTCAGGGTTTTTATTCTCATTTACTAAACAGATGAACGTTCCGCTTTTTGGACGGAGCCACGATCAGCAGGTTATTAGATTTTACATCATGTATTCTCATTTGTATTGAGAGATGTTATTCAAAGAAATGACGATAGTCTCCACTGAGTTCATTAATATGAGATCAATCTAATACTCAGCAAAGAAATAAAGAAGCTACTAGAGAAGTTGATCTACTGCTGACAGTTTCTTCACGTCTTCTTCTTTGGTTTCATGGTCTGATCCTCTGGGAAGCAGCAGAGGAGTCGTCAGCTCCACCAACACAATATTATTAGGTCTATTATTATTGTTCTAGTTAAATTAGTGAGGGTGAACTGACATTAACAACTGTTTCGGCTTTCACAATTACCCCTTTGAATTATGTGCTCAGTTTTGTTGGAGGGAAAATGTTTCTTGATTCAGCTGAAGAGCTGTTTTCCTGGAGGCAGCTTGTGTGTGTTGGTGTCAAACACTCGTCCGTATTGATCAACAGTTCACCTTCAAACCTTTAAATCTGCTCCCTTCATTCAACCGTTCACAGCAAATCACTGGATCCACAGTTACAAACACGTCTGTGGGTTTAAAGGAAAAGGTGCTGATGTTCATCTTCATCATCTTCATCATCATCATCATCATCTCATGACCTCGACCCTCTCTCTGTTTTCTTTTGTCTCTCGCCCGTCCATCCTTCTCTGATGTGAAGAGCTCATGTTCATTTTGCCTGTTGAGTTTCTCTCTTTGAAGTTAAAGGAGCAAAGAAAGTGTGTGTGTGTGTGTGTGTGTGTGTGTGTGTGTGTGTGTGTGTGTGTGTGTGTGTGTGTGTGTGTGTGATCATACTAATGGATGCAGTGAAGATGTATCAGGCTGTTTAGCATTAAGCTGATTACATCAACCTTTCTTTAAGGTTCAAAGGGTTTTCTGTAAGTAGCCACTTCACACACACACACACAGACACACACACACAGTGATGATGGCTGCAGACAAACACTCATCAGCTACAACTTTTTTTATCGGTGTGTTTGTTGGGTACTATTTTCACAAGCGGATGAATACACATGTGGCAGCAGGGTGATGTGGTTTGGAACACGATGGGTGACTTTCTTCATGTGTGTAATGAGGACATTTTTAGATGCAAAGTGAGGACATGGTTGTAAAATGAGGGATGATTTTTAATATTAAAGTGACTTTTGTATTTTTAATCGTTGTGTTGTAAGAACGTAGATGAAAACATGAAGGTGAGACAGAGACAGGGTACGGTCCCCACAAGTTCTCCACTTAAAGAACCACAGAATCAGTCATTTGTTGTCCAATCTGTCCACCTGTCACTGTGCTAACACAGCATTTTGCTTTGGATCAGACACAGAATAAACCTGGTTCAGCCATGGTTTTCTTCACATTATGTTTGTAGGTAACGTCCTTATTATAAATTACATTATATACAACATTTCACACTGAACCCATCAAACCTCTGGACGTTGACGTAGATTGTTCCAGAGCTCTTCAGGAACAGTTTCACATTTTTAGAAAGTGAGGACGTTCTTACAAAATGCTGATTTTGGTGCCAGTGAGCACGTTTTCAGACAGTTCTCTGACTTGGTTTAACACATTTAACTCCTGTTGACTGCAGGAGCTGAAATGTGTGTTTTGTAAATCTACCACAGAGCTCTCATAATTTCCCCGATGAAACAGACAGTCAGACTGCAGCCTGTCCAGAGTCTCTGTCAATGATTAGCGAACAGACCTTGACCTCTCTGCTGCTCAGATACGACTCGTATCTGTTGTTGAGAGCAAGAAACCAGGATCAGCAGGGTTCAGCTCGGAGGACACACGGTCGTTCTGTGTGGAAACAGGAGCCGCTCCTCACAGTTGATGTTCTGAAAAAGGAGCTCATGTTTTATTCTCAGAGGTTTTGATAGTTTGAATGAGTTAACGATGCATTTCCTGAAGCTGTCTCAACACCTGATAAGAGCTATTTTACTACATTTATTAGGGCTGATAAAGCAAGGACACAGAGAAACAGACAGAGTTTCTGGATAGTGAAGGTGTTTTTAGGTGGAGGATGGAGCAGCCAGAGGATGCCTTCCTGTAAAATATATAGATCGTTTGTAGCAGCAGCAGCTTAATAATGATCAATACCAACCACTTGATGACGTCTAGGGAGATATACATAAGAAAGTTTTTATGACAAAACAAAGACACCTCCAGTGACCTTAAACTCTGGTAAACTTAATAAATTCCTACCTACAAGTCACTTTGTCTGAGAGCGTGGGAACAGACAACCTCAAGCTGGAGGACTCATTGGTACGAGTCAAGAAGAGGCCCACCAGTTTGGTTTTAAATCAGAGTACTTAAAAATCACCTGTATGATTCAAACAACACAGAACAGAGAGACAAAAATAACACAGGTTGTGTTTGGTTGTTTTCCAGTGAGCACCCCTAATTTCCCTGATTTACATATTGCTGTCAATCACACCCAATGGAATCCAATCAGAAAACAAGCGGGGACGGACTGACGGGGACCCAGAAGGAGACGGCGCTTCGAGGACTAATGCAACGCACAGGATACCAACTACGACAGGTGAAGTCAAATCAAACATCCTGGACTCATGTCTGAAAGTCTTTTTTTTGTAGATCTTTGTTTTTAGCAGGAGTTTCTTCCAGTTCTAAATAAAACTGTTCTGACTGGTTTTAAATCCTTGAAGAAGATATTTCAGGTTTTACTTCCTGAAACTTGATGCTCAGATCAGGGAGTTTGTCTTCAGCTTAATGATCTTTACTGTATTTGGATTTTCTCCTGGTGTGTCTCAGGAGAACGGTCAGCGGCGGTACGGTGGCCCACCTCCAGGCTGGGACGGCCCACCTCCAGAGAGGGGCAGCGAGATCTTTGTGGGGAAACTACCCAGAGATCTGTTTGAGGACGAACTGGTCCCACTGTGTGAGAAGGTGACGGACAGACAGAAACAGGGTTGGAGACGGGGCTCCTGCTGATTGTAACTACAGTGTTATACCATGTTCCCACATGTTCTCACATCTCTAACTTCACTCTTCCTGGCTCTAGTTTGGGAAGATCTATGAGGTGAGGATGATGATGGACTTTAACGGGAACAACAGAGGTTACGCCTTTGTCACCTTCAGCAACAAACAGGAAGCCAAAACAGCCATGAAGCAGCTCAACAACTACGAGATCAGGTCGAGTTTGGATCCTTTTTGTCTTTAGTTCCATTATTATTTTACTCTACTACAAACTTTCAGACTCAGACCTACAGACGTGTCAATCATCTTTGTTGAAGTCATATCACAACACAGAAATGCTGATCAGTTGTTACTGGTACAGTCAAATAACCTTAGAACCACACAGTTACATTCATCAACCCTCCTAAACACCTTTATAGTGGGAAGATCTGCTCGTTTTCCATATATTCCTGTTCTAGCCACTGCTGATTACCTGGATCAGGTGTGTTCAGCCAATCAGAAGCTGGAAGAACAGGGATGGTTAGAAAACACACAGGACGGTGGCCCTGAAGGATCAAGACTAGCTGCCCCTGTTTTAGAGTAAGAATTTCCTGTGGTACTGTGGCCCGACACTACAATAGTGGAGTACTTCTATAGTATTGAGTGCTGTGTACTTCTGACACCTCGACCAAGCGACCAGCTGTTTGAACCCATCAGTGCCTCAGTAACTGTACTTTACCTGTCACTACGCTGTCATTTACCTTCTGTGGTTTGATGTTAATCTAAGTTTCTTCGCCCCTGCAGGAACGGACGCCTCCTCGGCGTTTGTGCCAGCGTTGATAACTGCCGTCTGTTTGTGGGGGGAATTCCCAAAACCAAGAAGCACGAGGAGATTCTGTGCGAGATGAGGAAGGTCACCGACGGGGTCGTGGATGTCATTGTGTACCCCAGTGCTGCAGACAAGACCAAGAACAGAGGCTTTGCTTTTGTCGAGTACGAGAGCCACCGAGCAGCTGCGATGGCCCGCCGCAAACTGCTGCCAGGTTCAGTCCACTTTATTAATTAACATCAAGGATGATTAACAGAAGACAGCCAGCTGGAGAACTGTGGAAATGGACATTTCAATACAATCTAAAAACAGAGTGTGGTGGAGTCTCTACAAGCTGATTATCAGAGCTGCTAACAAGTTATTTTAAAGCAGCCAAAGTACCATCATTATCCCCTTAAAGTATCAACAGCTCATAAAACTAAACACAACATCATAAAAACTGTCAAAGTCTGCTTTAGACAGACTGCATGAGCTGATCCCAGCCTGTTTCTGGGTCCGTGTCCAATAGAGGAAGAGCTGCATGAGCTCTGATGAACACATAAACTCATTTGAACCTCCTGTTACTTTCTGTTTGTTACCTGAGGCTCTTTGAACGTGTTTTACTCTGTGAGTTAGGAAACATGTCTCAGACACGTTAGCTTGAAGCTGCCTGATAAAGCCGAGCAGCTTCTCCTCAGCTACAGCTGAAGGCCTCACAGATAAGCTGGAGATACAGGTTTATTACTCGTCCACAGGAAGATAATGTTTGTGCAACGCTGAGCTCAGGCTGGATGAACTGCAGATGCTGAGTCGCTGCTGGTTCTGTTGTGTGAAGAGAACTACTGTTTGGACATGTTGTTCTACAGGCACAAGTGTCAGTTACATGAGGTTTATCATGTTCACATGTTCTCACCTCGTCTCTCAGGTCGTATTCAGCTGTGGGGTCACGCCATTGCTGTGGACTGGGCAGAGCCTGAGGTGGAGGTGGACGAGGACACAATGGCAACTGTCAAGATCCTGTACGTCAGGAACCTGATGCTGCAGACTACAGAGGAGACCATAGAGAAGGAGTTTAACAGCCTCAAACCAGGTACCACAACACACCACAATACAGCAGTAAAAGATCCGACTGTCCTCGAATGCACCAACACAGATATGTGTGGTGGGACACAAATGAAAAATAGACTGTAAGGTGAGCTGGCTTCAGGGGGCTGGTAACCAATCAGAACCATCATATCTGATCATAGGTGCAGTGGAGCGAGTGAAGAAGATCAGAGATTACGCCTTTGTCCACTTCACTCAGAGAGAAGATGCCATCAGCGCCATGAATGCTCTCAACGGGAAAGTAGGGACATCCTCTCCTCGGCTTTGCATGTTGTTGTGGTGCTCTGTAATGAGGGGATTTCCAGAGTCATGTTTTCCCTCCTCCCTGCAGGTCGTGGATGGGTCTCCTATCGAGGTGACTCTGGCCAAACCGGTGGACAAGGACAGTTACGTTCGTTACACCAGAGGGACAGGAGGACGAGGAGGATCTCTGCTGCAGCCCGACTACACTGCCTACACGCTGGGACAGGTAGGACCCTGAACACAACACAAATTCTGACAACAGGTTCATGTGAGTCATATAAAGAACCCATCAAAGCAGCGGCCTGCAGCCAATCAACACTTACTGTAGATACTCAAAGACTTGAACTGAGAAAGCAGGTCTGTGGACAGATCCGCAGGTTCAGAGGTGACACACATTGATTTCCCACCCAGCATTTACAGAATATCACCCATGTAGTGAGCTTCAAACTTTTTCTATTTGAACTGTACTAAACGCACACAAACATTATAAAGGACAGTAACGAACATAGATTCAATTGACCTCCAACAAACTAAAGAAAACTTAAAGGGTTAAGGACGCAGTGTGTGACCTTTAAGGTTCAACAAGGTATGAACAGGTGAATTTGTTCTGATGTACAGGTAATGTGACTGAGGTAAACGGCTCCATCAAGTGGAAGCTTTCAGTCATTACACTGCAGAAATGCAGAAAACCAGAAAATGAAACAGGAGAATTTTAATTATGGACAAACACAAACCAAAGGAAACAGATACAGGACACATCTGTCATTTAACATTTAAATTCATGTTCATGTTCATGTGACTCCATGATGAATCTAAACAATTGTTTTCTCAGGTGTACGACCCGTCGACAGCGTATCTCGGGGCACCCGTGTTTTACGCCCCCCAGGCCTACGCTGCCATCCCAGGTCAGTTCCGCTTCCCAGCAGCCAAAGCTCACGTTGGGGGTCGCGGACTGATCAGGACACCGTCAGTGAGAGGTGAGGATGGGTGAATATTAAACTATAGAAAATCAATGTTGACGATAGTGATGAAAGGTGAGCTCACATTCACACAGAGAAACAAATCTAAAAAACACCAGTTATCAAGAGTCACCAGGTGTTTGTCTGTGAACACAGTGTGACTCTGAGCTCCCCAAACAGCTGTTCTTCAATATTCTGACATGAATTTAGGTTTTCAAAGCAAACGGCTGCTGCCAGTTAAAACCCTCAAATCATCCTGTTTGGCAGTTTCCAGCTGAAAAGAGTTTGAGAGTTTTCACTGGGCAGCAGAGACGTTTCTACATGATCAGATCTCTGATGGTGAATTGATCATTTGATGAACTCCGCTCCAAACGTGTAAACTGTCTGGTCCCTCATGCAGCATCAGTACTTCTGAAAGATCAGAATTGAAATGGACACAGAGAACTGTTGTAGTAAAAACTGGTTGTGATACGTTATCTGCTGTGTGAAGCCTGCAGCTCATCCTTCAGGGAGGACGATGAAACACAGAATTCAATACGAACGCTCTGAAACATGAAAAGAGCCGACCTTTTAACTTCAGTAAACTGCGCTGCAAACAAAGAGGTTTGGAGCTTTCAGACGGCCAATTCACCAATAAGAGGATTTTCCTTGTCACAGTGTTTAGAACTGGATCAAATCGTTCACGTGTGTCCGTGTTGTTACCAGGAATCAAATCCGATCGACTGAATCAGCAGTGGAAATTTGTTCTTAATTCAATGAAACTTTTGTTAGAAGAAAGTGAATCACCTGGAGAAATGAGCCTGCAGCAGGATAGGTGTGCCGTTACCATGACTACCGCTGTACCTGTTCACTCTGGTTGGATAATTGTCTGACTGTGTGATTCTTCTTCCGGTTGATTTCCGGTGATTTGATTGATTTCACTGCCTTTTCGGTTTCCTGTAGAAATTTACATGACTGTACCTGTAGGGGCTGCGGGGGTGCGGGGGCTGGGAGGGCGGGGATACCTGGCCTACACCGCAGGGGGCGGAGTCGTGGGCCGAGGCGGCAGCGGAGGCGCCTCCTACAGCCTGAAGGCGGACAAGCAGGTGGAGGAGAAGCTTTACGACCTGCTGCCAGGGATGGAGCTGACACCCATGAATCCTGCTGCCATGAGCCTGAAGGCTGCTGCCATCAAACCTGCGCCACAGGTAACAGGACACACCTGGGAGGGAACATAGTCATTTACTACAACTGATGTCTTAGTTTGGGAGATTTTTCACCATGTAACAGTGAACAGTAGAAAATCCAGGACATTGAGGGTTCATTACTGGGGGTTTACCGGTTGATCTATGTTTAAACCCTCAGTGGTCTTAGTGTCTGGGTAAGACTGAAACAATAAGATCATGGATACAAGCAGCCAAAGTAAATCTCCGGACCAGTTACTTACTGTGTAACTACTGCTCCTTCCTGTTGAGTGGAACCAGTTTAGAAAAATTACTGTAGCTTCCATTTGGGGGGATATCTCAATGCAGATCCAGAACACCGGCAGTGTCTCAGGATACTGAAGTCCTTTCAGAGTGACGTCAAAGAGTTCTGAAAGCCACGCTGACAGACACTACGATACTGACGATAACTGGATTAATGTGTTGTTCCACTGAAGATATCTCCACCTGTCTAACCTCAGTGAGCCTGTCTGTCTCTCTCTGCTCCGGTCTGTCAGGTTCTAGAGGAGTTGTGTCAGAAGAATAACTGGGGTCAGCCGGTCTATCAGCTCCACTCTGCCATCGGTCCAGACCAGAGACAACTGTTTCTCTACAAGATCACCATTCCGGCTCTGGCTACACAGTACCCCAACGTGTAACGACAGCACCTCTACTACTACTGCTACTAACAATACTACCACTGTTACTACTACTAATGACCATCAGGACTGTTACTGCTCCTCTTCGTGGTACTACTAGTACTTGAGTACTACTTGTACCACAAAGAGGAGCAGTCAAAACACATCATATAGAAAGTCCAGTCCACGTCTTCTTCAGTGTCATCTACTACTAGACTGTGGGTTCTGTAGTATGTTGTCATGAAAACCATCCTGCAGTCTGCCATCTAAAAGTTTAACCTTCTATCTAATTCAACTTTAACATAGTACAAACAAAGTACAGAGGTGAATAAAGGGTTGGACCAGGACTAAATATTTGTTTTGTGGTCAGTGACTGCCTGTGGTGATGGACCGTGGGCCCTCTCAGACCTTTTGTGTTCTCCCCCTGGTGACCCTCTCAAGCTTTTTGTGGGGTCTCTTTTCCTTTAGTCGAGTCCATTTTTACGATGATGTCAAGTGAATCTACTCACATTAAAACTTTCTTATTATTTATTCAATGATTTAACTACTAGTTGAATTAATGTGCAGACTCGCTACCTGTTCTGCAGCCCGGCTGAAGCTGGTTTCTCTGTTTGCAGTCATCCCTTCACTCCTGCGAAGCTGTGTGCTGCTGTAGAAGAAGCTAAAGTCCATGCAGCTGAGTACACGCTGCAGACGCTCGGACTGCAGACAGAGGGTGCCGCAGACACCAGCTGTGCTACTGCTGCCGCTGTGGCTTCAGTGGCCTTCCCAGGTATGTGAAGGTCCGTACCCAAAGCCAACTAACTCTTCTCTCAACAAACCACTAACAGACGGCTGACAGGTCTTTCACAGCTCCAAGCTGGTGCTCCTAAATGCTGAATGCTCTTCTCCGTTATCAACCGGTTCGGTTAAAGCAGATTCAGATTAGTTTGTGATGGTGATACCTTTTTTAATCCTGTACATTAGAAATTTAATTGAGGCTAAAACGTCCAGCCAATCAGAATCAAAGGCCTTTGGGGGTCATGCTGTGTGAGTTCCTGTCGAGTTCTTCTTCCAAAGCTAAAGTTCTCTGTGTGCCTCTGGTTGTATTAATTAGTTATCAGTGACCAACACACTTCTATGGCTTCCACCTAACAGAACATTTACAGACTCATTAATAACAGTTTGTGGCTTTTTCTTTCCTCTCTCCAGGTTACACTCTGGCGAGCCCAGCATCGACAGCGGTCGCCTCCCAGCTGAAGCAGGCTGTGTCTCTGGGTCAGGACCTCACCACCTACACCACCTATGAGGGCTACCCTGCCTTTGCTGTGGCGACACGCCACACTGACGGATACGGTGTTTTCTAGAACAGCAGCTTTTAAAATGGAAAATAACTAAAGGTCGCATTTACAGCCTACTGCTCTTGTTTGTCTGCTGCCAAGTGACTGAAAGTCTCTAAAAGTTTCTCCAACTCATCTGTTAAATTGGTGAAGTGAAGGTACGAGCTGGAATCTGAGTACTGCCACACTGACACAGACGAGTGGATCATAGGGTGAAACATGTTCTTCATTCTCACACTCGTCCTTTCGTTTGGTTTTGTCAGGACACAAAATGAACAGATTACCTCTGCACAAACAAAAGCAGAATGGTGTGAATGCTCGTCTTTTAGACCAGTTTTACAGGAGTTAACTTTAAAACCTTGTTGAAAACTGCCGCTGGGAAACGTTTGGGACTCGTCAGTCGCCCTGAAACAAATCCTTCACCTTTTTTCCTTCTTCGTATTCTCTGCTCTTCTAGCTTTATTTGATCTGAATGACGTGTTCGTACTGATCTTTGATTACTGTGTGATTGATAATGTCTCTGGGAAACGGCCTACGATTGGCTGAAGGTTTGAATTCATGTTTAGATCAGTGAATCTGTTCAGGAGCTTTTAGTTTGTCTCCAGCTGGAGGTTTAAGATAGTCAAACACTAATTGATTTCTAACTCTTTTACTCTCTCTCTCTGAGAGTTGTAGTTCTGTAAAATGTCTTTAGCATCTACACAGTTCACTTTTGACATTTTTCCTGCCACAATATGAAAAAGGTATGAAGTATGAGTCCAGGTTTTAGAAAAGGTAAAACCGATGTTCTGGACTTTATCGTTCTACAAACTGTGAATTTCTTTTTACACTGTGCTCATGGGAATGGAATCCACATGAATCTTGTATCATAAGCTTTTCCTCCCTCATGATTAAGATCTGAGACCAGATTTGGTTCATTTGATTCTTCCATCTAGCTGAAAAGCTTCGTTCCGACTGCCTGCATGTGCTGTATGATGATGGAGGAACGCCTGACACCAATGTTCTGCCAGGCTCACACAAACATGTGAACCTCAGAGGTAGAACAGAGACGTCTGGTCTTCGCTGTGGTGCAGGGACATTTGTTTGTGGAGCAAAAACAAAACAACCTTTTAAATGATCATTAGTTTCCACAGTGGAACCATCTTCAGACTGCAGTTTACCTTCAGTTTGAAGCTAATGGTAAAATAACAACTGACAGGTTAATAAGATGAACTAGATCACTAGTAGCTGCACCTCCTGGTGGTGACTGGTTGAACATGCTGTGTTGTGTCTGAGGAGGACAGTGTGTCATTGTCTTCCTCTCAGATAATAGCGAACGCAGCACTGACAGCTGCAGACGCAGGTCGATCCCTCATCACCAGCACAGATCGCTCAGTCTCACCTGCTGTTTGTTTCTTATAGTTGTTTCTTTCAATGTTTCTGGAGAGTTTTACAGTTGACAACTCACGGTGACATCCGAGCTGTGAACATGCCGAAGCAGAGACAGTATTAAAGTGTGCAAAGCACTTAGAAGTTATTTTTATACCAGGAGAAAGACGAAATGTCCACACACTATTTGTATAAGAGGTATTTTGCATCTTTTTGAGTCCATAATTGACCTGGAAACAGAAACATGATCAGTACTAATCTGTGATCAGCAGAGAGAATTGTGGGAAATCTGAGGGTTTGAAACGGCTTTGATAAAGTGTAAACTTTCATGATCGCTAATGTTCTAAAAATAAAAACGCTGATAAGAAAAGTGCTGCTCCACAGTGTGTGTTAGTTGTTAGACTACTGTATTGGCATCATATGTCTGTACAATAATAAAATGACCTGCTCAGGTTTCAGTTTAGCAACCTCGTGATCTGTGTGTTCCTGGGAGTGTGGAGGAACATTTGTGTGAACGAGGTTAAAAAGTTTTAAAGAATTTATATAAATCTAAGTTCAAATTCACAACCTGAATTCTCCTAAATGTAGTTTCAAAGGGTAAGACCGAAGGAGACCGTCTTCAATCTTCTGCCAGCTGTCATACAGACGTGGACAAAATGATTGGCCCCCTTCCCTTAAAGAAAGAAAAACCCACGAAGGTCAATGAAATAAATGGAAACTGGCAAAAGTAGTAATTAATAAAAATGCACTAAAAATGAACTTGTGAAAATCAGACATTACTTTGTTTTTAAAAAAAACTTCTGTTGAACCACAACTACAAACCTATGAAAGTGGCCTGGACAAAATGATGGAACCCTTAACTCAATTATTATAATAAGAACTGCTGATTGATGATGATTAAGGTTGATTCTACTGAAAACGTGTGTATTTAGAAAGGTCATAAGTCTAAACAGGCATTTTGGGATTAGCTGTGGTCAGGTTAGACAGATGACCTCACTGAGCATTAGATAATAGTAGGTTATATTCTCCTATATTATGTTTTATTCACATAGTAGGAAAATAAGTAAGTAAACATTTAACCTTGTGGAAAACTTTAAGATTAATCACAAGCTGCACTTTAAGAGATCTGATCTCATCTTACTGTTTAAATTTTGTTCCAACACCTGATCCTTTAAAAACCTGATGCTGTTCAAACAGATTTACTTACTTTATCCTGTAACATCAAACTCAGTGACGCTCTCCACTAACATATGAGGACTGTGAAATTAAATAAAAGTTGTTGCATCAGTTGTACTATTGTGATAATGGGTTTTGTTGGTGAGGATCAGTCGTGCTCTGAAGGTTATATGTGCATTAATGTACATGTAAAGGAAGAATCTGTTTGTTCTAATGGGTCAAACTGTTCATCTGCACAAATGTTTCAAGTAAAAGTCACTTTAGCTAAAAATAGTAAAACTCAAATCACTGCTTTTTACAAATAATCTAAAGGAAATAAGTGAAGGTACTGAGTGTTCCTAAAGTTCAAAGTTAAAGAACAGTACACGACCTGCAGATAAAAGAAACTATCAACGGCTGCAACCAGATTTCTGAGGAGGCAGGTGGAGAAAAGCCCCCGAGTGACTTTAAAGGAGACTCTGTGGAAAGGTTTCAGTTTTCACAGAGAGGCACATACCAAACACTGAAGGTTTCCAAGTCAGAACCTAAAGAGGTCCATCACTACTGAGTCAGGAAGAAAAGCTTTGAATCAGCAGTAGGTCTGGAGGAAGAAGAATGAAGCACACACTGAGGAGAACATCCTGAACCTTTAGGAGGAAACATGCTGTTGGTGATGAAGCTGAAGTTTGGACGTCATTAGACCTTCCATACATACAAAGTGGTGTAAATTGGAGGTCCGATCGTTTTGACTCTGTGTCTCTCATAAATCGAGCACAGCCACTAGGAATTCAAAACTGAACCTTTTGCAGCCACAATCATGTAAAATACAGAAGGTTCACAGCAAAATGTGACAGACTGCAGAGAGGAGAGGAGCGAGTGGTGGTTCTCAGAGTTAGGATGGTTGAAGACATTCGTCAGTTTGGTTTTTGTGATCATATCAGAATTTTATATGAGTCTGTTAAAGCCACAGAGGTTTTCAGCTGCTGTTAACAGTTTATTAATGTCAGTATGATCGAATGTTCTCTCCAATAACTCTGATATATGGTTCCTATCAGAATGAAACACAATACAGAATATACAGTTTCAAGGTCCAGTGTATTAAACCAACTTTGTTTGAACAGGGAGATAAAACTGGATCTACTTCGGGAAAGATAGAAGATGATAATATTAATCCGTACTAATGTTGGAATATTTGTTTTCAACTAAACACGCACATTTCTTGACACTGTTCGTGTGAAGTTTCAGGATGTGTTTGTGATGTGTCCGTGTCTCTGTACATATAAGAGGTGAAGCTGTGAGAGTTCGTCAGATTGAAGGAGAAGCAGCAGTTTGACAGTTTCCTCTGAAGGTGAAGACAAAGTCGCTTTATCTCCAGCTGCAGGTGAGTTCACACAGGTGAGCATCAAACCAGGAGACGTCACACAGGGCTGATAACCCCCCCCCCCCCCCCCGGTGCTCTGAGGAGCCTGGACACTAAATATCCATATTCGACCTTTTACTTTCATATCATCGTCTGTTTCTCGTGAGGTTTCTGACTGAACTGCGGCGGTTTTCTGTTCTTCACTGACTGTTTCAGAGTGTCCAGACAGACCCACTTCAGAATACTGATCATCTGGTTTCTGCACGACAATGAAGGTAGGTTTGAAGTTGAAATGTGAGCTCTATTTATCACAGCACCACCTGAACTACTGCTGTGGCAGGAGAAGTCTTCAGTGTCCAAATGAGAAACTCTCCTCTGTCCCAGCTGATATCAGTCATCTTCCTCCTCCTGGCTCCGCTGTTGATCATCTGTGAAGAGCACAGACAATCAGTGGACTGCAGCGACATCCCTCGCAGGGTTCACAGGCGCCGCAGTGGAGTGTACAGCATCCACCCAGGTGGAGGCATGTCTGCTGTCAAGGTACACTTCACCTGTGTGGGACATAGTTTGACGTTTAAAATAAGAAAGACGTTGAGACCATCACCATGTGAAGTGAGATCGTCTCGAACACATTTAGATTTAGACGGTTTTAGTATCAGGTGTAGTAGTTGTATTACATTTGGACACAGTTGTAGCTGAAAGGGGACATTTACTAAGACGTATCTGTTTCTGTGTAGGTTTACTGTGACCTGCGTTCAGAAGGAGGAAAGTGGACGGTGAGTATTTTAACTGCAGTCTTCAAGTGGTTTTCACCATCGTGTCTAAATGTCCTGTTGTATTGACCTGAATAACGAAAGCACTGTGTTGTCAGGTATCCTGTGTATTTACCTAATTAACCCCCAACCCCCTCCCTCAGGTGATCCAGAGGAGGGTGGACGGCTCTGTGAACTTCTACAGGGGCTGGAATCAGTACAAGCTGGGCTTCGGTAGTCCTTCAGGAGAGTACTGGCTCGGTGAGAAGGGAAAGCAAACTGACTGTTACTAAGTACAAATTTAAAACTGTGTGGTCTAAATCCAGACTAAAAAACTGTTGGCACCCCGATGTTCAGGTCAATTCGTTTTTTTAAATGTGTATTAGGTCTTGAAAACATCTACCACCTGACCAGTGAGAGAAAGTACGAGCTGCTGGTTGACATGCAGGACTTTGATGGAAGAAAGGTGTATGCTCGGTACACCTCGTTCTCTGTGGGTCCAGAATCTGATGGATACAGACTGCAGGTTTCAGGATTTCTCAATGGAGGAGCAGGTTAGTACTTTATACTGGATGTAATGTGGGGGTGTAACTGTGATTATTTTACATTATTATATAAAATACGAGTGTAGTTTTTAAAAATGGATCAAAACAGTAAAGGATCAAAAGAAGTCAACTAGTCCACTAAACTGACACAGTCCTGCATGTGGGATCGAACTCGGTTGGATCAAACTATTAAAAGAAATATTACAATTTATTACCAATAAACTAGAAACACTGAAAACCAACAAATGTTTGTTCATAAACAATAATATAATAAAACAACAATAATGAGCTCAACTTCTGGCGACCCACAACCAGAGCCCCAGTCCAGCAGGCAGCACTTACAGAGAGAAAAGATGTGTGAAATCAAACCAATGAATGATGAGAAAACTAAATATAATTAGAATAAAACATATGAGGGATAAAAATCAATGAACATATAAATAAGAAAAATAAAAAACAAAAATAAATCAAAATCAAAATACACACTAAAGACATTTTAAGTTTAATCCATACTTAGATCCTCATGTAGACGATCTGATTGTTCGTAGTATGAACAAGGTTTAAGTTTACAAAAATGTGCAAATTTGATATTAAATATCAAACAGTACAAGCTGATTTACCCTGAGCACAGCTTCATTAAAATAAGCACAATGTGGACTTTGTACTTTTGCCTCCATTAATGCAAAACTAGGTGTTTTTGGCTGAGTGCACAAAATCCAGGAGGAGTGAATACAAACATGTTTTGAAAAGGGGCCAGAAAGAGAAGCGGCAAAGTTAAAAAGAATCCAACGTGACAATGACAGGCCTCATTCTATCCAAGATCCCAGAAGCACAGGCTTCATAGAGCCCCACAGAACATCTGCAAAGAGGCCTGAAGAAGAGTTCACGAACACGTCCCATCTAATCTCAATGAGCTTTAGAGCATCTTTAGCCTGGCATCAATGATTTACAGTATTTACTTCCAGTAACCCGTTACCTTTGGAGAAATTGTGAAAGCAGGGAAGAGTCTGTACAGAGCTGATGGTCTGTAGTAGGAAGACTAAATGCTATGAGTCAGAATATTGGGTTATTATTCTTTCTCATCAGTCTGACCTTCAGACTTTTACAGACATTCCCTGAAGGTAACAGATCCTGATCTAAAGCCACAGTTGACAGAATATTTTACTTATTAGACAAACTAGTAACAACAGTACCAGGATTCCTACTTAAAATATGGATTTATTGCGACAGGTTTCCACGCACCAAACCTGCTTTGCATATATGCTGCAACCGGCTCTTTAATGAGGCAATGAGGCCTTCAAAACTTTATTTTGATCAAAAACCCTGATATATTTAGAAAATATCCGTTTTTATGTCGGTCGTATAATTTTATTTTGTTGTATTTATCCGCCACACCTTAAAGACCGGTCTGTGAACTATTGTCTGACATTCAACTGGTCTGTAGCGCAACAAAGGTTGGAGACCACTGGTCTAAAAGATGAGGGTATGAATAGCCAGTAGTAGTTCCAGTACTGTAAGTAGTATTAGTATCACTAAAAGTGATTAAATACTTTTGTTTCTGTAGGAGACGCCCTGACTTATCACAACAGACAGAGGTTCTCCACTTTTGACAGAGACCAGGACTCCTCGGGCGTAAACTGTGCCAGATATCATCTTGGGGCGTTCTGGTACAACGCCTGTCACTATGCTAACCCCAACGGGGTTTATCGCTGGGGGGCTGATGGGACTTTCTTTGCTATTGGAGTGGAGTGGGTCCAGTGGAGGGGCCATTACTACTCCCTGAAGAGCATCAGCATGAAGATCCGTCCTGTGCAGTAAATGTCCAGGACAAACAGACAGCAGTAGATCTGATGTTGATTTTTGACTCTTTCTCTCTCATCTATCCTATAATCTCCCAGGATCTGTAGAATGAAACAGTCTGATCAGATGATAATTCCTGTATTTGCTTCAATATAATCTTCTAAATGAATCAGTAGTTGACAGAATCTTTTCCATCGGAGCTGAAGTCAGGTGTTGACTGTGTGTGAGCAGTTGCTGGTGCAGAGAGTGATGGACAGGTGGGAACTTAGTGGAGGATAGAGAGGAACAAATCCAGAGCAGTTTCCATCAAAACATCCAATGAATGAGTGAAGTGATGAAGAACCAAAGGACGGGTGGAGCTGACTTTATTAGAGCAAACAACAGCTTAACTGTGCTGAAATGAACCTGTTCCACCACCACATGTCCCTGTTGTCTGGATTCTGCTGCTGCTACTAAACACACACTCAGCTTTAAAGTCCAACTAACTGGTTCATCCTGTTTGGTGGAGGTTTGAAAGTCTGATGTGAATCATTATCTGCTGTTTACTGACAATAAATGAGAAACTGAGCATCAACTGATGTGATCTGATGTCTTCACTTTGTCTTCACTGTCTTGTTGTGTCCTTATGGAAATTTATGGAATTTGTCATTTAACACTGTTCAACGTCTAAATTTAGGAGCGAAAATGTATGTGACATCCAGTGTGACTGAAAATGTACTATTTCCTAATCCCAGAAGGGCCCTTCCCAGGATGCAAAGCTGCACATCTTCCATATAACAGTGGAAATTAATACAATGACTGTGTATAATTTGGCCTATGAGTGAGTTATAAAGAGAAAAGAAGAGAGGGCCGAGAACTGAGCCCTGGGGTACGCAATTATTTATGGTATGTGGAATTTGAATCCTTTTGGGAAAAGATAATTTACCACTTTGGTAAGTGCAGCTTCAGTGGAATAAATGGACTTGAAAGTAAACTGGAGAGGCTCAGATTGCTAGTAGATATGCAAATTGAAGGCTATTTAGCTACAACCCTTTCCCCCTTTGGGGGATGTCAGAAGAGTCCAATTGTGGTTTTTGAGAGCCACTATCCTGCCTGTTTACTATCTAACCCCACACGTTAAGGTTTAGGTAACCATCATTTGGTTGGGAGGGAGTTGTTCTAAAACACGTGGAGCAGTGGACACCCCAGGATAATGTCCATGACTTTCTTCTTCTGTTTTCATTCAAATTGTGCCCTAAATGCTAATTTCTTTAATTCAAGCCATTTAGCTCAGTAAAGGTTTTAAATGAAGGTTCAGCCTCATCTAGAATCTTAATCACATTGGGCCTCATAGACACTAAACCCAGCTCTAGTACTAATGTAATGTGTGCAGTACATGTGAACTGTGATAGAGCATGTCAGAGGAGGAAATCTCACACTCTGATCTGCTGTGTGGTGATATCAGTTCTGAGAAGCTGGTGTATTTGTCTGATGGGGAGATAAACAAAGAAGAGGGAACAGAGCAGTGGGTGAGAGTAAACAATTCTGACAGAGTTCTGCATCTACCTGGACATGGATCACCTGCTGGTGGTGTTGGTGCTGCTGTGGAGCTCAGGTAGGATTCTGCTTAAATGATGGAGGCTCACATCACTTTTAATCACTTGGCTTAGAATCCTCCGCTGTTCTCCTTTGTACCTTCTCTGTCACCTGTGAAGTCGAGTTGAATGTTTTTATTCAGATTTGTTCTTATTGCAAACAACAGAAATCTTCTCCTTGGATCATGTTTAGTTGATTGTGGCATCACATTTTATATTTGTAGTTCACTTGGTTTTTTGATCTGTTTTCTTAAACTTGTTGATTTACCAGCGTTAGTCACTGGTTCCAGATGAAGGTTCAAACGTCAGTTTGTGTTTTTATTCTGTTTTAATTGAGGTTTTTTTTCTGTTTTTGTCGTCAGGACTCCAGGCTGAAGAAACACACAACTCAATTAGTAAGGAGTACAAAATATTAAATATATATATTTAAAAAATATATAAGAGATGATTAAAATGAGAAAGTAACCTGCAATCAGCTAAAGTAAAGTATTACAACATTAATTACTGTGATCTTGGTAGAATGTTATAAAGTACAGCTCAGTGTCTTAGTGTGAGTTATGTAAGATGAATAACTAAACATTTTCTCTTGTACGTCTTTGACTTTTATCAAGTTTTCCTGTTGGTTAACCACATCGAGGCTCAGCCTGGGAACCACTAAATCTTTACACTGATCAGCTGCTGTCATCAAAGCAGCAGCCTGATGATTCTGCTGCAGGTCCACACTGAAGGTGTCATAGCCAAATGTTTCTCCTGTTAATATTCTTAATTAATCTGTTTCACTAAGTTTCCAAAGAGTTGCTCCTAGTTACAACATCAACAAGATCAACTCAAACGTTTTTAGAACACTTTCCCCATAAAGATAAGGCTGGATCGTAAAGATAAAAGTTTCTCACGAATCTTCTCAGAAGAGAAAGTTAATACACTTAAGAGTTTCTTAAGCAGAGGACAGAAACACCAGTGACAACAGAGCTGAAATGAAAGGTGCTGACAGCCCAGGAGAAACCAAAGGACACTTCAACATGTGGAGCCACGAGTCAAACCATCCACAGTGTGATACCTGGATGACTGGCTCCTCCTCCTGACAGCAACCCTCAGCTAGTTAGAGTATGTGGTTTAGTAGGTTTGGCCTCCTTCAATCCCACAATCCTCTGTTTTCTCCAGGAGCTCAGTGTGAAACCACAAACAAGGCTGATATCGTTGTGTTGGTGGACGGCTCTGGGAGCATCAGCCAGGAAGGCTTTGAAACCATCCAGATCTTTATCGCTGACATAGTCAACGCCTTTGATATCGGCCCAGACAGATTCCAGATTGGTAATAGTTTCACTACCGCTAACTGCTGTGTGTTTGTCTTCATGTTAAATCCATTTCATTCAGTTATTAAAGAATGATTTTTAATTTCTTAACTTAAATTCTTTTAATCATGAGCAGATAAAGAAAACTGGTCAAGAGCAACTGACGCCAAATATAAGTCACATTAAATGTTGGGGCAATGATGACAACTCTAACAATACAATTACTTTTTTGCATTACTGACATTATCTTTAGGCAGGTATTTGGTTACAGGGGACTGACCCAGATTATTTGACCACAACAATAGTTGACACTGCTGGAGTCACAAACACATGTGGAACTGCTCTGTGTTTGCAGGAGACAAGTTGTACTTGTGTAGCAGTCAGCCACTCCTATAGCTCTCAGGCACTTGGAATATTGGATGTGAACATTGGAATTCTTCCATTTTTTAATTACAGAGAACAATATGACGTCTTCTCCACAGGTCTGACTCAGTTCAGTAACCGCCCAAGGACCGAGTGGAACCTGAACACCCATCAGACAAAACAATCCCTGCTGGACGCCATAGACAAGCTGCAGAAAGTACAAGGAGGTACCTTCACAGGTAATAAAAAGGTCCAGTCCACACTGGGTTCACCACGTGAGGGAATGTGGCTCCAGTTGATCTGGCTCTGAAATGGAAGCCATTTAAATATATGGGTCTTTACTGGGTCTATCTGCGCTGAAGACTGCGCCCTCTCCTAATCTGACCAGATCGTAGGGATGGGATTAGTCTAACATGTTGAAAACAATTGGCCTCTTGAAAAGCAAATACAGAGTCTGTTAGTGGACTAGTCTGCCTGCTTTTTATAGGGATGCCATTTGTCCCATGGTAGTAAATACAGAGAACAGGGTTTTACTTATTTACCCACAAATATTAACCCTGGGGAGGGAACAACCCCACAAATAGGTTGATAGTAAGTCATGGTATAGACGACATTACACAGCATGCTGGGACAGAAAATGAGATTTAAAAAGGTGTGAAAAACCAAACGGTAGAGAAAAGCAGATACATCGTGACCTGCAGTTACTGCAGACCCTCTCACACTAGATACAACCTTTGCCCTTCCAAGTCTTGACACTCCTAAACAACTGAACTTGTATAATTACTACTCCCACTGTGAGCGCTCAGCATGCTAATACTCAACCACTACAGCCACCACACAACAAACTGTGTCGGGCCACACTTCATTTCTGTGGGACTGTTGCACCACATATTCTGTAGTGTCTTTGAGAGCTACCAGATACTTGATGTGTGTTACCATACTTTGCTTTCTGTTCTATCACAGGACGTGCTCTAAGACACATCCTCAATAACAACTTTAAACCTAATGTGGGAATGCGTGCAGACTCCAAGAAAATCGCTGTTCTGATCACCGACGGAGAGCCCAATGATAACATCACCCTCCCCCTACAGAATCTGAAAGACGCTGGCGTTGAGCTCTACATTATTGGTGAGTTTGAATGTGAGCATGAGCTGTGAAACTAGGAAGCTCGAGAAAGGAAATATAGTCCGACCACAAAGAGAGATGAAGAGGTTTAAATACAGACAGGAAGTGCAAAGATAGAGTAAAAGCATGAAACGCTAAGAATCACCTCCTGTGATCAGTAGAATTTAGACATCTTCAAAACGGGTCCAAATTTGATAAGATGCAAATCTGCATCACAAGTAGAGCTGTAATGAGAGTGTCAAGTTTTCACATTTGAGATTCAGACTCTGATTTATAATGTTAGATGTTTGAACTAGTGTGTCATGCCAGCCTTTATGTGACCAGGAGGATGTTAACACAAAGACCAGCACTAGTTTTCAAATACAGAAAGAAAGTCTGTCTGAGAGCAAGGACCAGGAAACTATTTCACAATTAATATTAACACATTTCTCTTCTCAGGTGTGAGGGACGCCAACAACAGTAAGCTGATGGCCATTGTTGATCAGTTTCATGCATACTATGTGAGGGACTTTGTATATCTTCTGGACATTGTCAACAACGTCGTCGTCAAACTTTGTAACAGTGCTGTCACCTTAGGTAAGTGCAGCTTTGGATAGCGTTATGTTTAGTAACACAACTATCTATCTATCCATGTGCCTAACCTGAACCAAGCTGATCTTGTTCTTCAGTGTAACCACACTGTGATAGTTCAACTAGTTTCCATGACACAGGTCAGGTAGGTAGACAGGGATAAACAACCTCTGAGGTTTGGAATGATAATAAACATCAGAGGAACATGCAACATGACTGGACTGTGAGTGTACAGCTCTTTCCTGCCTTAGTGAACAACTTAAGAACTTGCTTTTCATTCACCTGTTCATTCATAACCAATAAACACAAAGCACCATGCAAGGTGCTCACGGACCAGGAGCAACCCAGGAACACCTGAACATGTGGAGCTGAGAGTGATGTGTGAATGACCGGCTCCACCTCCTAGTATGTTTGGCCCACGTCTATTTCACAATCCTCCATTTTGTTGCAGGAGCTCAGTGTGAAACCAAACACAAGGTGGATATGGTTGTGTTGGTCGACGGATCTGGAAGCATCCGCAGAGATGACTTTGAAACCATCAAGTTCCTAATCATTCGCATAGTTGACGCCTTCATCATCGGCCCAGACAGAGTCCAGATTGGTACCACCTTTACTACTCTGTGTTTGCTCTTATGTCAAATCAAATCCATTTAGTTATTAAACGCTGTAATTGTCCTTTAAACATTTTTTAATTCTGAGACATTTCTTCATGTTTTTAAACATCTTTTCACAGATCAACAACACTTTGTGATTTTCTACAAATATATGCATTCTCACTTCTACTGATATCAGTTCTTAGTGTTTTACACATCGCTGTGTGTTTTCTGCAGGTCTGACTCAGTTCGGTACCCACCCAAGGACCGAGTGGAACCTTAACACCCATTGGACCAAACAATCCCTGCTGGAGGCCATAGACAAACTGAAGCAAGTAGGAGGAGGCACATACACAGGTATTAAACAACATGTTATCCAGGCCACAGCGAGGCTGTGGAACCACAGGCTCCACTTGATCTGGTCCTGAAATGGGAACCAGTTTGAAGCCAACAGTGGAGGTGGATGAAGCTTATTGACCGATGCTCCAGAGCTCAGTCAGACACAGCAGACAGTTTCTTTGTACAGAGATCAAACTCAAACAACTGAATTTGTACCGTTACTACATTGCTACTACTCCCATTGTAGTGGACATGTTAGACACACTAATACTTTGTGCTTCATATATTGTCAGTATCATGTTTACTACATACTATAACAATGATATGACCCTGTGGTTTATGGACAACTGCTCTACCGACTGATTCACAGCTGTCATCTTGCTTTAGAGAGTTACCAGAACAAATTCTTCTTGTTATTATTCTTATTACAGGACGTGCTCTGAAACATATCCTTCATAAAATCTTCAAACCTAATGTGGGAATGCGTGCAGACTCCCACAAAATTGCTGTCTTGATCACTGGTGGAGAGGCTCAAGACAACGTCACCTTCCCCTTACAGAACCAGAAAGACAACGGCATTGAGGTCTTCATCATCGGTGATTCACTTTGTCAGTTTAAATAACATTAAAGTTTTAGAGAAGGTTCTAAACTGAGGACGAGCTCTGAAATGATCTGAAACTACAACAATGACCTAAATATAATCTACTTTGTGTTATTCACAAACGTCCATGTTGGTGTTTTACTGACCTCGCAACTGAGCCTTTCACCCAGTGGGAGCTAGAAGTGGTTCCATCCCCTCCACATATCTCAACACAGAGATAGAAGACAGAAAGACAGTCAAGCTGAAATCAGTGGCTTAATACTGTAAAACCATGAGGGATGGGCCATCAGTTCGGGTTTAGATTAGGTACCAGGAAAACACAATTTTTTACCATAATATTAGCACATTTCTCTTTTCAGGTGTTAAGGATGCTCGCATGAGTCAGCTGATGGCCACTACTGACAAATCCCACATATACTATGCCTGGGATTTCAGATTTCTCCTGTACGTCGCAAACAACATCACCATCAGCATTTGTAACAGTGCTACAAGCAGAGGTAGGCACCGAGTCGATCCAACAAGCCTCTGCTCTGTTTTTTGTGTGATGGGCCACAGGCTGAATGTGGTGTCTTCTCTCTGTCTGTGCAGACTCTGTCAGACTGGTCAATGGAACTAGTCTGTGTTCAGGCAGACTGGAGGTCAAGTCGAACCAGTCTAACCAGTGGTCCTCTGTGTGTGAAGCTGACTTTGACCAGCAGGATGCTGAGGTGGTCTGTAGGGAGCTCGGATGTGGGGCTCCTTCAGTCCTCCTGAGGGGACTCTATGGACAGGTGGAGGCTCAGATGTGGACCAGACAGTTCCAGTGTGGAGGAAATGAGTCTGCTCTTCTGAACTGTAGACGTTCAGACTCAACAACGACCTGCTCACCTGGCAGAGCTGTTGGACTCACCTGCTCAGGTAGAGAAGGAGCTGCAGCTCTGATTTGGTTCATTTCTGTTGTAATTAAATCAACGCTTTTGTTTTACTGAGGATTCTGTCATTCGTGTTCAGAGCCTATGAGGTTGATGGGAGGAAGCAGTCGCTGTGCAGGAACACTGGAGGTGAAACATCGGGGGATGTGGAGGCCAGCGAATCACACTGTGTGGAGTCTAAAAGACACTCAGTGGGTCTGCAGAGAGCTGGGCTGTGGCTTTGCTGTGTCAACAGAAAAAAGGGATCATTCTTTAGAGAGATCTATTTGGTGGATCAGTCCTGACTGTGTTCAGTCTGGATTTATGATGAGGGAGTGTGTATCATCAGGTTGCTCTTCCTTCACCCTGGAAATCATCTGTTCAAGTAAGTCTGTTAATAACTTTATCAATGTTTGCTGATAATGGGCCACAATAGTCATTATACTGTGTATTCCATTCCATCCATCCATCCATTCATTCTCATCCGCTTATCCGGGGCCGGGTCGCGGGGGGAGCAGCTTAAGCAGAGATGCCCAGACTTCCCTCTCCCTAGACACGTCCTCCAGCTCTTCCGGGGGGACACCGAGGCGTTCCCAGGCCAGCCGAGAGACATAGTCCCTCCAACGTGTCCTGGGTCTTCCCCGGGGCCTCCTGGACCGGAAAACCTCCCCTACGAGGCGTCCCGGGGGCATCCGAAACAGATGCCCAAGCCACCTCAACTGGCCCCTCTCGATGCAGAGGAGCAGCGGCTCTACTCCGAGCTCCTCCCGGGTGACTGAGCTCCTCGCCCTGTCACTAAGGGTGCGCCCAGCCACTCTACGGAGAAAAATTCATTTCGGCCGCTTGTATCCGCGACCTTGTCCTTTCGGTCATGACCCAAAGCTCATGACCATAGGTGAGGGTAGGAACGTAGACTGACCGGTAAATCGAGAGCTTTGCCTTTCGGCTCAGCTCCTTTTTCACCACGACGGACCGGTACACCGACCGCATTACTGCTGCCGATGCACCAATCTGTCTGTCAATCTCACGCTCCCTATTTCCCTCACTCGTGAACAAGACCCCAAGATACTTAAACTCCTCCAGTTGAGGGAGGATCTCCCCCCCAACCTGGAGGGTGCAAGCCACCTTTTTCCGGTTGAGAACCATGGCCTCGGACTTGGAGGTGCTGATTCTCATCCCAGCCCCTTCACACTCGGCTGCAAACCGCCCCGGTGCCTGCTGGAGGTCCCGGTCTGATGAGGCCAACAGGACAACATCATCTGCAAAAAGCAGAGATGAAATCCTGTGATTCCCAAACCGGATTCCCTCCGACCCCTGGCTGCGCCTAGAATATGTATTCCATTCCATTCAGTTCAATTCAGTTTTATTTATATAGCTTCAAATCACAACAGACGTTATCTCAAGGCTCTTTACAGGGTTTAAGGTTTATATGAAATAGAACTGTATACAGAATTATATAGAAAACCCAACAACCCCACTGAGCAGCACCAGGAAATAGTGGAGAGGAAAAACTCCTTTAGAGGAAGAAACCTCAGCAGAACCAGGATCAGGGTGGGCGGCCATCTGCCTCGACCGATTGGGGTGAGTGGAAAGAGGAGAGAGACGAGAACAACAGGCAACAAAAACAACAACAAGCAGCAAAACTGTTTGGGTTCAGGGTTTTGTCACATATTTTTACCAGGTGTTGGTAACAGTTGTGTTAAATTCCAGGAAAGAGCCTTGCATGTGCAATTCAACCCCCCCCCCCCCCTCTCACTCAAAAGAGGTGGAGGACTTAGACACAACCTGTCTCCTATTTATCATGCTGCCCTTTCATCCATCACAGAAGGATCAGGACCAGTTCACACCTGCACCAGGTCGGACACCTAACAACCCACTTTATGTGATAGAGGGGTTGACAGAGGTGTGACTATCACATCCTTCACGTCCATTGTTACACCTGACGAGTCTATTCAGTCCGGAGTGGGAGTGAAACCAAACTTGGAGGATACATTTGTGTCTCTAACCAACTGTCTTCAGACTGAAGAAGCTTCAGATTCAACTTCCAGATAACATTAATTAGAATAAATACGTTTTACTCAACTACTATATGTAATAGATGATGTACATTAGACGAACACTGTGTTCTAATTGTTATGGTTGTCCACTCACCTGCTCTGATTTCATGGTGTAATTAACACACGTTGATAATCATACCTGCACTAACAGCACGATGATCGTCCTATTGGGTGTTTTATTTCAGCCCGTTTCTTGTCAACCATAATTACTTTTGTTGTTTTGTAGATTGTGTTTTATCCAAAAAAAACAATACTTTTGAAAGTGAGTATTAGTATATTATAATAACCCTGGTCTCACATCTAAACAGCAGTGGACTTTAATCTCTGTTCACAGACCTCCTGTCTCTCACTATCTCAGGTAAAATGAAGCTGAGAGTCCAACTCTGTCACTGAAATGTCTCTTTGACTTTTGTTACTAAAAATCATGATCAACGGTCTGATTAACAACCAAATCAGCTGCTACAAGTTAAACTGACTGGGGTCATTTTAGGGGATTTACAGTAACATCAGTCCCTGTTAGGTCCTGCTGAATAAAGTCTTGTGATCTTATGTGATGATTGAATGTGTTTCATCAGATCCAGTAGTTTTCATCATCAGACTGGTCGTCCTGCTGCTCAGTCTGCTGCTGTTCATCACCGTCATCTGCTTCGTTCATAAAGGTATCGTACACATCTCTGTTGAACAGGAGACCGAAGTGAAGCAGTTCTCAAATTTACCGTGAAGAGAGAAGTGATGCAGAAACTTCTCTTTTGATGTATGTGCTGCCCTGTCTCCACAGACCATTAGAGGGCAGAAGCCGGACCCACAGCAAAACCTCAAGCTGGATTATTACAACAACTGTGTCTGTTTGAGGAACGGCCGTCGGGTGAGGAAGGATCTCCAAAGATCTCAGATGGATTTTTCAGATGCTACAAGACTGTTGGCTGAAGCTTTGATATTTGTATATTCTTCATGTCCCCTGTGAAGTACTACTGAAATCCTGCTACAGGACAAAACGGACTGTTCTGCACCTTATGTCAAGTGCTAGTGCAGGAGGTCCAGTGATTCTGGAGCTTGGGGTCAGGGATTACGTTTGTCATTAATTAATTACGTTTGAATTTAGCTGATGGTTGCAACTAAATAATTGAAGTAGGTTACCTAGCTGAAGAAAGAGTTGTTTCTCTAGAAAGATCTAGAAACATCAGACACTTATTAAGAAGCCAGAAGGACCAGAAACCAGAACATATGTTGATAAAGGATAAGTTCTAGGGGGATGGGAGGCACCAGTGTCTGGAGCAGACCTGCTGACCTGCACAGAGGATGTTGTTGGATGGTAGAAGGAACACTTTAAAACCAGTGTTGATGAAGATTTGACCGACTTCAGTTCTGTTAGAACCGTGGAACTAACATCTTGTCTGGTATCATTCCTGACTAGCATTCAGAAAGAGACATTTCATTTTGACTGAGCAACAGCCGTTCTAGGAAGTCAACAATATGTTTTACGGCATTTTAACTTGTTACCATGCAGCATTTGAACCGATTGTAAGATACTGAAATAGTTAAATAGCTAACAGATACTGAATGGAAACGGTCTGAGTGTATTTATGAACTGTTAGCAGGAAACATGTCTGTAACTTCTGATACTGATCCTGTTTTGTTGTAAAATCTTTGAAGTAACACAGCTTGTCATTTTATCTGTACTATAATAAGAGCTGGTAAAGGCACCGTTATACCCTCAGCATGATAACTCACTGTATACCCAGTAAATATTAAAGCTCACATCAACTCATCTCTACAGAGCTTCATGGTTTAATCTGCGAGATAATACTGGGACATAACGGTTAAATGTATTTCCTCACATCCGTTGTGGGGGTATAGCTGGACATAGACCCACCCCTGCCCATACTCTCGAGACGAATGCCAATCAGAGTCAATCCCGCCCACACCTGGATACAGGTGCATGTAAGTAGCGCAGAACACACCAGATCGTCGGTTCAGCCCGATCGTCGTTCGAGGAAGACAGCCATTTTAAGTCACAGGTGACTCTGAAAAAAAAGGTATGTTTCTTTACTTAATGTTAACCTCAAATGCAATTATTTAATAAAATTTCAATCAGAAAGCTGTTGATAGAGATGTGCTTTTAACGCTAAGGTCGGTATTGTTCTATTCCCTATTGTGTGTTTTTTTTCTTAAGAAAAACATGATGTTCGATAAAAGGTTTCCATCATTGACGAGCTACTCTCCCCCAGCGTCAGATGCAGTTTTCGACACAGTTGGTACGGACCATCAGCCGCGACGCTGTCACCTCCACTGTCACCCGGCTGTGATTGTGAGGGCTGTAACGGGTACGCAATCGCGTGCAACCAAAATCTAAGGGGTGACTGAGACACTTTTGTATGAGTTGAAACAAAAGCCTAACCTTATCCAGGCAATTGACAACATACATGAGGCCCAGGTGGGTGACGACCTGACCGAAATTGATGAGGCTTTTGGCATTTTGGCAGTGTTGAAAATGGGTAATTGTTTGAGAAAATTATTTGTGTCTGCTGGTGAGCACCTACTTGTCGGTGAGTTGGCGAATTTGATAGATAAAGTGATTGTGTGAAGTGAGTGCAAAGAGTGTTGGAAATGTTTCATTGTACAGAAGCAACAATCGAACGTGTGAAAAGGAAGTTTGAAGACTTGAAAAAGTAATGTCACGGGTCCAAGAGAGCTCTAAAAACAACCCTTGGGACAGTGTGGTTGAATCAGCTGGACAAAATTCAGGAATTGCATTTTTTGCAATTGCAGTCGTAGATGAATTTCGTGACAATGAAAGGCGCAATTACATTGTACACATTGTTGACACAAACATGCAAACCGTTCAGGTGATGGCTGAGTTGAAAAAACTACATTCTTGCATCTTGTGTAAAAATGGATGTGGCGTCCTTATTCATGCTTTAAAAGTGATCAAACACCTTGGTGATGATAAGTGAACCAATTACAATGTTCTGTGATATAACAAATAAAACTTAGTTTATTCCACTAACCCTTCTGTCTTTTCTGTTTATGAATTATAAAACATTAAAGTTTTACTTTAGCCTTAGTTTGTAAAATGCAAACAAGAGTGTAAAGATGTCTCGTAAACTCAAATCCTTAATGAGAAAAATATATTATGGTCCTACACATCCTGTGAATTTCGGTGAAGTGAGACGCCTACAGCAAGCGTTAGAAGAAGAAACTGGTAAAAAGTAAACATGAGTGTAATCAGAGAATTTCTATCATCTGAAGATGCTTACACTTTACACAAGCCAGCCATGATAAATTTTCCAAAAAAGTAGGGTTTTTGTGTCAAGACCTCTCATTCAATTTCAAGCTGACCTTTGCTACATGCAGGCTGTATCAACGTATAATGATGGGTATGACTATCTACTACTGGTTATCAATGTATTTTCTAAAAAAGTATATGTACGACCTTTAAAGAAAAAAACAGCAGGGGAGGTAACCAAAGCTTTTGCATCCGTTTTGAAAGACAGTGCAGTTCCATGTTTTCTGCAGACGGATAAGGGGAGAGACATTTACAAGAACACTTTTGAAACACTCATGGAAAAACATAATATCAAGCTATTTAGCACAGCCAGCGATATGAAAGCATGTGTGGTAGAAAGGTTCAAGAGAACGCTGAAAACTAAATTGTATAGGTATTTTACAGGTGAAGAGACTCTGAGGTACGTCAACGTCATCCAGGATTTGGTTTCAAGCTACAACAACGCTTATCATAGTAGTATAAAAATGACACCTATGCAAGTGACACCTGAGAATACATTACAAGTATTTCAAAACCTGTCCGGTTCATTCCCATTACGTTATAAAAACAAATTTAAAATGAATTTTCACAAGGGGGATGTTGTACGAATATCCAGACTACGCTGTGTATTTGAGAAAAAATACACCAAGAGTTTTACAGACGAATTGTTCATTGTAGATGAATGTATTCCATGCATTCCGCCAGTCTACAAGCTAAAGGATTACCAGGGGGAGCCAATCCAGGGGAGTTTTTATGAGGCTGAGATGCAAAAAGTTAATGTATCAGGAGATAAAGTCTTCCATATAAAAAAAATATTGGGTGAGCGTAAAATTAGAGGTGTAAAACACTTTTTGGTCAAATGGAAAAACTGGCCTGAAAAATTTGAAAAAAAATTTATTTCTCATACATCTGAGCCAGTGATGTTGTGAATGTGTAAGAAAGTACTACAACCATCATTGCCTTCAGTCTCGTCACTACCATGGGTGAGGGGTTTTACATCACGCTTCCCTCCAACTCCACCTGTGAAATATAAACACAAGTTCATATTTCTGGGTGGATTTGGCTCATCACATCGACCTGGATGGGCCGTGGAAAGTAGCCGTGACCAATATCTCATATCCGCATACTTGGTACACAGTGGAGAAGGAACAGGCATTTTTCCATTGTGTTGACAACACGGTGCCCCCACGGTTGGTGAAAACGCCCCCACACCACACTACGACTATTTAAATCTACGCACTGTGCCGATTTATATTTACATTTACTCATTTAGCAGATGCTTTTATCCAAAGCAACTTACAAGTCAGTACAAGGTACAAGGGTAGGCAGGGCAGCGTAAGGAGGTCTTGCCTAAGGACCCCTACTGGTGGTAGGCCACAGCTGGGATTTGAACCCCTAGTCTCTCACATGGGAGAAGGTGATGTTACCACTAGACTAACCAGCCGCTAAGAAGATGGCGTGTACGAAGACAAAAACCCAATCCTACAAGAGTTAAACGCTCGGTTTAAATTACATGGAGATTCGCCTATCATGTAACGAGATCAAAAGATTTAAATGGGTGGGAGGAGGGCATTATGCAGTGTGTTTCTACCTCCCACTGTCTTATTTACTTGGATTAGCAGAGGGTGTGTGGCTACAAGCTGGACCAGGACCTGTCCTCTCACCAAATCCAGATGGCATCAAAGGAGTCTTTTATCACATGTACTTCTACAGTGACATTGTGCGACATCAGGTCGTGCATGACGCTTACGCCCCCCTTATGGAGACATAATCACTCAGTCTTTTAACCCGCAACAGTACTTACCTGTGACTAAGAATCATATAGAAAACATTTACATAGAAATTAAAACAGATCAAAATATACCGTTAAACTTGAATACGGTAAGACGATAGTCATGTTACATTTTAGACCGGTTAAAACACCACGGCCCCAGTAAGTTATCAGGCTGAACCCCACCGCTTTGTCATATATTATGAAAATCAAATCTTTCGAGGAGACCTAGAAAGCGACCCCCCGGTGAGCGCCTGAGGGGGGGTTAAAAAAGATAGACGTTCACCAAATATAATGTCAGTCGAGGCCAGCAAGTCAAAAAGAAGGAAGACTGCGCGGAGCATTTTGAGAAATAATATGGCTCTTTTGAATGAGAAATCAGCTGAATGTGCCATGTCTGAGCTGGATTTGTTTTCCTGGCCGATGTCGCCGCTCAGCATCGAGGATAAGCAGTATACAGAAATCAGGCCGATTTCAGCTGTCATGGACCTCTTGAGGTTTTTGTACCCGGAGATGGTGAAAAGTATCTGGATTTAAACAACACTTTGTTATTTTTACGCCTAAAAATTAAAAATGCTGATGGAACAGACATTGCTCCGGATGCGGCCGTTTCAGTTGTTAACTATCCATTAAACACCATATTTTCACAATGCAACGTTACTCTCTGAGACAAACTTATTTCACAATCCAGCGCAACGCATCCATACAGAGCAATAATTGAAATGCTGAATTTCTCTGATGACACCCTGAAATCACAATTCACAGCAGGCCTGTTTTACAAGGACACGGCGAGCCAATTAGATTCCTTTGTTACAAATAATGGTCAAAATAGGGGTGTAGTGAAAAGGGCCACCTTCAGTGAAGAGTCAAAAGAATTTCATGTTCTCGGGCCTATCCACGCTGATATATTTTTCTGCGAGAGACTTCTGAACTCTGTGGATTTGAGAATCAAGCTGACTAGAGCAAACAACGCTTTTTGTCTAATGCATTCAGCTAATGCAGATTACAGGCTGATAATACTCGGGGCCTCCTTGTATATCAAGAAAGTCACAGTTTCCCCGTCTGTCAGAATTGGCCATTCGGCTGCATTATTGAAAGGAAATGCTTTATACCCCCTCTCACGCATCAATGTAAAGACATATTCTATACCAGAGAATTCACGAGTATGCAACCAGGAGAACCTGTTTTTCGGGAATATGCCGAAATATGTTGTATTGGCCATGGTTAATCATGAGGCATTTACAGGACGACCAAACTTGTCCAATTTCAATTTTTTGCATAATGATATGGAATACTTGGCACTCTGTCAGGATGGACAGCAATTACCTGCGAAAGCATATCAAACTCATTTTACAGACAATCAGGCTGTCAGAGAGTTCTACTCACTCTACATGGCGCCAGGCAGACATCTAAAAGATTGCGTGGTGATAGAGTGATGTTCTTCTTTTTCTTCTTCTTATATTTTGTTGCAAAAGCACGCGTAACGGGTGCTTCATATGGGGCCTGTGGTGATTCAGACCAATCAGCATATGAACCATAACCTCTCAATTGGGTGGGTGTAGAATATGTCAGAGATGCTTCATGGTTCATCTTTGATTTGTCGAATTTCCACACGAGCACAGTTGTTAGGAATCGTGGACAGAGGTATGTTCAGGGTGGATAAAGTCTGTGTGAAATCGTTCCAGCCATGAGGTCGATGCTTCGAATTATTTGTAACCGCTAAATGCTTCATTAGATCCATCATGTGTAATCCACGAATAGTTTTTTCACTGTACACGAATTCACCGTCATTGTTCCAACGGGCTAAACCATCAGAGTCTGATATTTTCTGTAAATTGTATTTTGCGTTCTTTTGAAAACGGGGATTAATGTTCATAAGAACAATCTTTAAAAACAGCGTCTTCAGCGTCTTTACGCACATGAGTGTCTTTTTGTTCATCTTCCTGCAGCACACTGAAAACAATTTCTCTGTTTTCACCTTGTTTTACTCTCTGGAGGTTCAGATATCTTTGCAGCAGCAGATTGTATTCATTAATTTTCTCATCAGGCAACAGACTTATTTCTTCCAGGATCTCACGCATCTATTCCTCTAAATCATTTTCAACCTGCTCTCAGATATTTTCACTTAGGAGTTTCAGTTGCTCAGCGGACACCAGATACATTTTTCGTGATGACATTTCTTACAACAATTATCTAGAAACAGCGCCTGAATCTTATGCTGGGGAGCTTTGAGGAAACGTTCCTCACTTGAATCGCTATAGTAGTAGTAGTAGTAGAAACTATAGTAGCTGACATAAACAGATCCACAGTCGTCTCATTTATGTAATTATCACAAAACAATTTACATGCTTTCCTGAGGATTTCTGTGTCATTCCTACAATAGAGTTGCGCCTCTTTCTGAAAATCAAAAATACCGTTGCAGACCGTTTTGTACCAACTGAGAAACTCTTCCCTCTTTTTTGAGTCATCTCATCCACATCGTAACATTTAATGGCTGGATAGGGACCCACCCCCTCTATGACTGTGTACAACTTGAGCTAAACCACTGTCAATCGTGACAGATTCATTAGATTGCGCCACGTGATCTAACACGTCCTGGAATAGACTCAGATCAATTCCGTCGACACAATGGCCGCGGTGCTGTTTCCACCAAATTCCCACGTAGCTCCAATTGTATTACATCACCAGGCCTAGCGTCCCCCTGTATTTGCTCAACCAGCTGATGAACAACATCCATAATTTTAACATACAACGCAGCAAAATCGGCTATACTACTACGACGTATGTTTAAAGGACGTCTAATCTCAATGTTGTTAAAATGGGGACGCACAAGGACGGTCAGTGGTATTTTGCATTTGCCGGTCAGGGGCTACATCTTTAGGATTTCGGTTGTCACTCTGCGATTTTGAAGACTAGTTACACCCGCTTGTTGAAGCAATTTCAATTGTTCCTCCTGTTTGCGGAGGAGGTTCTGCTGACATATGTAATGGGCCAAACGTTGTACACACGGTCACTGGTTGTTGTTTTTGAGACAGTATATTTTCAGGAGCGTTACTCGGGTCGGGTGCAATGTTTTGAATCTGATCGGAAATATTTAGTATTTGATTTATTTTATCGACATGATCAAATGAAGGAGGGGTAGGGGGTGTGTGGGGTCTTGTGGGAGTTGGCAGATCACATACAACAGTTCTGCCTTGCATTTGAAAGGATAAAGTTCTTTTCTCATCTATCGACGCCTGGTAATTTTCAGAAATGTTATCAAGGTTGTTGTGATTCTGCTCAGTTGGATGTTTTCCATCTGATTAGTCACGTTTAATATCTGATTAAAAATATCAGAATGATCGAATGGAAGCGGGGTGGGGGGTCTATGGTGAGCTGTGGGGGTTGGCGGCTTAGATTCGCCACTATTGGCATGCATCTGAAAGGTAAGAGCTCTTATCTCGTCAATCAACGCCTGGTATTTGTTTTGCACGGAAAGAGAGCCTACCGCTGATTGAGAGCTACGGGAAGCTAGTTCTTGTAAGAGGACATCTAATTGACTGAGATTGTGCCGGGTGACACCATCATTGTTATTGTCAAGGATTGGTCTGATAGGTCGACTAACAGGAACAGGCGACGTTGGCGGTGACAGAGCGTTCACAGCTTCGGAAACGAATTCTCTCAAATTATTAAGCTCCATTATTTTACTCAATTCCCCAAATTATATGAATAATAATTAAACATAAACAATGTCGACATATAAAACCATGAAGCACGTAACAGTCCCCCAACAGCAGAATTTTTTCACAAGGAATACATATTATATCTTAATTTCACACATTATTGCAATAATGAAACAAAAACAATGATGAAATATACTGTCATGAGACAGGTGACATTCCCCCAAAACGTAGCACTTTATTCTGGACGAAGACGAGCTACACAACAGGATAACCTGGAGTAAATGGTAAATGGTAAATGGTCCGCACTTATATAGCGCTTTTCTACCTAGCTGGTACTCAAAGCGCTTTACACTGCTTCTCATTCACCCATTCACACACACAAGCACGCACACATGGCAGAGCTGCTATGCAGCTGACCTGACTCACCGGGGGCAACTAGGGGTTCAGTATCTTGCCCAAGGACACTTTGGCATGTGACGTGGCAGCTGGGAATCAAACCACCAATCCTGCGATTGGCAGCCAACTGCTCTACCTATTGAGCCACAGCCACCCCAAGAAGAGTAGAGGAATAGGTCAGAGTTTAGGATCTGCTGACAAGAATACAGACCTTTTTCTACAAGGAATTAAGGGAGTCAAATGAGGTGGATCACTTAGATCATATTTCATTTCATGCGCTGGTCTCATCCTTACATTGTCGGGAAAGGAAGCTGAATCGACGACTGCATACCGGCCCTGGCACTCAAACACACGCATTGCATCAGTTTTATGACCAAGATTTTAAAAATTATATTTTAAACAGTGGTTGAGAGGACTTACATTATGTGGTAGTTTTTGCCAGACAGCAGTGCACGGGTCTCGATTTTTAAAGGTGGCACCATAGGAAAAGCCGCAGAAGTTGTAGAACGTTACATAGTTGGCTCACAACAATTTGATCTCATCGCCACTGAAATCTTATGCAAGATGTTAAAAAAAGAATATTAATGTCAGGAATTTCCAGGATTTTGTTGACATACAACCGATAGCTTAAAGTGATTAGTTGGATGGTAGAATAAAAATAATGCTTTCTCCTTCGAGATATCAGAAAAAAAGCTACTGTTGTGTTTGTAAAGTTTATGCAAGCTAAAAGTTGAGCAATGTTAGTTATACCTCGTACTCACACTAATGGTAGGCTAGAAAATGGAATGGGGTTGTGACCTCTGACCTGAGGGTCATCCATCAAATTTTGACATAAAGGTGTTAGCATTATCTCTAATCTGCAATATTATACAGTATATTATAGTAAATGCTAATTACATTTCACAACATCAATTGCTGATTTGCAATACACGCAAATGGGAAGACATAAACAGCATGAGAAGTATTTTAAAAGCTAAATCCTGCTTTGCTCCTAAGAAATCTCTCTTCTTTGACCCCCACTGTCACATCTATCATCCAGATCTCTTACACGACTAACACTCAAAACTAAAATCACTAATTATATGTCTACAGCAACAAAAGAATGAAGTAAAAGCAACTGTAATGTGTTTGAGGGCAACATTTACACCTATAATATAAATTATATTCATTTCTTACAGTTTCAGATCTAAATGTTGCAGATGTCTGTGAACCCAACATTAGTTATCGTTTACTGTGCTGGAGTTCTATATTGGACACTAAGTATTTTTAATACTTACATACTACAGATAAGTTTATTGGAACTGATCAGCTTCATAAATCCAGCATATGTTTTTCACAGTTTCACAATTCAATGACACCTGCAGATATCGAGCAGCCGCTGATGAAAGATGAGGTCCCCCCTGATGAGGAGGAGGATCTCTGGAGCTAACTCATCCAGCTTGATAGGCTGGACTAATTCAAATATCTTTACCCACAGAAACCCAAACCCAGATCTTCGAAACTCTTTTAGCAGGCAGTCCAGTGGAAAAGTAAATATACACAGAGAGTAGAAAGAAAACTGAGAAGACAGGACACAAAGAAAGTTTTAAAAAGACACCTAACAAAAAAAAAAAAGTTAGTTAGCAGCAGTTTCTTCCAGTTCTAAATAAAACTGTTCTGACTGGTTTTAAATCCTTGAAGAAGATATTTCAGGTTTTACTTCCTGAAACTTGATGCTCAGATCAGGGAGTTTGTCTTCAGCTAAATGATCTTTACTGTATTTGGATTTTCCCCTGGTGTGTCTCAGGAGAACGGTCAGCGGCGGTACGGTGGCCCACCTCCAGGCTGGGACGGCCCATCTCCAGAGAGGGTCTGCGAGATCTTTGTGGGGAAACTACCCAGAGATCTGTTTGAGGACGAACTGGTCCCACTGTGTGAGAAGGTGACGGACAGACAGACACAGGGTTGGAGACGGGGCTCCTGATGATTGTAACTACAGTGTTATACCATGTTCCCACATGTTCTCACATCTCTAACTTCACTCTTCCTGGCTCTAGTTTGGGAAGATCTATGAGGTGAGGATGATAATGGACTTTAACGGGAACAACAGAGGTTACGCCTTTGTCACCTTCAGCAACAAACAGGAAGCCAAAACAGCCATGAAGCAGCTCAACAACTACGAGATCAGGTCGAGTTTGGATCCTTTTTGTCTTTAGTTCCATTATTATTTTACTCTACTACAAACTTTCAGACTCAGACCTACAGACGTGTCAATCATCTTTGTTGAAGTCATATCATAACACAGAAATGCTGATCAGTTGTTACTGGTACAGTCAAATAACCTTAGAACCACACAGTTACATTCATCAACCCTCCTAAACACCTTTATAGTGGGAAGATCTGCTCGTTTTCCATATATTCCTGTTCTAATCACAGTCGGAAGATGGAAGATGGATGGAAGTGGTACTGTGGCCCGACACTACAATAGTGGAGTACTTCTGTACTATTGAGTGCTGTGTACTTCTGACACCTCGACCAAGCATCAGATGGAAAATGCGACCAGCTGTTTGAACCCATCAGCAGTGCCTCAGTAATTGTACTTTACCTGTCACTACGCTGTCATTTACCTCCTGTGGTTTGATGTTAATCTAAGTTTCTTCGCCCCTGCAGGAACAGACGCCTCCTCTGCGTTTGTGCCAGCGTTGATGACTGCCGTCTGTTTGTGGAGGGAATTCCCAAAACCAAGAAGCACGATTCAATTCAATTCAATTTTATTTGTATAGCGCCAATTCACAACAGAAGTTATCTCAAGGCACTTTACAGTGTTTAAGGTTTAAGACCTTACAGAGTAGAATTATACAAAAAAATCATATAGAATACCCAACAATCCAATTTGAGCAAGCTTTAGGCAACAGTGGAGAGGAAAAACTCCCTTTAGAGGAAGAAACCTCCAGCAGAACCAGGCTCATAGTGGGCGGCCATCTGCCTCGAGCGGTTGGGGTGAGTGGAAAAAAAAAAGAGAGAAAAGAACAGCCGGCAATAAAGACAACAACAAGCAGCAAGAACATTGGGCAGATGAACTGGATTCTGGAGATGTACAGCTCCAGGCCGAGGATACCTGCAGAAAGTTACAGAGAGAGGGAGACAGAGAGGAGGAAACATAACTAAAAGAGAGAGAAGACACAAACTTAATGACATGCAATGGTGGCATTTGAATGGATAGAGGAGAAAAGAGAGAGGAGAGGAGCTCAGTTTATCAAAAAAAGTTCTCCCAGCAGACTAAACTATATCAGCAGAACTAAGAGATGGTTCAGAGTCACCTGATCCATCTCTAACTATAAGATTTATAAAAAAGGAAAGTTTGAAGTGTAGTCCTTAATGTGGAGAGGGTGTCTGCCTCCAGAACCTGAACTGGGAGCTGGTTCCACACGAGAGGGGCTTGATAGCAGGTGAAAAAAGGCAGTTCTAGAGATTTCTTTGATGTATGAAGTGAAGGAGATATCCTGATCAAAGATAACTCTGAGATTTCTTACAGTATTACGGGAGGCCAGGACTCCATCAATGGTGAGAATTGTGTGTAGACATAGTGTACTCTGAGATTTTAGGACCAAAAAAATAAGCTGTCTTGTCTGGTTAGAGAAGGAAAGGAGGACATCCAGTCTTTATGTAGTAGTCCGGAGGACAGCATCTCCAACACATGCTGAGCATGGGCCCCACGGCTTGTGCTCATCCACGCTGTTCTGCTGACTACGATGGTAGCGATGACAGCCGGAATCAGATCATCAATTCGCTAGACAGAATGTGGGGGTCTCATCAGCAGAACGAGAGTCACGTACAGAGAGGAGGTACATCAGCTCTCAGCCTGGTGCAAGGCCAACAACCTGTCTCTGAACGTTGGGAAAACTAAAGAGATGGTTGTTGACTTTAGAAGAGCAAAGAGTGACCACTCTCCACTGAACATCGATGGAGCGTCAGTGGAGATCGTCAAGAGCACCAAATTTCTTGGTGTCCATCTGGAGGAGAACCTCACCTGGTCACTCAACACCCGCTCCATCAGCAAAAAGGCCCAGCAGCGTCTCTACTTCCTGAGGAAGCTGAGGAAAGCCCATCTGCCGCCCCACATTTTGACTACATTTTACAGGGGAACCATTGAGAGCATCCTGAGCGGCTGCATCACTGCCTGGTTTGGGAACTGCACCGTTTCGGATCGCAAGGCCCTACAGCGGATAGTGAGGACAGTTGAAAAGATCATTGGAGTCTCTCTCCCCTCCATCACGGACATTTACACCACACGCTGCATCCGCATGGCTACCCGCATTGTGGACGACCCCACCCACCCCTCACACCCAATCTTCACACTTCTGCCATCAGGGAAGAGGTTCCGGAGCATTCGGGCCCTCACAACCAGACTTTTGAACAGTTTCTTCCCCCAAGCCATCATGCTCCTCAACACACACACACAACAAACTGAACTGAGCGCACACACTCGCTAGATTTGACATGTTTCCATCTTTCAGTTGTAAATTGTATTCATTTCCGCTACTGGTCGCTGCTGTTTTGTGTTTTGTGTTCTGTTTTTGCACTGTCTTCTGACGTTTGTCTGCACTTTTTCTTTGTGTTCTTGCACTGTTTGCACTAGGTTGCACAGGATGCACTTTATGTGTTTTGCTAGGACAACTTAGCAGTCCTCAGCCCCATGTTTGTCTTGTTGCCGTTTTATGTAGCACCATGGTTCTGGAGAAACGTTGTCTCATTTCACTATGTACTGCTTCAGCTATATGTGGTTGGAATGACAATAAAGCTTCTTGACTTGACTTGACTTGACTTATGTCTTTTAAGCATTCCTGAAGTTTGACTAATTGATTGTTTCTCCTGGTTTCATAGATAAATATAGCTGGGTATCATCTGCATAACAATGGAAATTTATAGAGTGTTTCCTAATAATATTGCCTAAAGGGGACATATATAAAGTGAAAAGAATCGGTCCAAGCACAGATCCCTGTGGAACTCCATAGCTGACTTTTCTGTTTGTGGAAGATTCATCATTAAGATGTTTAAAACTGAAATCTATCTGATAGATACAATTTAAACCACTGTAGTGCTGTTCCTTTGATTCCAATGAACTGTTCCAGTCTGTGTAATAAAATGTTGTGATCTATAGTGTCGAATGCAGCACTAAGATCTAACATGACAAGTATAGAGAGTAGTCCATCGTCTGATGCTAGTAGAAGATCATAAGTGACCTTTACCAGTGCTGTTTCTGTACTATGATGTACTCTAAATCCTGACTGGAAATCTTCATACAAGTTATTACTGCACAGTTGGTCATATAATTGCTTAGAAACTATATTTTCAAGAATTTTAGAGATAAAGGGCAGATTGGATATTGTTCTATAATTCGCTAAGACCCATGAGTCCAGAGTAGGTTTTTTGAGTAGGGCCTTGACTACAGCAACCTGTGGTACGTAGCCTGTTTGTAAAGATAGATTGATCTGATCTAATATGGACGTGCTGATCAAAGGTAAGACATCCTTGAGGAGTCTAGTCGGGATGGGATCTAAGAGACATGTTGATGGTTTAGAGGAATTAATTACTTATATACTTAATTCAGAATGATCTACGGGGAGGAAGCAGTCTAAGTACGAGCGTGGTCTTGCAGATGAATCTAGAGTTGTTGTACAGTCCATGCCGTATGCAGGGAGGATCTGATCAATTTTTTCTCTAATAGTTATGATTTTATTCGTAAAGAAATTCATGAAGTCATTGCTGCTGAGAGTTGAGGGAATACTAGGGTCAACCGAGCTATGACTCTTTGTCAGCCTGGCTACAGTGCTGAAAAGAAATCTGGGGTTGTTCTTATTTGCCTCTATTAATGAGGAGTAATATGAAGTTCTAGCTTTACGGAGGACTTCTTTATACATTATTAAACTATCTTTCCAGGCTAGGCAATATTCATCTAAATTGGTGGAACGCCACCTCCTTTCCAACTTACGTGATTTCCGCTTAAGCTACGGATTTGTGAATTGTACCATGGAACTAACTTCCTCTGACTCACTAGTTTCTTTTTCAGAGGAGCAACAGTATCAAGTATTGTTCTGAGTGAAGCACCAGTACTATTAACAAGATAGTCCACTTGTGCTGGAGTAACATTGAAATAACTGCCTTCCTCTGTGTTGGTACATGGCTCTGAAATAAAAGATGGAATCAGTTCCTTAAATCTGTCAACAGCATTTTCACATAAACATCTACTGTAGTGAATCTTATCTGTAGGTTTAGTAAAGTCTGGTACTGTAAATTCAAATGTAATTAAGAAATGGTCAGATAAAAGAGGGTTTTGGGGAAAAACTATTAACTGATCAACTTCCACACCGTATGTCAGAATAAGATCAAGGGTGTGATTAAAACTGTGATTGGGTTTATTTACATTTTGGGTAAAACCAATGGAGTCTAATAGTGAATTAAATGCAGTGTTGAGGCGGTTATCATCAACATCTACATGGATATTAAAGTCACTCACTATAATGACTTTATCTGCACTAAGAACTGAAACAGAAAGAAAGTCTGAGAATTCAGTTAAAAACTCAGAGTAAGGGACAGGAGGACGGTACACTATAACAAACAGGACTGGTTTTTGATTTTTCCAGTTAGGATCAGAGAGGCTAAGAGTGAGGCTCTCAAATGAATTCAAACTATGTTTAGGTCTGGGGTTGATTAACAAACTTGAGTGGAAGATTGCTGCTACTCCTCCACCCCGACCTGTGCTTCTAAGAACATGATAATTAACATGACTTGAGGGGGTCGACTCATTCAGAGAGACATATTCATCCTGCTGCAGCCAGGTTTCAGTCAGACAGAATAAGTCTATTTGATGGTCAGTTATCAAATCATTTACTAACAGGGATTTAGACGAGAGAGATCTGATATTTAACAGTCCACATTTGATTGTTGTCTTATTTTGTTATGAGAGAGGAGTCGTCTTTATTTGTATTAGGTTTTTATGAATCACTCCTCTTGTTGGTTCTTGATATAAATAATTTAGGTACTTGGGGAGCAGACACTGTCTCTATGGGGTTATGGTAGTTTTGGGGGGGTGACAGCTGTAAGGAAGCTGCAGAGAGGTGTGTAAGACTGCGTCTCTGCGTCCTGGGCTCCACTCTGACATGTCAGGGTTTAGGTCGTCTAATAAACTCTGTCATATTCTTAGAGAGTTGAGACGCACCATCTAAAGTGGGATGGATGCTGTCTCTTCTAATCAGCCCAGGTTTTCTCCAAAAAGTTTTCCAATTGTCTCTGTAGTCCACGTTGTTTGCGGGACACCACTTAGACAGCCAGCGGTTAAATGACGTCATGCGGCTAAACATGTCGTCACTGGTCAGATTGGGAAGGGGTCCAGAGAAAACTACGGAGTCTGACATCGTTTTTGCAAAGTTACACAACGATTGAACGTTAATTAACTCCTGTGTGAATTATTATCTTACTATATTTACGTTCATCCTTACACAGGAGTTTTAAATAGGACTCGACGTCGCCCGCTCTGGTGATCCTCGTCTAGGGGGGTGTCTAGGGTTATGCTTCCTACGAACCGTCACCCAGCCAGCCTGACTTCCCGGCTGGTCGGGAACAGCTAACGGGAGCTAGGCTTGCTGGCTCCGCATCGGCTACCGGGACCTAACTGTCTTGCTTATTTTCCACGGTGCGGAGCCGAGTCTCCAAAGCTGCAAATAAACTACATTTATTACAAATTCCCTTCTCACTAAAAGAGGCCGAGGAACTAAACATATGACACACCGAGCAAGAGAGAGCAGGAGGAGAAGAGGGAGAAGCAGCCATGACTAACAGAGTTTAGCTAGCAGACCTCACAACATTGAGTATTGAGTATTATGAATGGTCCTTAAGCAACACAGGTGTATGTTATAACTCTTACGCCAGTAGTGCTTTACACTAAAACTATGAATTTAGTTTTAAGTTGGTTAAAGTTAGCAGAACAAACAGAGCAACTGACTACTGTAGGAGGAACAGTGAACAGTCAGCAGTCAGCAATTAAAACACATTACGAGGAGATTCTGTGTGAGATGAGGAAGGTCACCGACGGGGTCGTGGACGTCTTCGTGTACCCCAGTGCTGCAGACAAGACCAAAACAGAGGCTTCGCTTTCATCGAGTACGAGAGCCACCGAGCAGCTGCGATGGCCCGCCGCAAACTGCTGCCAGGTTCAGTCCACTTTATTAATTAACATCAAGGATGATTAACAGAAGACAGCCAGCTGGAGAACTGTGGAAATGGACATTTCAATACAATCTAAAAACAGAGTGTGGTGGAGTCTCTACAAGCTGATTATCAGAGCTGCTAACAAGTTATTTTAAAGCAGCCAAAGTACCATCATTATCCCCTTAAAGTATCAACAGCTCATAAAACTAAACACAACATCATAAAAACTGTCAAAGTCTGCTTTAGACAGACTGCATGAGCTGATCCCAGCCTGTTTCTGGGTCCGTGTCCAATAGAGGAAGAGCTGCATGAGCTCTGATGAACACAAACTCATTTGAACCTGTTACTTTCTGTTTGTTACCTGAGGCTCTTTGAACGCGTTTTACTCTGTGAGTTAGGAAACATGTCTCAGACACGTTAGCTTGAAGCTGCCTGATAAAGCCGAGCAGCTTCTCCTCAGCTACAGCTGAAGGCCTCACAGATAAACTGGAGATACAGGTTTATTACTCGTCCACAGGAAGATAATGTTTGTGCAACGCTGAGCTCAGTCTGGATGAACTGCAGATGCTGAGTCGCTGCTGGTTCTGTTGTGTGAAGAGAACTACTGTTTGGACATGTTGTTCTACAGGCACAAGTGTCAGTTACACGAGGTTTATCATGTTCACATGTTCTCACCTCGTCTCTCAGGTCGTATTCAGCTGTGGGGTCACGCCATTGCAATCAGAACCATCGTATATGATCATAGGTGCAGTGGAGTGAGTGAAGAAGATCAGAGATTACGCCTTTGTCCACTTCACTCAGAGAGAAGATGCCATCAGCGTCATGAATGCTCTCAAAGGGAAAGTAGGGACATCCTCTCCTCGGCTTTGCATGTTGTTGTTGTGCTCTGTAATGAGGGGATTTCCAGAGTCATGTTTTCCCTCCTCCCTGCAGGTCGTGGATGGGTCTCCTATCGAGGTGACTCTGGCCAAACCGGTGGACAAGGAGAGTTACGTTCGTTACACCAGAGGGACTGGAGGACGAGGAGGATCTCTGCTGTCTGTCCTCACTGAGCATTAGATAATAGTAGGTTATATTCTCCTATATTATGTTTTATTCACATAGTAGGAAAATAAGTAAGTAAACATTTAACCTTGTGGAAAACTTGAAGATTAATCACAAGCTGCACTTTAAGAGATCTGATCTCATCTTACTGTTTAACTTTTGTTCCAACACCTGATCCTTTAAAAACCTGATGCTGTTCAAACAGATTTACTTACTTTATCCTGTAACATCAAACTCAGTGACGCTCTCCACTAACATATGAGGACTGTGAAATTAAATAAAAGTTGTTGCATCAGTTGTACTATTGTGTTAATGGGTTTTGTTGGTGAGGATCAGTCGTGCTCTGAAGGTTATATGTGCATTAATGTACATGTAAAGGAAGAATCTGTTTGTTCTAATGGGTCAAACTGTTCATCTGCACAAATGTTTCAAGTAAAAGTCACTTTAGCTAAAAATAGTAAAACTCAAACACTGGATTTCTGTCCTAATAGGATGCAGCCAGTAAAGAGCTTGATTATATTCACCAGGTGTGCTTAAAATAGATCACATCAAATACCTGAAGTGGCTGGAGACTGGTAGAGGGTCTGTTTGACTGACGTTAGAAACACGACCAAGTCAGGAGAACTGTCAAAAAATATATATATCACTGCTTTTTACAAATAATCTAAAGGAAATAAGTGAAGGTACTGAGTGTTCCTAAAGTTCAAAGTTAAAGAACAGTACACGACCTGCAGATAAAAGAAACTATCAACCAGATTTCTGAGGAGGCAGGTGGAGAAAAGCCCCCGAGTGACTTTAAAGGAGACTCTGTGGAAAGGTTTCAGTTTTCACAGAGAGGCACATACCAAACACTGAAGGTTTCCAAGTCAGAACCTAAAGAGGTCCATCACTACTGAGCCAGGAAGAAAAGCTTTGAATCAGCAGTAGGTCTGGAGGAAGAAGAATGAAGCACACACTGAGGAGAACATCCTGAACCTTTAGGAGGAAACATGCTGTTGGTGATGAAGCTGAAGTTTGGACGTCATTAGACCTTCCATACATACAAAGTGGTGTAAATTGGAGGTCCGATCGTTTTGACTTTGTGTCTCTCATAAATCTAGCACAGCCACTAGGAATTCAAAACTGAACCTTTTACAGCCACAATCATGTAAAATACAGAAGGTTCACAGCAAAATGTGACAGACTGCAGAGAGGAGAGGAGCGAGTGGTGGTTCTCAGAGTCAGGATGGTTGAAGACATTCGTCAGTTTAGTTTTTGTGATCATATCAGAATTTTACTTCAGTCTGTTAAAGCCACAGAGGTTTTCAGCTGCTGTTAACAGTTTATTAATGTCAGTATGATCGAATGTTCTCTCCAATAACTCTGATATATGGTTCCTATCAGAATGAAACACAATACAGAATATACAGTTTCAAGGTCCAGTGAATTTAAACAAACTTTGTTTTAACAGGGAGATAAAACTGGATCTACTTCGGGAAAGATAGAAGATGATAATATTAATCCGTACTAATGTTGGAATATTTGTTTTCAACTAAACACGCACATTTCTTGACACTGTTCGTGTGAAGTTTCAGGATGTGTTTGTGATGTGTCCGTGTCTCTGTACATATAAGAGGTGAAGCTGTGAGAGTTCGTCAGATTGAAGGAGAAGCAGCAGTTTGACTGTTTCCTCTGAAGGCGAAGACAAAGTCGCTTTATCTCCAGCTGCAGGTGAGTTCACACAGGTGAACATCAAACCAGGAGACGTCACACAGGGCTGATAATCCCCCCGGTGCACTGAGGAGCCTGGACACTAAATATCCATATTCGACCTTTTACTTTCATATCATCGTCTGTTTCTCGTGAGGTTTCTGACTGAACTGCGGCGGTTTTCTGTTCTTCACTGACTGTTTCAGAGTGTCCAGACAGACCCACTTCAGAATACTGATCATCTGGTTTCTGCACGAATCTGACAATGAAGGTAGGTTTGAAGCTGAAACGTGAGCTCTATTTATCACAGCACCACCTGAACTACTGCTGTGGCAGGAGAAGTCTTCAGTGTCCAAATGAGAAACTCTCCTCTGTCCCAGCTGATATCAGTCATCTTCCTCCTCCTGGCTCCGCTGTTGATCGTCTGTGAAGAGCACAGACAATCAGTGGACTGCAGCGACATCCCTCGCAGGGTTCACAGGCGCCGCAGTGGAGTGTACAGCATCCACCCAGGTGGAGGCATGTCTGCTGTCAAGGTACACTTCACCTGTGTGGGACATAGTTTGACGTTTAAAATAAGAAAGACGTTGAGACCATCACCATGTGAAGTGAGATTGTCTCGAACACATTTAGATTTAGACGGTTTTAGTATCAAGTGTAGTAGTTGTTTTACATTTGGACACAGTTGTAGCTGAAAGGGGACATTTACTAAGACGTATCTGTTTCTGTGTAGGTTTACTGTGACCTGCGTTCAGAAGGAGGAAAGTGGACGGTGAGTATTTTAACTGCAGTCTTCAAGTGGTTTTCACCATCGTGTCTAAATGTCCTGTTGTATTGACCTGAATAACGAAAGCACTGTGTTGTCAGGTATCCTGTGTATTTACCTAATTAACCCCCAACCCCCTCCCTCAGGTGATCCAGAGGAGGGTGGACGGCTCTGTGAACTTCTTCAGGGGCTGGAATCAGTACAAGCTGGGCTTCGGTAGTCCTTCAGGAGAGTACTGGCTCGGTGAGAACGGAAAGCAAACTGACTGTTACTAAGTACAAATTTAAAACTGTGTGGTCTAAATCCAGACTAAAAAACTGTTGGCACCCCGATCCTCAGGTCAATTAGTTTTTTTAAATGTGTATTAGGTCTTGAAAACATCTACCACCTGACCAGTGAGAGAAAGTACGAGCTGCTGGTTGACATGCAGGACTTTGATGGAAGAAAGGTGTATGCTCGGTACACCTCGTTCTCTGTGGGTCCAGAATCTGATGGATACAGACTGCAGGTTTCAGGATTTCTCAATGGAGGAGCAGGTTAGTACTTTATACTGGATGTAATGTGGGGGTGTAACTGTGATTATTTTACATTATTATATAAAATACGAGTGTAGTTTTTAAAAATGTACAAAACAGAAAAGGATCAAAAGAAGTCAACTAGGCCATTAAAATAACACAGTCCTGCATGTGGGATCGAACTCGGTGGGATCAAACTATTAAAAGAAATATTACAATTTATTACCAATAAACTAGAAACACTGAAAACCAACAAATGTTTGTTCATAAACAATAATATAATAAAGCTCAACTTCTGGCGACCCACAACCAGAGCCCCAGTCCAGCAGGCAGCACTTACGGAGAGAAAAGATGTGTGAAATCAAACCAATGAATGATGAAAAAACTAAATATAATTAGAATAAAACATATGAGGGATAAAAATCAATGAACATATAAATAAGAAGAAAAATAAAAAACAAAAATAAATCAAAATCAAAATGCACACTAAAGACATTTTAAGTTTAATCCATACTTAGATCCTCAGGTAGACGATCTGATTGTTCGTAGTATGAACAAGGTTTGAATTTACAAAAATGTGCAAATTTGATATTAAATATCAAACAGTACAAGCTGATTTACCCTGAGCACAGCTTCATTAAAATAAGCACAATGTGGACTTTTGCCTCCATTAATGCAAAACGAGGTGTTTTTGGCTGAGTGCACAAAATCCAGGAGGAGTGAATACAAACATGTTTTGAAAAGGGGCCAGAAAGAGAAGCGTCAAAGTTAAAAAGAATCCAACGTGACAATGACAGGCCTCATTCTATCCAAGATCCCAGAAGCACAGGCTTCATAGAGCCCCACAGAACATCTGCAAAGAGGCCTGAAGAAGAGTTCACGAACACGTCCCATCTAATCTCAATGAGCTTTAGAGCATCTTTAGCCTGGCATCAATGATTTACAGTATTTACTTCCAATAACCCGTTACCTTTGGAGAAATTGTGAAAGCAGGGAAGAGTCTGTACAGAGCTGATGGTCTGTAGTAGGAAGACTAAATGCTATGAGTCAGAATATTGGGTTATTATTCTTTCTCATCAGTCTGACCTTCAGACTTCTACAGACATTCCCTGAAGGTAACAGATCCTGATCTAAAGCCACAGTTGACAGAATATTTTACTTATTAGACAAACTAGTAACAACAGTACCAGGATTCCTACTTAAAATATGGATTTATTGCGACAGGTTTCCACACACCAAACCTGCTTTGCATATATGCTGCAACCCGCTCATTAATGAGACAATGAGGCCTTCAAAACGGCTTCACTACTTTATTTTGTTGAAAAACCCTGATATATTTAGAAAAGTTTTTATGTCGGTTATATAATTTTATTTTGTTGTATTTATCCGCCACACCTTAAAGACCGGTCTGTGAACTATTGTCTGACATTCAACTGGTCTGTAGCGCAACAAAGGTTGGAGACCACTGGTCTAGAAGATGAGAGTATGAATAGCCAGTAGTAGTTCCAGTACTGTAAGTAGTATTAGTATCACTAAAAGTGATTATATACTTGTGTTTCTGTAGGAGACGCCCTGACTTATCACAATGGACAGAGGTTCTCCACTTTTGACAGAGACCAGGACTCCTGGGGCGCAAACTGTGCCAGATATTTTGTAGGGGCGTTCTGGTACAATGCCTGTCAAAATGCAAATCCCAACGGGGTTTATCGCTGGGGGGCTGATGGTACTTTCTTTGCTATTGGAGTGGAGTGGGTCCAGTGGAGGGGCTACAATTACTCCCTGAAGAGCATCAGCATGAAGATCCGTCCTGTGCAGTAAATGTCCAGGACAAACAGACAGCAGTAGATCTGATGTTGATTTTTTTCCTCTTTCTCTCTCATCTATCCTATAATCTCCCAGAATCTGTAGAATGAAAGAGTCTGATCAGATGATAATTCCTGTATTCGCTTCAATATAATCTTCTAAATGAATCAGTAGTTGACAGAATCTTTTCCATCGGAGCTGAAGTCAGGTGTTGAATGTGTGTGAGCAGCTGCTGGTGCAGAGAGTGATGGACAGGTGGGAACTTAGTGGAGGATAGAGAGGAACAAATCCAGAGCAGTTTCCATCAGAAACATCCAATGAATGAGTGAAGTGATAAAGAACCAAAGGACGGGTGGAGCTGACTTGTATCAGAGCCAACAACAGCTTAACTGTGCTGAAATGAACCTGTTCCACCACCACATGTCTCTGTTGTCTGGATTCTGCTGCTGCTACTAAACACACACTCAGCTTTAAAGTCCAACTAACTGGTTTCATCCTGTTTGGTGGAGGTTTGAAAGTCTGATGTGAATCATTATCTGCTGTTTACTGACAATAAATGAGAAACTGAGCATCAACTGATGTGATCTGATGTCTTCACTGTCTTGTTGTGTCCTTATGGAAATTTATGGAATTTGTCATTTAACACTGTTCAATGTCTAAATTTAGGAGCGAAAATGTATGTGACATCCAGTGTGACTGAAAATGTACTATTTCCTAATCCAAGAAGGGCCTTTCCCAGGATGCAAAGCTGCACATCTTCCATATAACAGTGGAAATTAATACAATGACTGTGTATAATTTGGCCTATGAGTGAGTTATAAAGAGAAAAGAAGAGAGGGCCGAGAACTGAGCCCTGGGGTACGCAATGATCTATGGTATGTGGAATTTGAATCCTTTTGGGAAAAGATCATTTACCACTTTGGTAAGTGCAGCTTCAGTGGAATAAATGGACTTGAAAGTAAACTGGAGAGGCTCAGATTGCTAGTAGATATGCAAATTGAAGGCTATTTAGCTACAAGCCTTTCCTGGTGTTTTACGAGAGAATAGATAAACGGATGATGATTGGGATTAAGGCATTTACTTTTGATGGTTAGGATTAGAGAAGAAGGGTTAGGGATTGGGGGATGTCAGAAGAGTCCAATTGTGGTTTTTGAGAGCCACTATCCTGCCTGTTTACTATCTAACCCCACACGTTAAGCTTCTGATTGGCTGAACACACCTGATTTAGGTAACCATCATTTGGTTGGGAGGGGATTTGTTACAATCTGGACTGACAGGGACCAAACAGGTAAGAACAAAAGGATATTTATTAACAATACAGTCAGGGGACACAGGGAACTAACAAACTAACAAAGTATCAAATAAAACACTGTGGAAACACAGGCAAAAACTCAAACCATAACTCTAACGACAACATACAAAGTACCAACAAAAAAACACGCACTAATGCGGACATGAAACTAACAAACTAAATGTACAAAGTGACAAACCTAAATCACTGCGCAAGGCAGGCAAACAGGAACAAACATACAAAACTAACAGGACAAAGTATCAACTCAAAATGCTGCATAAACGCAGACCAAACAAATCAAAACCTACAAACCAAAAACAGACAGGTGCCTCACAGACAAACAAACGAACGAACAAACAGACTGACCAGATTAGTGAAGGAGTAGTGTGCAGCATGAACGGATGTCAAACGAACTAACCAGAGATTAATCAATGTCTGCATGAGAGGGCAGTGAGCATGAATGAAGCAGAAGTGACAAACCAGCACCGAACTGAGGACTGAGGGGTGCTTTTAAAACAGAGGGATGCACAGGTGAATTGAGTCTGTAATTAGTCCGGTGTGTGGAGTGGAGAGTGGAGGCAGTCCATACAGGGGTGTGGCAGGAGAGGGAGACAGAACAAAAACAAAACCAAACCAAAAGACAGGGCCAGAGGGAGGAAACGTAACAGGGATTGTTCTAAAACAAGTGGGGCAGTGGACACCCCAGGATAATGTCCATGACTGTCTTCTTCTGTTTTCATTCAAATTGTGCCCTAAATGCTAATTTCTTTAATTCAAGCCATTTAGCTCAGTAAAGGTTTTAAATGAAGGTTCAGCCTCATCTATCGATCATGAGACACGTGAAATTAGCCAGACCTTTAGGGTCTGCAGCGGCTGCGGTCAGGTGTATCCCGGGGGCCAGGGTACCGGACATTGAAGGCAATCTTAGGGCCTTAGGACAGCATAGCTTTTCTAAGATAGTGGTACATGCCGGAGCTAACGATATACGCCTTCGTCAGTCTGAGGTTACCAAGAATAACTTTAAAGAGGTGTTTAAATTAGCGAAGGCGATGTCCGAAGTGGTAATCTTCTCTGGCCCCCTCCCAATGAGACGAGGCGACATAACCTACAGCAGGTTATGGTCGCTGAACCGCTGGATGTCCAGGTGGTGCTCCGAAAACAACGTGGGCTTCATAGATAATTGGAGTACCTTTGAGGGCAAACCTGGCCTGTTAGGGCGGGACGGTGTCCATCCCACTCGGAAGGTGCTGCTCTCATTTCTTGCAGTATAGCTCATAGTCTAAGATCAGGCCTAGCTAGTCGCTGACTACCCAGAGTCCAGGCCAGGGAGCAGACAAACAGGCTAAACCAAGTGTCTGCTAGCTGCACAGAGTCGTCACTCAGGGTTCAACATATTGAGACTGTGTCTGTTCCTCGAGCTAAACAAAAAGCTAGAAAAACCCAGAAAGTATGTTTTAATAATTTAATTAACATACAGACCTCAAATTCAGAGCACACTGATTGTGCAGCCAGCACCTCTGATCTGAAGTTAGGATTGTTAAATATTAGATCTCTTACATCTAAAGCTCTTACTGTTAAAGAAACTATCACAGATCAGGAGTTTGATATACTCTGTTTAACAGAAACCTGGATTAAACAGGACGAGTATGTAGCTTTAAATGAAGCAACTCCTCCTGGATACAGCTACATTCACCAGCCTCGTCTGACTGGTAGAGGAGGAGGTGTCGCAGTTATTTATAATGATAAACTGACTATCGTACAAAAGCATGTACACAAATTTAAAGCTTTTGAATGTCTTTATAGTAACATAACAAGTATAGATACAAATATAAAGTCTGCTCAGCCGATCCCGCTAATTATCATTTACAGACCCCCAGGGCCCTACTCTGAATTTCTTTGTCAATTTGCAGATTTCCTTTCTAACCTACCTGTTTCTGTAGACAAAGCGTTAATTGCTGGAGATTTTAATATTCACTTTGAGAATCCAGAAGACCCTCTGAGAACAGCATTTATGTCCATATTGGACTCGCTAGGAGTAGATCAGTGTGTAGTAGGACCCACTCATAAAGCGGGTCACACCTTAGATTTAATAATATCATTCGGTTTAAGTATAAGAAATTTACTTACGCTCCCACTGTCTGAAGTTATCTCAGACCACTATCTTGTTTCAACTACAGTGTGTCATATTAACAATGTATACTCAGCGCCGCGCTATCGCATTAAACGTACATTTACATCAACTACCGCACAGACCTTTATTAGTAATCTTCCAGAGTTATCAACTTTGATTGGATCACCGTCTGACACCACAGAACTAGACCAGGCGACTGAATATCTAGAGTCGTCATTACGTTATACCTTAGATAATGCAGCTCCAGTTAAAAGAAAAATCATCAGAGATAAGAAACTTGCTCCCTGGTATAACGATGACACGCGTGTCTTAAAACAGACTACTCGAAAGTTAGAACGTAAATGGCGCCAAACTAAATTGTTAGTATTTCAGATAGCGTGGAAGGAGAGCATCCTGAACTATAAAAAAGCTCTTAGTGCAGCTAGATCAACGTATCTCTTCACTCTTATAGAAAATAACAAAAATAACCCTAGATTTTTATTTAATACAGTAGCCAAATTAACTAGAAAGAAAACCACTGCAGATATCTCCACAACAACGTTGAGCAGTAGTGAGGACTTCATGAACTTTTTCAATAACAAAATTGTAAATATAAGGCAGAAAATTGAAGCTTTAAAACCAGACAATTTAGTTGACGCAGGTGACGAGCTAACCTCAGCAGATCAGTACCTAGATTACTTTACTCCTCTTGAAGAGAATGAACTAATTTCACTCATCTCTTCTGCAAAATCTTCAACCTGTACATTAGACCCTATACCGACACACTTTCTAAAACAGATAGTGCCAGAAATAATAGAACCCCTGCTGACAATCATAAATTCCTCACTCAGCTGTGGGTATGTCCCAAAGTGTTTTAAATTAGCAGTTATTAAACCGCTAATCAAGAAACCTGATCTCGACCCTTGTCAGCTGTCCAATTACAGGCCGATATCAAACCTCCCCTTTATCTCAAAGATTCTCGAAAAGATAGTAGCTGGGCAGCTATCCTCGTATCTTCATAGAAATAACATACATGAACTCTATCAGTCAGGATTTAGGCCTCATCACAGCACAGAGACGGCACTTGTTAAAGTAGTAAATGACCTCCTATTGGCCTCTGATCAGGGTAGTGTCTCTATGCTTGTGCTACTCGATCTCAGTGCAGCTTTCGACACCATTGACCATAGTATTCTCCTTCACAGACTAGAAAATGTTGTTGGAATTAAGGGAACGGCCCTCTCCTGGCTTAGGTCCTATTTGACTGATCGTTATCAGTATGTAGATCTAAATGGCGATTACTCCACATGCTCTCCAGTGGAGTTTGGTGTTCCACAGGGTTCAGTTTTAGGCCCCCTGCTTTTTTCCCTCTACATGCTTCCTCTGGGCAACATTATCCGTAAACATGGTATTAACTTTCATTGTTATGCTGACGACACACAGTTATATGTTTCATCAAAACCAGATGAGATCAAACTGCTTAATAAAGTTGAGCAATGTGAAAAGGATATACGAGACTGGATGCTAATTAACTTCCTTCTGCTAAATCCTGATAAGACAGAAGTACTAGTTATAGGATCATCTGCAGCTAGAAGCAAGATGTTAGACCACACCGTAACTCTAGATGGCCTTTCCGTTACATCTAGTGCAACAGTCAAAGACCTTGGTGTGATTCTAGATTCCAGTCTTTCATTTGAAGCTCATGTAGATAATATCACCAGGACAGCTTGCTTTCACCTCAGAAATATTGCCAAGATAAGGAATATTTTGTCACTAAATGATGCAGAAAAATTAGTCCATGCTTTCATCACCTCTAGGTTGGACTACTGTAATGCCTTACTGTCTGGCTGTTCAACCAGGTGCATAAACAAGTTTCAGTTAGTTCAGAATGCAGCAGCGAGAGTCCTCACTCGAACCAGAAGATACGATCACATCACGCCTATCTTATCTACACTTCACTGGCTCCCCGTGAAATTTCGCATTGATTTTAAAATACTACTTTTGACATTTAAAGCATTAAATGGTCTTGCGCCACAGTATCTAAGTGAACTGCTAGTGTGTTATGATCCACCACGCCTGCTTCGATCAGAGGATGCTGGCTACCTGTCAGTGCCTCGTATCCTAAAAACTACAGCTGGGGGCAGAGCTTTTTCTTACAAAGCCCCAAAGTTATGGAATAGCCTTCCAAATAGCGTTCGGGACTCAGACACAGTCTCAGTGTTTAAGTCTAGGCTGAAAACCTACCTATTTAGTCAAGCATTTGAGTAAATAGATCTGGGAAGGACTCATGGACGTAGAGCATTATGGTGAACTGGTATGTTTAGATGCTGTCTTCCCAACTCTCACTGATCACTCGGGTTTGTTGATGGTGAAGTGTTCGGTTGCTCTACATCCCAGTGCGCCCTCATGTCTGTGTTTCCTTCTGAACCCACCCTTTTAGTTAGGCTGTCATAATTAGTCCTGCCGGAGTCCCTGCTGCACTACACTAAATATACATTCACCTCAAACTTTATCTGACTGTGAATACAACTAACTGCAATCTCTCCTCTTCTCTCTCTTTCTCTACTTCTCTATTTCCCTCTTCCTGTCTCTCTGTCGAGCTACACGTCATTCCACCCTTTGCCCTCTGGACCTGTCTGACTCGTCCTGATGCCCAACTTCTGGCTGGAGATCTCGTCGCCTGGATCCACCGTTTGCCCTTTGGGATGCGTTTGGAGACTGGATTGGTCACAAGCTACTATGATGTCGGTCCCGGCCTCGGCGGACGTCGGAAGCTGTTTCTTGGAGGTCTCGACTCAACGCTCGATAGTCAAGGAATGGAACAAGTCTGCCTGCAATAACTAACTGGACTCCATATTAACTTAAAATACTTTAACTGTTATACTGGACTGCTGCCTACACAGCATGTAATCACCCATATGAGGATGGGTTCCCTGTTGAGTCTGGTTCCTCTCAAGGTTTCTTCCTGTTGCCTTCTCAGGGAGTTTTTCCTTGCCACTGTCGCCCTCGGCTTGCTCATCAGGGACAATCAGATTATTATGACTCATACACATTCACTGTTCATGTACTGTTCTTTGGTTGTGTAAAGCTGCTTTGTGACAATGTCAATTGTAAAAAGCGCGCTACAAATAAAATTGAACTGAATTGAATTGAATCTAGAATCTTAATCACATTGGGCCTCACAGACACTAAACCCAGCTCTAGTGCTAATGTAATGTGTGCAGTACATGTGCACTGTGATGGAGCATGTCAGAGGAGGAAATCTCACACTCTGATCTGCTGTTTGGTGATATCAGTTCTGAGAAGCTGGTGTATTTGTCTGATGGGGAGATAAACAAAGAAGAGGGAACAGAGCAGTTCTCTGGTGGGTGAGAGCTGACACGTCTGACAGAGTTCTGCATCTACCTGGACATGGATCACCTGCTGGTGGTGTTGGTGCTGCTGTGGAGCTCAGGTAGGATTCTGCTTAAATGATGGAGGCTCACATCACTTTTAATCACTTGGCTTAGAATCCTCCGCTGTTCTCCTTTGTACCTTCTCTGTCACCTGTGAAGTCGAGTTGTACGTTTTTATTGAGATTTGTTCTTATTGCAAACAACAGAAATCTTCTCCTATGATCATGTTTAGTTGATTGTGGCATCACATTTTATATTTGTAGTTCACTTGGTTTTTTGATCTGTTTTCTTAAACTTGTTGATTTACCAGCGTTAGTCACTGGTTCCAGATGAAGGTTCAAACGTCAGTTTGTGTTTTTATTCTGTTTTTAATTGAGGTTTCTTTTCCGTTTTTGTCGTCAGGACTCCAGGCTGAAGAAACACACAACTCAATTAGTAAGGAGTACAAAATATTAAATATATATATTTAAAAAATATATAAGAGATGATTGAAATGAGAAAGTAACCTGCAATCAGCTAAAGTAAAGTATTACAACATTAATTACTGTGATCTTGGTAGAATGTTATAAAGTACAGCTCAGTGTCTTAGTGTGAGTTATGTAAGATGAATAACTAAACATTTTCTCTTGTACGTCTTTGACTTTTATCAAGTTTTCCTGTTGGTTAACCACATCGAGGCTCAGCCTGGGAACCACTAAATCTTTACACTGATCAGCTGCTGTCATCAAAGCAGCAGCCTGATGATTCTGCTGCAGGTCCACACTGAAGGTGTCATAGCCAAATGTTTCTCCTGTTACTATTCTTAATTAATCTGTTTCACTAAGTTTCCAAAGAGTTGCTCCTAGTTACAACATCAACAAGATCAACTCATCAAACGTTTTTAGAACATTTTCCCCATAAAGATAAGGCTGGATCGTAAAGATAAAAGTTTCTCACGAATCTTCTCAGAAGAGAAAGTTAATACACTTAAGAGTGTCTTAAGCAGAGGACAGAAACACCAGTGACAACAGAGCTGAAATGAAAGGTGCTGACAGCCCAGGAGAAACCAAAGGACACTTCAACATGTGGAGCCACGAGTCAAACCATCCACAGCGTGATACGTGGAAGACTGGCTCCTCCTCCTGACAGCAACCCTCAGCTAGTTAGAGTATGTGGTTTAGTAGGTTTGGCCTCCTTCAATCCCACAATCCTCTGTTTTCTCCAGGAGCTCAGTGTGAAACCACAAACAAGGCTGATATCGTTGTGTTGGTGGACGGCTCTGGGAGCATCAGCCAGGAAGGCTTTGAAACCATCCAGATCTTTATCGCTGACATAGTCAACGCCTTTGATATCGGCCCAGACAGATTCCAGATTGGTAATAGTTTCACTACCGCTAACTGCTGTGTGTTTGTCTTCATGTTAAATTCATTTCATTTAGTTATTAAAGAATGATTTTTAATTTCTTAACTTAAATTCTTTTAATCATGAGCAGATAAAGAAAACTGGTCAAGAGCAACTGACACAAATATACCTCACATTAAGTGTTGGGGCAATGATGACAACTCTAACAATACAATTACTTTTTTGCATTACTGACATTATCTTTAGGCAGGTATTTGGTTACAGGGGACTGACCCAGATTATTTGACCACAACAAAAGTTGACACTGCTGGAGTCACAAACACATGTGGAACTGCTCTGTGTTTGCAGGAGACAAGTTGTACTTGTGTAGCAGTCAGTCACTCCTATAGCTCTCAGGCACTTGGAATATTGGATGTGAACATTGGAATTCTTCCATTTTTTAATTACAGAGAACAATATGACGTCTTCTTTACAGGTCTGACTCAGTTCAGTAACGACCCAAGGACCGAGTGGAACCTGAACACCCATCAGACAAAACAATCCCTGCTGGACGCCATAGACAAGCTGCAGAAAGTACAAGGAGGTACCTTCACAGGTAATAAAAAGGTCCAGTCCACACTGGGTTCACCACGTGAGGGAATGTGGCTCCAGTTGATCTGGCTCTGAAATGGAAGCCATTTAAATATATGGGTCTATCTGCGCTGAAGACTGAAGCTGTTAGTGATCAGTATTATGTCAATCACCAAATCATTGTGGTGTAGGGATTTATTCTCCCTGGTAATGTTTACAAAAAGCAATCTGGTTCCATGGGTGGGGACCACAGTGTGCTGATCCCTGACTCCACAGACTAACCCTGGATTCAATGATTAAAACAGCAGAGCAGCTAATCATATTAATCATGTAGCAGAGGATGCTAACTAGGTCCTGAAACACAGCAGGTGCATTTATGGAATGAAACCACTTTACCAAATATCGATAATGGCCACTAGGGGTGTTAACGGCCATCTTCCACTCATGTCCCTCTCCTAATCTGACCAGATCGTAGGGATGGGATTAGTCTAACATGTTGAAAACAATTGGCCTCTTGAAAAGCAAATACAGAGTCTGTTAGTGGACTAGTCTGCCTGCTTTTTATAGGGATGCCATTTGTCCCATGGTAGTAAATACAGAGAACAGGGTTTTATTTATTTACCCACAAATATTAACCCTGGGGAGGGAACAACCCCACAAACAGGTTGATAGTAAGTCATGGTATAGACGACATTAAGATACACAGCATGCTGGGACAAAAAATGAGATTTAAAAAGGTGTGAAAAACCAAACGGTAGAGAAAAGCAGATACATCATGACCTGCAGTCATTACTTTTCTATAAGAAAAATATCTTTGGTGCAACTCTTCTCTGGGATTTGTACATATAAAGATCCAGAAAACAGGTACCGCAGACCCTCTCACACTAGATACAACCTTTGCCCTTCCAAGTCTTGACACTCCTAAACAACTGAACTTGTATAATTACTACTCCCACTGTGAGCGCTCGGGCCACACTTCATTTCTGTGGGACTGTTGCACCACATATTCTGTAGTGTCTTTGAGAGCTACCAGATACTTGATGTGTGTTACCATACTTTGCTTTCTGTTCTATCACAGGACGTGCTCTAAGACACATCCTCAATAACAACTTTAAACCTAATGTGGGAATGCGTGCAGACTCCAAGAAAATCGCTGTTCTGATCACCGACGGAGAGCCCAATGATAACATCACCCTCCCCTTACAGAATCTGAAAGACGCTGGCGTTGAGCTCTACATTATTGGTGAGTTTGAATGTGAGCATGAGCTGTGAAACTAGGAAGCACGAGAAAAGCAAATACAGTCCAATAACCACAAAGAGAGATGAAGAGGTTTAAATACAGACAGGAAGTGCAAAGATAGAGTAAAAGCATGAAACGCTAAGAATCACCTCCTGTGATCAGTAGAATTTAGACATCTTCAAAACGGGTCCAAATTTGATAAGATGCAAATCTGCATCACAAGTAGAGCTGTAATGAGAGTGTCAAGTTTTCACATTTGAGATTCAGACTCTGATTTATAATGTTAGATGTTTGAACTAGTGTGTCATGCCAGCCTTTATGTGACCAGGAGGATGTTAACACAAAGACCAGCACTAGTTTTCAAATACAGAAAGAAAGTCTGTCTGAGAGCAAGGACCAGGAAACTATTTCACAATTAATATTAACACATTTCTCTTCTCAGGTGTGAGGGACGCCCACAACAGTAAGCTGATGGCCATTGTTGATCAGTTTCATGCATACTATGTGAGGGACTTTGTATATCTTCTGGACATTGTCAACAACATCATCGTCAAACTTTGTAACAGTGCTGTCGGCTTAGGTAAGTGCAGCTTTGGATAGCGTTAGGTTTAGTAACACAACTATCTATCTATCCATGTGCCTAACCTGAACCAAGCTGATCTTGTTCTTCAGTGTAACCACACTGTGATAGTTCAACTATTATACCTGTGTTTATGATAGTTTCCATGACACAGGTCAGGTAGGTAGACAGGGATAAACAACCGCTGAGGTTTGGAATGATAATAAACATCACAGGAACATGCAACATGACTGGACTGTGAGTGTACAGCTCTTTCCTGCCTTAGTGAACAACTTTAGAACTTGCTTTTCATTCACCTGTTCATTCATAACCAATAAACACCTGAACATGTGGAGCTGAGAGTGATGTGTGAATGACCGGCTCCACCTCCTAGTATGTTTGGCCCACGTCTATTTCACAATCCTCCATTTTGTTGCAGGAGCTCAGTGTGAAACCAAACACAAGGTGGATATGGTTGTGTTGGTCGACGGATCTGGAAGCATCCGCAGAGATGACTTTGAAACCATCAAGTTCCTAATCATTCGCATAGTTGACGCCTTCATCATCGGCCCAGACAGAGTCCAGATTGGTACCACCTTTATTACTACTCTGTGTTTGCTCTTATGTCAAATCAAATCCATTTAGTTATTAAACGCTGTAATTGTCCTTTAAACATTTTTTAATTCTGAGACATTTCTTCATGTTTTTAAACATCTTTTCACAGATCAACAACACTTTGTGATTTTCTACAAATATATGCATTCTCACTTCTACTGATATCAGTTCTTAGTGTTTTACACATCGCTGTGTGTTTTCTGCAGGTCTGACTCAGTTCGGTACCCACCCAAGGACCGAGTGGAACCTTAACACCCATCGGACCAAACAATCCCTGCTGGAGGCCATAGACAAACTGAAGCAAGTAGGAGGAGGCACATACACAGGTATTAAACAACATGTTATCCAGGCTACAGCGAGGCTGTGGAACCACAGGCTCCACTTGATCTGGTCCTGAAATGGGAACCAGTTTGAAGCCAACAGTGGAGGTGGATGAAGCTTATTGACCGATGCTCCAGAGCTCAGTCAGACAGTTTCTTTGTACAGAGATCAAACTCAAACAACTGAATTTGTACCGTTACTACATTGCTACTACTCCCATTGTAGTGGACATGTTAGACACACTAATACTTTGTGCTTCATATATTGTCAGTATCATGTTTACTACATACTATAACAATGATATGACCCTGTGGTTTATGGACAACTGCTCTACCGACTGATTCACAGCTGTCATCTTGTTTCAGAGAGTTACCAGAACAAATTCTTCTTGTTATTATTCTTATTACAGGACGTGCTCTGAAACATATCCTTCATAAAAACTTCAAACCTAATGTGGGAATGCGTGCAGACTCCCACAAAATTGCTGTCTTGATCACTGGTGGAGAGGCTCAAGACAACGTCACCTTCCCCTTACAGAACCAGAAAGACAACGGCATTGAGGTCTTCATCATCGGTGATTCACTTTGTCAGTTTAAATAACATTAAAGTTTTAGAGAAGGTTCTAAACTGAGGACGAGCTCTGAAATGATCTGAAACTACAACAATGACCTAAATATAATCTACTTTGTGTTATTCACAAATGTCCATGTTGGTGTTTCACTGACCTCGCAACTGAGCCTTTCACCCAGTGGGAGCTAGAAGTGGTTCCATCCCCTCCACATATCTCAACACAGAGATAGAAGACAGAAAGACAGTCAAGCTGAAATCAGTGGCTTAATACTGTAAAACCATGAGGGATGGGCCATCAGTTCAGGTTTAGATTAGGTACCAGGAAAACACAATTTTTTACCATAATATTAACACATTTCTCTTTTCAGGTGTTAAGGATGCTCACAGGAGTCAGCTGATGGCCACTACTGACAAATCCCACATATACTATGCCTGGGATTTCAGATTTCTTCTGTACGTCGCAAACAACATCACCATCAGCATTTGTAACAGTGCTACAAGCAGAGGTAGGCACCGAGTCGATCCAACAAGCCTCTGCTCTGTTTTTTGTGTGATGGGCCACAGGCTGAATGTGGTGTCTTCTCTCTGTCTGTCCAGACTCTGTCAGACTGGTCAATGGAACCAGTCTGTGTTCAGGCAGACTGGAGGTCAAGTCGAACCAGTCTAACCAGTGGTCCTCCGTGTGTGAAGCTGACTTTGACCAGCAGGATGCTGAGGTGGTCTGTAGGGAGCTCGGATGTGGGGCTCCTTCAGTCCTCCTGAGGGGACTCTATGGACAGGTGGAGGCTCAGATGTGGACCAGACAGTTCCAGTGTGGAGGCCATGAGTCTGCTCTTCTGAACTGTAGACGTTCAGACTCAACAACGACCTGCTCACCTGGCAGAGCTGTTGGACTCACCTGCTCAGGTAGAGAAGGAGCTGCAGCTCTGATTTGGTTCATTTCTGTTGTAATTAAATCAACGCTTTTGTTTTACTGAGGATTCTGTCATTCGTGTTCAGAGCCTATGAGGTTGATGGGAGGAGACAGTCGTTGTGCAGGAACACTGGAGGTGAAACACCGGGGGATGTGGAGGCCAGCGAATCACACTGTGTGGAGTCTAAAAGATGCTCAGGGGGTCTGCAGAGAGCTGGGCTGTGGCTTTGCTGTGTCAACAGAAAAACGAAAGAATTTTTCAGCCAGATCTGTTTGGTGGATCAGTCCTGACTGTTTTCAGTCTGGATTTGTGATGAGGGAATGTGTATCATCAGGTTCCTCTCTCTTCACCCTGGAAATCATCTGTTCAAGTAAGTCTGTTAGTAACTTTATCAATGTTTGCTGATAATGGGCCACAATAGTCATTATACTGTGTATTCCATTCCATTCAGTTCAATTCAATTTTATTTATATAGCTTCAAATCACAACAGACGTTATGTCAAGGCTCTTTACAGGGTTTAAGGTTTATATGAAATAGAACTGTAGACAGAATTATATAGAAAACCCAACAACCCCACTGAGCAGCACCAGGAGACAGTGGAGAGGAAAAATTCCTTTAGAGGAAGAAACCTCAGCAGAACCAGGATCAGGGTGGGCGGCTATCTGCCTCGACCGATTGGGGTGAGTGGAAAGAGGAGAGAGACAAGAACAACAGGCAACAAAAACAACAACAAGCAGCAAAAACATTGGGCAGGGTGGTAGGACCAGTAACTGGATTCTGGAGATATACAGCTCCAAGGAGGAGGATACCTTGGAGCTAGCTTACTGTGTGTACCAGGACATTAGTATGATGCTGATATTGTTCCCTAAGGTAAGTGAAGTGGAGAAAAAGCACTGCACCAACCCACACCTACCTGAAGAGCAAGACCACCGACCAATACCTTTTGTTTGACTCACATCATCCTGTCACAAACCTGTGACCCGAGACCACACAGCAGGTGAGAATGGACTAAACAAAAGATTTGATTAACAATATAACTGTGCAATGCATGAGTCACTGAGTTCAGCAGCTGAACGGAGATGTTGTCAGGTGAGTATGGTGGTCTAGAAGAGGAGACAGAGTTAAGACGGTTCTGGGATGGATCTTAGGGTAGGATCTTGGTAGGGTGGTGATCCGGAAGGAATTGTTGCTGGTGACCAGTGAGTCTGGCTTGGAGTTTCCAAGATGGCTGGTAGCTGAAAGGAGCATGTCGAGACTGGGAGCAGTGAGGTGAATGACTGAATGGAACAGGCACGAGCACAATAAAGTTAGTGCTCAAACACAATATCAGAATCCAGTAATCCAAAAATCCAGCAGAGCAGAGTGAGTCTGAAGGTAAATGTTGGATTGTATATCTCTCAGGAAGAACTGAGACTATCTGGCAGAGTTAGGAGACAAACGGACCTGCTTCTAAAGGGAGGAAGTAGAACAGGTGTGGACAATGAGCAATCGGAGAGTCATAAGGCAGGGAGGAGGAAAACAGGAAATGGACCAAATAAGGACAGACAGGGAGGAGGAGCTGGAACTGTGACACATCCACTAAAAGAGGACTCTGAACCATCTGACAGGCATCTGAAGACAGCCCTAAACGTCAGAACGTACCTGTGTACCTTCATCTAAAGGACAAAGGACTGAGAAGACCAGTGGTTTGGGGGGGGAGCCTTGCATGTGCCAGACTGAAGAAGCTTCAGATTCAACTTCCAGATAACATTAATTAGAATAAATATGTTTTACTCAACTACTATATGTAATAGATGATGTATATTAGACGAACACTGTGTTCTAATTGTTATGGTTGTCCACTCACCTGCTCTGATTTCATGGTGTAATTAACACACGTTGATCATCGTCCTATTGGGTGTTTTATTTCAGCCCGTTTCTTGTCAACCATGATTACTTTTGTTGTTTTGTAGATTTTGTTTTATCCAAATCTCTTTCCCGAAACAACCTCCTCGATGTCAATCAGTCTGGCTTCGAGAGTGGTCACTCCACAGAAACAGCACTTCTGACTGTTGTAGAATCCCTACGGGTGGCTAAAGCTGCAGGTAAATCTTCTGTCCTTATTCTATTAGACCTATCTGCCGCCTTTGACACTGTGAACCATCAGATTCTTATGACTACATTCTACAACTTCGGCAACTCTGGATCAGCTCTAGCCTGGCCTCAGTTCTCCAAAAATGATGATCCAAAGTCAGCAGCACGCCTCGTTTTCAATCAACCAAAAAGGTCTCATGTCACACCGCTCTTCAGATCTTTGCACTGGCTTCCTGTGGCTCCAAGGATCAAGTTCAAAGCTCTGTCTCTTGCCTACAGAGTGGTTAACTCCACAGCTCCATCTTATCTTAGTTCAATCATTCAGGTCTACATCCCCTCCCGTCCACTGCGCTCAACCAGTGAACGTCGTCTGGTGGTACCAGCACCACACAGTCGACACCAAGGAAAACTGTTCAGCTCAGTGATCCCACGATGGTGGAATGAGCTGCTAAACTCTGCACGCTCAGCCACCTCACTTGAATATTTAAAAAACTGCTGAAAACTTCATCATCCTTCATCATCTTCCATTGAACTTAAAAAAACTACTCTCCTGTACTTGCTTCTCATGAAACAGAAACACTTTTTTAACAGCACTTCGCTTTGATGTTTTTCTCCTTGACTAAGATTTTTTGCCTTGTTCTTAACTTGTAAGTCGCTTTGAATAAAAGCGTCTGATAAAAGACTAAATGTATGAAAAGTATTGAAACCCAATACTTTTGAAGGCGAGTATTAGGATATTATAATAACCCTGGTCTCACATCTAAACAGCAGTGGACTTTAATCTCTGTTCACAGACCTCCTGTCTCTCACTATCTCAGGTAAAATGAAGCTGAGAGTCCAACTCCGTCACTGAAATGTCTCTTTGACTTTTGTTACTAAAAATCATGATCAACGGTCTGATTAACAACCAAATCAGCTGCTACAAGTTAAACTGACTGGGGTCATTTTAGGGGATTTACTGTAACATCAGTCCCTGTTAGGTCCTGCTGAATAAAGTCTTGTGATCTTATGTGATGATTGAATGTGTTTCATCAGATCCAGTAGTTTTCATCATCAGACTGGTCGTCCTGCTGCTCAGTCTGCTGCTGTTCATCACCGTCATCTGCTTCGTTCATAAAGGTATCGTACACATCTCTGTTGAACAGGAGACCGAAGTGAAGCAGTTCTCAAATTTACCGTGAAGAGAGAAGTGATGCAGAAACTTCTCTCTTGATGTATGTGCTGCCCTGTCTCCACAGACCATTAGAGGGCAGAAGCCGGACCCACAGCAAAACCTCAAGCTGGATTATTACAACAACTGTGTCTGTTTGAGGAACGGGCGTCGGGTGAGGAAGGATCTCCAAAGATCTCAGATGGATTTTTCAGATGCTACAAGACTGTTGGCTAAGGCTTTGATATTTGTATATTCTTCATGTCCCCTGTGAAGTACTACTGAAATCCTGCTACAGGACAAAACGGACTGTTCTGCACCTTATGTCAAGTGCTAGTGCAGGAGGTCCAGTGATTCTGGAGCTTGGGGTCAGGGATTACGTTTGTCATTTGATTAACCTTAACCACATTTTCATAACTTTTATTGAGTGTTTCTTGCCTAACCAAAACTACACCTAAACACAGACACTTATTAAGAAGCCAGAGGGACCAGAAACCAGAACATATGTTGATAAAGGATAAGTTCTAGGGGGATGGGAGGCACCAGTGTCTGGAGCAGACCTGCTGACCTGCACAGAGGATGTTGTTGGATGGTAGAAGGAACACTTTAAAACCAGTGTTGATGAAGATTTGACCGACTTCAGTTCTGTTAGAACCGTGGAACTAACATCTTGTCTGGTATCAATTCCTGACTAGCATTCAGAAAGAGACATTTCATTTTGACTGAGCAACAGCCGTTCTAGGAAGTCAACAATATGTTTTACGGCATTTTAACTTGTTACCATGCAGCATTTGAACCGATTGTAAGATACTGAAATAGTTAAATAGCTAACAGATACTGAATGGAAACGGTCTGAGTGTATTTATGAACTGTTAGCAGGAAACATGTCTGTAACTTCTGATACTGATCCTGTTTTGTTGTAAAATCTTTGAAGTGACACAGCTTGTCATTTTATCTGTACTATAATAAGAGCTGGTAAAGGCACCGTTATACCCTCAGCATGATAACTCACTGTATACCCAGTAAATATTAAAGCTCACATTAACTCATCTCCACAGACCTTCATGGTTTAATCTGCGATATTATATATTATAGTAAATGCAAATTACATTTCACAACAATCAATTGCTGATTTGCAATACATGCAAATAGGAAGGCATAAACAGCCTGAGAAGTATTTTCAAAGCTAAATCTTGCTTTGCTCCTCAGAAATTTCTCTCTCTCTCCTTTGACCCTCACTGTCACATCTATCATCTACATCTCTGACACGACTAAGACTCAAAACTAAAATCAAAATAAAAAGAATGTGTCTACAGCAACAAAAGAATGAAGTAAAAGCAACTGTAATGTGTTTGAGGGCAACATTTACACCTATAATATAAATTATATTCATTTCTTACAGTTTCAGATCTAAATGTTGCAGATGTCTGTGAACCCAACATTAGTTATCGTTTACTGTGCTGGAGTTCTGTATTATACACTAAGTATTTTTAATACTTACATACTACAGCTAAGTTTATTGGACCTGATCAGCTTCATAAATCTAGCATATGTTTTTCACAGTTTCACAATTCAATGACACCTGCAGATATCCAGCAAAGATCTGAACACAGAAATTGATGGAGAGGACTGTGGAGGATCAGAACCAGACAGGTACTCCGATCCAAATAATCAGACTGATGTCAAGGATCTGATCCTGGTCCTGGTGGACAAGAGGTAAAAAAGCAACCAGCCAGTTACTGCCGTTAATGTTGGCTCAGTAGTCCCGTTTCTGTTGTGGGCAGATTCCCATGATAAACAAATGGTGGAGTGCAACCTGTAAGATTTTCCAGGTCTTGCTACTGGATTGTAAATATTCCAGACATTGACTTAACTTTTCCAAGTTAGCTGGCGACCACACCCCTGATGTGATGGGGAATATGAAAGTGTTCAATAGCTGCGTTCATGAGATTGTGAGGATTGATCCATTTGCCTTGGACAAGCTGAGCCAGACAACTGTTGGGTTGCCTTTACGCTCCATTGTCTCCTGGACTAGCTGGTTGAGGACTTTGAGGTGTTCCACATCCTGAGATGTTTCTTAGTTAATGTGTCATAACACTTGTAATGTAAGTCGTCATCCTCGTCACCAGAAGTAAAAAGAAGAGCCTCCCAACCAATGTGACAGTGGTATTAGTTGGGAAATGGCTCATTTCACGGGATCCATTTCCCTTTAGCATTAAACACCCCTCAGTTGTTTTCCAGAATGATAGGATGATGCCTCTTGTCCATACCCTCATGAGGAGTAGCATCAGCCATTTCTTGTATGTTTTATAAGATATAACATTTGGTTCTGGGGCAGATGTCTTGGACATAAATAACTAATTCATCAGGGTATTTTGAGTCACTTGTAAACTGGACAAACTGCACAACTTGTTCTAATAATGTATGATGTTAGGTCAAAAATCAGCCCCTTTGCTCAGCAGTAACCTGCAACGTCTGTACAACAGTTGGCTCTGACAAGGAGCACACAGAGTTCCAAGTCCAGATCCAGGGGGAGGTTATTGTACAAGTACAATGAAACTGAATGAAATCCTAAAAGTAAAAATGACAAATACCATCTTAAAAACTAATAAAAGGCTAAAGTTCTACAATACAGCATACACAAAATATCATCCTGCATTTATGGTACAGCTCCCTATATTAAATATACCAACTGAGCAGCAGTAACAGCTTGACATATCGCACACTGTAGTTTTTAGCAGTGTTCAGTGAGGTAAAACTGTTTTTAATCTATTTGTCCTTGTTTTTAGAGTCCCGTATCTCCTGCCTAGTGGCTACAGCTCAAACAAAGATGACCAGGGAAAGATGGGTCTTTAAGTATTATCTAGGCTTTTTGTGGAAGCTGGTGTTCAATAGGAACAAGGAGAGAGCAGCTGTTGATCTTCTCCCTGGAGCGCTTTTCTGTCTGTGCAGCTGTCAGAGAGTGCTTCTCAGAGAGGCTGTTTCTGTGTCACTGTTTCAGAGGAGTCTGAGGACGGTCTCTGCTGGGCCTTCTTAACCTGTGCTGCAGTGGTAGTGCTCCATGTAAGGTGCCCCTCAATGACGCTCTCCACACTGTCCCCACTAATGAACAGGGGCTGAATGTCTGTTTTGTTCCTCCTGTAGTCCACTGTGAACTCTTTGGTCTTTGCTCTGATGTTGAGGACCAAGTTGTTATCCCTACACCACCCAGAGAGCCTCTCCACTTTGTCCTGGTCTTCTTTGAACTTAATGATGGCATTGCTGGGGTGAGAGGGGCTGCAGTCATGTGTGGACAGGATGATGCTAAAGTTGAGGGCTGAAGAAATCTGGGTGCCCACCCTGAAGTATGTACCGTACCATGTACCATCAGTTATACTGTCAATATAGGAAAACTCGATGAAATGTTAAGATAAGTTACACGATTAGTTCATTCATTCAATACCAAACCACCCTTTGAGCAAAACTTAAAGGGATCGGTGTTGACCCCTCATTTGTTTGAATACCTAACAGAAAGACCACTGTTTGTCCGGCTGGGGAACTGCATCTCTGGTAAAGTCATCAGTACAGGTGTTTCCACAAATCAGGATGCAAGTGGGCAACCGGTGCAAGTGCAGTGGGAGAGAATGACTGACTTCCATTTATGGCAGAAGAGAAACATATAAGCTGAGGTCCAGTCAAAGGTCAAGGGCTGTGGAACCTGGATCACATCCGACCAAAGTCACTGTCACTTGGACATATACTGTATGTAGCTGTGTTGAAATACTTGACCCCCAAAGCACTCAGGAATATCCGATGATTGTGTACAGTAGCCATTTGTCATAGTTTCATGTTACATACTGTATATATTGTTGAGAAGCTGGGTGCTTCACGGCACTAATACTAGCTGCTCCAGAGAAACACCAACCCTAGTGATGAGTGCTGCTGTGCTGGTTGTGAAGGGAGCTGCTCTTACTGGTTTGGTGTTCCAGCCATAAAAACAGCAACAGATACAGTTACAGACGAGAAACAAGCTTGAGTGACGTTTTTAATCTGTTCACATCACTTCATGGAGGACTGGTTGCACAGCCTGCCCCGGTAGTCAACCACTGTTTTCCTGTTTATGGTCTGTGGTCCAGCTGGGCCCACCTCCTTTTTTTACAAGCTGGCCAATCAGAGCGTGCGGGGAAGAGCTCCAGCAAGCGTTTCACTCTCAAGGCCAGAGAAGTTGTTGCATAACGACACAGTATAATATGAATTTGCACTTTTAACTTGAAATGATATCTTGTCTCAGTGAACCCCAGAATAAAGTCTAAACCCTAAATCAAGCATAACATGGCCACGTTAAGTGTAACCAACCAGAATAACCAATCATCCCTTCATGATCACAACATCCAGCAATGCTAATTTTTTATGTTGGATCTGTTTTTGCCATTTACACAGAAAGGAAAAAAAGTGCAGAATAAACCAACACAAATGTCAAACGAACCTCAACAGGACTGTTACACTCAATAAGGGACCTCACAAGTATAGGTGTACAAACGCATGAGTGTATCCTGATCTCGTTAATCTTCTTATGTAAGAACTCATTCAATTCACTTTCCAGCCCAGTCTGTAATCCTGCTCCTGACTTTACACTAATCCACATGGTGACGTCGCTCTGCTCTCTGCAATGTTTTTCTAAGGGAAACTGGAAAGTCCTCCGTGATAAAATGAAATGATGTAACGTTAAGGTGGAAAAACAAATATCGTAGAAAAAAGAATAAATGAAATACTCGATATAGAATTCAATTTGGCTGCGGGTCAGTTCATCCGATCTGAAATATCTTAAAAATTATTAGATGGATTGTAATAAAATTATCATAAAAATCATTCAAACATCTGTGTTGTTTTCAAACCCAACAAATGTGGTGATCAGACGTTCACATGAGACTTTAACAGCACCTGAACACAATAAGAGAAGTTTACTGTAGCTTTAAGTAAAAGATCAATTTATCAAACAAATTAAAGGGAGCACATGACTGCCGCTGCATTCAAAGGACAACAGAACCTCAGTACACAGGTGAACAAAGGCTGGAGGTCTGGTTGGTTTAGCTACAGAGACAGACGAAACCAAAAACTTACCTGGATCATGGTCTGCAGCTAAGTTCCTGACCTGGAACACGAAGACCGCAGACAGAAGGCGGGGCAGGAAGAGACACGAGGTCCATACCTGAGCGCACAGTCAAACAAACAGCAGCTACCATCACAACCTGCTCATGCAATGCAGGTGAGTAGGTGGGCGGAGCAGGCCAGGACAGGTAGAAATGGAGGGAAAACAGAACAAAGGAACTGGGAGGGGCTGAGTGAGTGTGACCAGGCAAGCAAAAATGAGGAGGCTGAGGATTAACGTGACCAGGCAGGAGAAAAACAGGGGCGAGCAGGACTGTGACAGAATCCCCGTTCTGTCATCAAAGCCAGTTTGCAGGGACGGGTCGGGATTAGATCTAGAAAAACATTCATTACTGGTGGTTTGAAGTTCCCCAGTCTGTCTCTCTCTCCTTGATCGTCCCATGACGTCACTGCAGCAGCAGACTGAACGAAAACCCACCGCAGCACTTGGAGCTGTTCGTCTGTGACACTGAGGATTTACATCTCATCTCAAACATGATGGATCCTCCTCTGAGCAGCCTGAGGAGTCTGCAGCTGTGTGACCAGGAAGGTCAGTGTGTGTTTCCCGTCACACTGTGGTGACTTCACCTCCTGTTTTTGACTTTCATCTGTCTGTTCTGTGCACTGGTGTCAAATCATTTTTACTGTCGTCTGTAAACATTTTCAAACTCATGATATGGACCGGGTCAGAAGTAGAAGAACCAAAGCACAGTTTGAAACGACTATACACACTTTACTAACAGCACACAAGTACTGTCAGCTAAATATACTTCAAGTATCAAAAGGAAAAGTACTAGTTGTACAGTAAAATGTCGGGAGACTTTATCAGATTATAAAACTGAAAAAGTGAGTGTTAAAACATTTTAACTTAACGTGGATTTAACTCTTTGTACCAAAAAGTACCAAAAATAATACCTAAATACAGTAATTAAATAAAAGTACCTCCACCTGTGTGAGCAGCGTGATTCACTGTGCACTTAGTTGTAGTGCGATTCATCCATGCGATTATTTAACTGCAAACAGCTGCAATTCAATTAAATAAATATGTAAAAGTGTGTGTGTGAATGTTACAGCCTGTTCTCTGGCTCTATAGTAAAGAGATGACAGCATGTTTACGTGCAGCTGTATGACTTTCATTGTGCAGTGTCAGCAGTTCAGCTTCAGAGAGGTTTCTTAAAGTTCAATAAAATGGACGAAGAGATGAAAGTTTACTGTTGCTCACACAATAGAAATGTTCCTGAATAGCCCTTAAAATCACGGGGTGTCGTGTTAAATAAGGTTGAACTGAGGCATTCAGGGGAACCAGAGGGAGGAGGAAACGAGATGCTCTGCTGCTCCTGTTGTTCAGATGAAACCTGCTGCGAAGAGATTCACACAACTCATCTTTATTTCTAAGCCCTTTAAAACAGCGTTGGCTGAGCAAAGTGCTGTACACAGCTAGTCAAGAGAAAAAACAAGCGATTAAGACAATACTTAAAATAATGAACCGTGAATAAAATGACAATAAAAAGAGGAGAATAAAAGAAAGGAACAAACACAGAGTCTTCATGCTGAATTAAAAGCCAGGAAATAAAAATGAGTCTTCAAGTAAGTTTTAAAAATGCACAATTAAAAACAGTCTTCCTCCTTGACTTCGGTACCGTCAGGAGAAGCTGTCAGCTGACCTGAGGGACCGGGAATGAGCATAAGGAATGAGTAGCTCAGCAAGATCAGTGGGGGCAAGATCTGCAGACACAGCTCTTCTGAGGAAGAAACTGAAACTTTGTCCCAGCGTGACTTAGACAGGGTCACAGCCCAGTGTCTTCATGTAGTATTTCAATGTGAGTTCATCCGTTACACCTTCCCAGTGTCAATAATCCAGATTTGAACACTGCAGTAACCAAAGTTGCATTCAATGACGCACGGTTTCCCCAGTGCACCATGTGTTGCTACAGAAACGATTTGTGCATTAAATGACTTCAAAATGTTGAGTCATCTTTTCATCTTAAATGAGGTGGTGTAAAAGGAGAACATAGCAAGGAGGAAAAGTAGTGACTGTCAGTGGATGATGAAGAGAGATTACCATCAGGATCAGATGTCGTCAGCTGCTTTTGTCTCGTACAGAGGGAAACAGGATTAGAGCTTACAGAAAGAGTTGAGCATCAGATTTCCTGCAGTCGGGAAACTTCCAGAAGAGGAGAACAAACAATAAAGAAGCTTTAGAACACGATAAAGTTTCTGTGTTAGTGAATTAAACGGCAGCAACATGTTTGAAAACTTCCAGCGTCCGTGTTCGACACAGAGACTGACGTCTGGCTTCTTTACTCTGATTTGAACGACACTAACAGAACAGAGCGAGCTGCGTCGTCAGACAGGAAGATGAACTGTTAATAAGTTATTAATGAAGCTCTCGTCGCTTCATCGGCCTGTGAACGAATCTTCAAGTTAATCACAGTTGGTTCACAGAGCAGGTCTCCGGGCGTCTCGGCTGTTTTCTGTTCTGTTCTTTGTGAAGTTTGGCAGCAGCTCAGGCCGATGGATCTCCAGATGACTGTGGCTAATTACCTTCCCATGGTGAAAGAATAGATGCTTCACCTCCTCCATTCACTGACAGGATGGAGCGAAGAGGAGGAGGGAGGAAGGGCAACAGGAACTCTGTCGCAAGACAGCACAAGAAGAATTTAGATGTTAGAGTTTAGTAGAATTAGAAGAAAGTTACACATTCAGTACAGGTAGTATTAAAAGTAGATTCAGAACGGGGTCAGGGTTTTAATGAATTAGTGTAGCAGCTACAACAGAAAAGTCCCAGGACAAACTTTAGAAAACCTCCCCGCTGGTTACACCACCCAGACTGAAAGCGGCTGGAGACTCTGTCCTCAACAGGCTCCTTGTTCAGCCTGAAGCTTTGTGTCCTCCGAGTCCAGTTCTGAAAAGACACAGAACACAAGGACGGAGGGATGAAGAGAGAGAGAGAGGATGAGATGAATCGGAGGAGGATAAACGAGTTACACTCATTATAAAACATTTAATGTCGTACACACGTTTGGTTCATCAAGAAACAAACTACTGGTTCATATGTAAATGTAATTATAGCTGTAGACATAGCTACAGAGAGTTCACAAACCTCCACACATGATTTATTTTGGCTTATATCTCAATTGCATTGCTGCAGTGACACATGTGCACATGACCTCCACGGTCCACGTACGCGAGTGTAAAGCCGTTTTAAAAAAAGGGAATTCTTTTCCAGGCTCAGAGTCTGCAGACAGCAGCTTCAGGGACGTCCAGGACCTGCCGGTTCCTCAGCAGATCCAGATCAGTAACATCACCTGTGATTCATTCAAGATCAGCTGGGACATGGACAACAGAGGCGGAGAGAGGATCACTCACTACTTCATAGATCTCAACAAGAAGGAGAACAAAGACGAGAACCAGTTCAAACACAAGGTTGGTATCTGTGCAGCTCCAGGTCTGATCACATCCAGATCTGACCAACGGATTCTGTCCAGCATAATAAATCCGCGTCTCAACTTCAACCCAGCCTCGAGGTCTGTGTCTAATGTTTACTTTGGATGATAAGAAAATAACCAGACAGATGACAAACGTTTGACTTTGTTTTCCAGGATGTTCCGACTAAACTGGTGGCGAAGGCGGTTCCACTGCCGATGACAGTGAGAGGTCACTGGTTCCTGAGTCCACGCACAGAGTACTCTGTGGCCGTCCAGACAGCCGCCAAACAGCCAGACGGAGAGTACAGCGTTTCTCAGTGGAGCGAGATCATCGAGTTCTGCACTGCAGGTTGAACAGAAAACATCATGACACAGCTGAAGACAACAGTGTTAAACAGTTCATGTGTCTCTGAGCTCAGAAAGAGTCAGGACAGCACAGCAGGTTTGTGGTGAGGAGCAGTGGTCCTCGGTGATTAAAGGCAAAGCAAAGAGCAAACAGGGACAGAAGAGTGGTTATAGTACAGAGTCCAAAACCAGGAAGAATAGAACAGGCGAGGTTCACTGACGAGGGGCAGAGGTAACAATAGGTGGGAGAAACAGAAAAACCCATTTCATGAAAACAATTGGAAATGAATTTGGTTTTACTGCAACATTAAATTAAATTAAATTAAAGTGAATGAAACGTGTGTCTCCAGATTATTCCACCGTCCATCTGAACCAGCTGCTGCAGAAAGCCGAGGTGATCGCCGGCAGGATGCTGCCGTTCACTGTCTTCTACAGAAACCAGCAGAGAGACTACTTCCAACAAGCCAGGTGTGTGGTCCTGCTGCAAAGACTGTAGCTGATGTCCACCGTCTGTCTTCTGCAGGTGTGTTTTAACCCTGTGTGCGCTGTGATCAGCCCCTCTTATCGTTCCAGGGACGCTCAGTGCAGCCGAATGCTGCCGGCAGTCAAAGACGACAGTGGCAGCGATGGTTCTCCCATCAGCGGCAAACTGGAGGGAATTTTCTTCAGCTGCAACACAGAGTTCAACACAGGAAAACCCCCACAGGACTCCCCATATGGACCCTACCGCTTCCAGGTACAACACACCTGAACACACCTGAACACCCCTGAACACACTGTGACATCTAAACACGGGAACTCTTCAATTTATCCATGTTGTTAAACTCAACTCTTATCAAACCGATGAACTGTTGACAGCTGTTCTTCAACTGTACGGTCTGAGTCTGAGTTTCAGCTCATTTGTTAGTGTCCTGGTCACAACTGGACTGTTTTGGTTCACCAGCTGTTCTGAAAGGCCTGTTCCACTGAGACCAGCTGGTGAATGCTGTGGAGCCTTGGACAGATAAACTGTGTACTTCTGTACATCTTCACAGATCCAAGCAGACATTCTCTTCAACCAGAACACCAACATCTACTTTGGGGATTTCTACTGCATGTACACCTCCTACCACTACGTCATCCTGGTCCTGGCTCCTGACGGCTCCAAAGAAGATGTCTTCTGCAAAGGGAGGCTGCCAGAGCTGGATAGATCCAACAACCGCTTCCTGACCTGCACGGAGGACAGCAACGGCGCGTTGTTGTTCCACCACGCTCAGGACGTCATCCTGGAGGTGATCTACACGGAGCCAGTGGATCTGTCTTTGGGAACCGTATCACCCATCAGCGGACACCAGCTCATGAGCCTGTCCACCGTTAATGCCAAGAAAGACCCCAGCTGTAAGACGTGCAACATCAGTGTGGGACGTTAGCACTGAATAAACAGCTCACCTGAAAATAACTAACATGGTTACTGGACAGTCACTAACAATGTACCAGCTACTGCACCTGGGTAGTGATCCCTGTCCAGATAATCCACCTAATTATCAGTTTGTTAAATCATCAGCTGATTCTAGTGTTATATCATTGTCACCTTAAGAATTCACACTTGTTCATTTACAGTATTTTCTGTCTGTATCAGCAGGAGCATCATCGCTCTATGACAGGAAATAGACATGACATTTATTCACAGAGGTCATGGTACGTGCCACATCTCAACATCCTTTCCTTCCTTTCTCACACAGTATTTGGATCATGAACATTTTATTATTTTCATTGTGAACAAGTTGAACGGTGATGCTAGCATTTAGCCCAATTAACATGAAGAATAAATGATTTGCCTCGGTCATTGCAGACAGACGATAGATCCTTGTTTCTACAGCAGATGATGAGGAAAAGAGAAAATAATGACTTTGGTTTTTTATTACTGTGGTGTGTTCAGTGTAAAAGCTTTTAAAAGTGAGAATGAGGACTCCAGGAAAGAGCTTTGGGAGGTTTGATGTAACATGAGTGAAACCTTTGGTCACAAACTATTTGATGTGCTCTGTGTTCATTACTGTAACCATGACAACAATGATCCAGCACATGACAGCGGCCTGACGCACTGACCAGGATGTGGGGTAGGACCTCATTAAACCACATCTTTGGTCCTCGTGACAACCGATAACATCCGAGTTTGGTGCCCTGGTAACTTTTCATTAGAGCTGCACAAAGTTTGAATTGTTCATCTTCACACAGCATCATGTTACATCTCCAGGAGCGACGTGGAACACAACCTGCAGCCTTGTCTAACTCCACATCCTCCGTTCTTCCTTGTCCAGTTTGTTCTGCACGTTCATTATCAGCCAGTCAGAGGTTTTAACAACACGTTGTCACAGAAACTCAGTCACGTCTCCTTCTGTTAATCAGATGAGCTGCTCCCGCTCCGTCTTTTACCTCCTCATCAGCATCTGTGTTTTCTCTGTGACCGACCTCAGCTCACTTTCTCTGGACTGAAAATAAAAACTCTGTTCTGCTACATTGATTGGACAAAACGTCCTGAAGAGACCAGAGGACTGAAGGAAGCTGTGAAGTGGTCTGAGTTTGTGTCATCACAATGAGAAGGGAACAGAGGAATTAACTAAAGAAAACTTCAACGGCTCAAAGACTCACTGAAAGTTGAAAGCCTACATTTAGCATCGACATCGAGACACCAAGTGGGAAGTTTTAGACTGAGACAAAGTCCAATAAGAACGTGTTGAAATGAGGGACGGAAGCTGCAGCCCTGATTCCATGCAGAGCACAAATATAGTGGTTGTGTGGACTTTGAATCTGAATCTATTCACACTGTACAGTGAAGCTTAAGAATGATTTTCTGTGAGCTAACAAACCTTTGTATCTTCATTCACCTTATTCCATTGACGCTGACGCAGCTGTCTGTGTTTCACTGTAGGTGAGCTGCAGCCTGTTATTGACTGTAGCTTAAAAGATAAGAACTTATTTCCAGTAAGTGGGACGGTGGATCCTCTTTGAGTTGAACAATGTTCCAGAAGTGATTTTATAAGTCAGCAGAGAACTCTTTTCAGATCTCATATTAAAGTAATGTCTGCAGGTTTGAGGCTTCACAGTTACAGTCTCGACCTGATTGTGTAACACTTTTAGAAAAAATCATCTTTGCTGTGTGATAAATAAAGAGAAGAAGAAAATCTGATGATCAGTGAACTGACCCTTTACTGACTCAGCTCTGAGAAGCTGCTCATCAGTTGGTGACGAAGACAAAACAAGAAGAGGGAACAGAGCAGTTCTCTAGGGGGTGAGAGTTAACAAGTCTGACAGAGTTCTGCGTCCACCTGGACATGGATCACCTGCTGGTGGTGTTGGTGCTGCTGTGGATCTCAGGTAGGACTCTGCTTAAATGATGGAGGAGTGAAGTGAAATGGTTAACCTTACTGCTGCCACATTATACCGTCAGGTTTTCTTTTTCAGTAATGTTTATTTGATGGTTTATCCCTTTAATAATAATAATAATAATAATAATAATCCTGTGACAGATCTGTCCAGGTGAACCCCACCTGTTGCGATCCTCTGTATGGACAGATAATAATTCTAACAGAGTTCAGGAGTGTGTGTTAAAGTCAGAGCCAAACTTAGTTTAACACATTTAATTAGTGATTATCTTTTTATTTTACTCTCAGACTAATGTTCTGAGTCGTGATATAATGATATAATGAAAATGCTGCTTGATGTTCATCATTGTTATTTCTCCTCAGGACTCCAGGCTGAGACTTCAGCAGGTAACAGGGAACATAAAGTTCTTCTTATTCATTTGACTTGTCTCACATGGTGCTGAGAGCTGAGACGATGGATCTCCTTATATTTAAGTTACCATTGTTGGCATTTATTTTATCTCACAGTCCTCTGTTTCCTTCCAGGAGCTCAGTGTGAAACCACAGACAAGGCTGATATCGTGCTGCTGGTGGACGACACTGACAGCATCAGCCAAAAGGACTTCAAAACCATGAAGTCGTTCATCATTCACATGGTCGACGCCTTCGTCATCGGCCCAGACAGAGTTCAGATCGGTAATTAAGACTAAGACTCAAATCTTCAGTATAACAAAAGCACTGAAGCAACCGGTTGATATCAGACCGAAACAGCTATAACGTTACATATGTGTGTTACTGACCCACTTATCAGTGTCATTAAACTCAAGGCTGCATCACTGCAGGTCTGACTCAGTTCAGTAACAACCCACGGACTAAGTGGCACCTGAACACCCATCAGACCAAACAATCCCTGCTGAAGGCCATAGACGAGCTGCAGCAACACGGAGGAAGAGCCAATACAGGTGTGCACAGCGGGTTCTAATTAGTTCTTAGACAGAACAATTACAGCTGCTGTAGTAAAGTGAGGTACTGGAGTGTAGCTGCTCTTCTTTACATGTGAATACAGCAGCAGCTGGATGTCGATTGTCACTAAGGTGCACGTACAGTATAATTACTGAAATGACTACACTGATGTAACTGATTGTAATGGAGGAAGCAGCTAACAGCTGAATTCTCATAGAGTTGATTACTGAAATGCATCTTCTTCAGTTTTTATGTCCACAGACTTTTAGTAATTACAGATTTGGACTTTTGATTTTCTAACTTACACAGTTGTCAGAAGCTGCATCGACTCCCCCGACTTCACATCTCTGCTCCTGTTGATGCCTCTTTATTACAGGAGCTGCTCTGAAACACGTCCTTCATCACAACTTCAAACCCCACGTGGGAATGCGTCCAGACTCACTGAAAATTGTTGTTCTGATCACTGATGGAAATTCTCAGGACAACGTCACGGTCGCCTCAAAGGACCTGAAGGACAGCGGCGTTGAGATCTACGCTGTTGGTGATTGAAAACTTCAGGAAAGACTGAAAACGCTGTAGCTGGACAGAACTGACTACATTTAGCACTTATGTCTGTTCATGTCGGTCAGCGACGTGTCTGCATGTCGATCTTATTGATGATTTTCACAGTTTGAAGTTTAATCTTCTAAGACACTGTATTAACACACTGTTTTCAGGTGTGATGGGTTCGAGCCAGACGGAGCTGATGGCCATTGTCTCTGAACCCAAAGATTCTCACATGTACCATGGAGAGAACTTTGCATTCCTCATGGACGTCGTGGACAACCTCACCATCAGTGTCTGTAATAGAGCTAAAAGATTAGGTAGGAACACCTCCTTCATACAGCCACACGTCACGTTAGTCAGAACAAACTATCAACAATTAAAAGTGATTAAACACCAGCAGAGTCCGACGTCTTTGTCTTACAGGGAGCTGAGGTCTTCCTCCTGAAATGTTCTTCTATGTCCACCTAGATTTGTGCAGGTTTCAAAACATATCCTACTCTAATAAATACAGATTATTATAATTACTGAATAAACTATATATGTAACAATCAATCACTAGTTTTAACTCTGCCCACCTGAGACAGGTCGCAGCTGCTGTTCCTAAACACTGGAGCTGGTTTGCAGGTTTTGTTTTTTCTCTTTATACTGGATTTATTCCACAGTATCTTTCATCATGCTGCCACAGGATGGCGCCACGGTACGACGTCCAAACAGTTTGAGCTCTTTTTGTCCCTTACGTTGTGTATTTATCTGTGTGTGTCCAGACTCTGTCAGGCTGGTCAATGGAACCAGTCTGTGTTCAGGCAAACTGGAAGTGAAGTCCAACCAGTCTAACCAGTGGTCCTCAGTGTGTGCAGCTGACTTTGACCAGCCTGATGCTGAGGTGGTCTGTAGGGAGCTCGGCTGCGGGGCTCCTTCAGTACTGCAGGCGGGGCTCTATGGAGAAGTGGAGGCTCCAGTATGGGGCCAAGAGTTCCAGTGTGGAGGCCACGAGTCTGCTCTCCTAAGCTGTAAAAGCTCAGAATCACCTACAACAACCTGCTCAGCTGACAGAGCTGCCGGACTCACCTGCTCAGGTAGAAGAGGAGCTGATCTGGTTCAGTTCTGTTCTAATGAAAGTCACTTCACTTGTTTTACTGACGACTCTCTTATTTCTGCTCAGAACCCGTCCGGCTGGTGGGACAGCTCAGTCACTGTGCAGGTACACTGGAGGTGAAACACCAGGGAAGGTGGAGCCCAGTAGTCATCACTGACTGGACGGTGAAGGAAGCAGATGTTGTCTGCAGACAGCTGGGATGTGGCTCTGCGGTTTCAACAGGGCTCACAAGGTACTCCTCAGTCAGACCCGTATGGTGGATCAGCTCCAACTGTGTTCAGTCTGGATATGCGCTGAGGGAGTGTTCATCATCTGGTTCCTCTTCCCATGCCCTGGAAATCACCTGTTCACGTAAGTCTATCAGTGACATCATGTGTGCCCAGAGTCGTTCTGCACTCGTCCTCAAACCAAACATCAGTGACTTCAGTTCTGAATGTTTCTTTTAGCAGTAAGTTTAAATAGTTTTTTTCTGTCCTCCTTTCAGACTCTGTCAGGCTGGTGAATGGGACCAGTCTGTGTTCAGGCAGACTACAGATTAAAATGGGTCAGTCTAAGCAGTGGTGGTCCTCAGTGTGTGAAGCTGACAGTTACCTGAACAATGCAAACATGGTTTGTACGGACCTTGGCTGCGGGCCCCTTTCAGCCACCCAACAGTTCCAGTGTGGAGACCAAGAGTCTGTCTGTTTTCCTAGAAACACCTGCTCATCTGGAAAAGCTGCGGGACTCAACTGCTCAGGTAGAAGAGGAGCTGCAGCTTTGATCAGTTCATGTCTGTTCTAATGAAATTCACCTTGTTATTTTACTGATTCTGCTGTTTCTGTTCAGAACCTGTCAGGTTGGTGGGAGAACACAGTCGCTGTGCAGGAAGACTGGAGGTGAAACAGGGGGAGTGGAGGCCGGTGGATGCATTAGACTGGACCCTGGAGGAAGCAGCTGTGGCCTGTAGAGAGCTGGACTGTGGCTCGGCTGTTTCAGCAGGAAGCAGAAATGAGCTGTCAGAACGATCTGTGTGGACGATCAAACACGACTGCGTTCGATCTGGATCTGCACTGAGGGAATGTGCAACAGGGTCCAGGTCTTCCTCCATCACAGAGCTCATCTGCTCAGGTGACTACTGACAGACGGACAACAGTTTTTACAGTAACAGTCAGTGTTGTTGTTGCACGATCCTAAAATGTCGTCCCTCTTCAAATGTCTATATTTTTAATAAGAGTGAGCGTTGGTGTGAACGCAGCCTCATTTCTCTGTGTTTACAAACCTGCTGGTTCAGCCAATCACCTCCCTCCGTTTGCAGATCTGCTTGTTCAGCCTATTGTCTCTGTGTCCTCCATGGACGGAGATAAACAGCAACAAGAGCAACAGCAGCAACAGCAGCAACAGCAGCACCAGGGGTATTTGAGCGTGCTGCAGGGCTCCAGCTTCACCATCAGCTGCTCCATCCAGCCACAGTTTCCAGGAGGCTCCTTCCAGCTCCTCTTCACCTCCTCCAATGCAGAACACAACTACACCCAGCCAGCTGTCAATCACTCTGCAGACTTCCTGTTTCCTGCTGCAGGGCCCGCCCACCAAGGAAACTACACCTGTGTCTATCAGGTGTACGTTTTTTCTCAGAACTTCTCCTCTGAGAGCCGCCTGCTGTGTCTCAGTGTCTCAGGTAAACTGAAGCTCAGAGTCAGACTCAGTCCCACTGAAATCATTGACTTTAGTTAGTTTAATGAAGTCCTGTGATCGAACGTGACGACTGAACGTGTTTCATCAGATCCATCAGCTTTTATCATCCGACTGGTCGTCCTGCTGCTGGTTCTGCTGCTGTTCAGCACTGTGATCTGTATCACCCATCAGGTACTGTACACACTGATGTTGACTAGAGGACGGTCTGACATGAAAACAGGAGTGAAGAAATAACTCAAATCCACGTGCTGTTGTGTTTCTTCAGACCACCACAGGACAGAAACCAGGTCCACAGCAGAAGACTGATCAGGATGGTTCTATCCTTGGTGTTTGCAGAGGTGAAGAAAGGCCAGCTGAAGAGGGGGGAGCCCAGACTTCAGAGTAGGACCTGCAAAGTCCAAAATCAACCACGTGTCTCGTCGTGTCGAGCTCTGCCAGTGATACCATGTTGTCTCCAGTTCATCAGCTTGTTTACAGGCAGATTTCATTTTGATGCGTTTGAAAAACCTTCCTGAATGAGAACAGTGGTTATCAATTTGTTCAATTTTGTTTTATTTAATTACGCATTTCATCTTTTTACTGGGGCAGTCATGTGATAGACTGACTCAAAAACACCAACAGACTAACACGTGTAAATAACTTTATAGTATTTGAACTTTCAGATATGATGATTGATATTTTTATTATCTGCTCTCTGCACTTAAATCTTGAAATATGCACCTAATGAAATTGAAACAGCGCTTCCTGGATCACTTTAGTACATAATTTGCTTTGTACCTCACTCGTACATGTCTTTAGATAAAAGTGACAAATGACTAAATATAAATGTAAATGTGCATCTTTTCAATTCAGACATTTAATCTACTTCGTAATGAACTAAAGTCACAAAAAGCTGCAACAAGTACAGTTAATATAATAAAAAGTAGGCAAAAGGGAAAAATGATCCAATATAAAAAATATAAATACCAAATTAAAATATTGAACACATTTGTCGTCTGTGGTTAGACGCCATCTTTCTTTTCCATCTTCTATCTACTCATCATCTTCTTGTGTCTGTTTTTTGAGCCTCACGTTGACTCAACTCTCTGAAACCGATCGTTCAGCTGAACAGATGCAGTTTGTTTAGTTTAATATGAAAACAGTAAAGCTGTTGTAAAAGAGATATTACACATGTGGTCTGTCACAGTTTTCACTGCAACATGCACACGCTGACCGCTGCTGTCACGAGCTGGACGAAGGACTCGATGGCCAGAGAGATAACACAGAGGACAGGACGAACTGTCAATGATCCTACAGACACCAGTTGGGAGGAGATGGCGTAGGGTGATTGTGGAGGTCTGGGTGGGAACCGGAAGTGGTTGCTGACAGGAAGAGGAGGTGTGACATCACGGCCAAGATGGCCGACCGACGCGGAGCACGTGGAACAGACGGAGAAATTCAGATGGTGAATGTCAGGAAATGGGGGCAGACAACGGTGGACAGAGTCCAGGAGAGAGAGAAGCAGTCCAAACAATAAACCCAACAGGCTAATATCAGAGGTCAGGGGTGATCCAGGTCATACACAGTGAAACAATACCAGAGAAGTCCAGCAGGCAAAATCCACAACAGAAAGACAGTCCAGGTCAAAACACAAGGAGGTCCACACAGGGTCAGAACAGGGTAGAGAACAACGGGGACAAGAACAGTCCAGGGAAAAACACTCACAGTAACAGAGGAGTAGACGGGAAACAGGGTCAGGCTGGTCCAGTGAGGGGAATTCGGTAGAGACGGGTTCAGGTCCTGTACTGTGAGCAGGGGGAATGACGGAGAGCAAGCAGAACTCCCAGTACCAGGGGGTCAGGAGAGAGACAGGGTCCAGGGCAGGTAGAGTCCGAAATATCTAAAGTCCAGAAGAAACGCTGGATAGAAACTAGTCAGAGGTTGAGGTCAGACTATCGGGCAGGGGAGGACGCTGAGCAGCTCTGTATATGTAGTCCAGGGGAAACCAGGTGCAGCCAGCCCTCTCTGGGACCTCTTCACTAATGCTGGTGTCATGCTCATGATGTCTGCAGCTTCTTCCACTATCAGTTGATAGCGTGACATCTGGATATCTGCCTCTCAGTACATCTCTGCTGTGTTTGCTCTTCTGAAAACCCATAAGAACACTTTATAAGACGCTCCACGCTAGTAGCTGTATGTAGCTGCCCACTGCTCCCCCCAGGGGGATGGGTTAAATGCAGACGACCAATTTCATTGTAACATGTGACAAATGACAAATAAAGGCTGTTTCTTCTTCTTCTTCTTCTTCTTCTTCATGCAGTATGAAAAGAACAGAAACGCTCAGAATCAGTCCTGATAGTTCAGCTCAGCCCTGCTCACATGGTAACAACAGTATCTGTGTCTGGAGTTCATCAGAAAAACACGTGTAGCGTGAAGAAGGAGCGTCTCTGAGTCAGTATTCAATAATCTGATCTACCGTTTACTGGTGAATTTAGCTGTAAGAAGCTGCTTATCAGTTGGTCACGATGAGATAACAGACGAAGAAGCTGAAGTAGGAGAGAAGTGACGAGTCTGACAGAGACAGAAGACACAGAGGCAGACGTCTACCTGGACATGGATCACCTGCTGGTGGTGTTGGTGCTGCTGTGGAGCTCAGGTACGAGGTGATGAGGTAGAGAAAGACGTCTCAGCAGTTTGTTGCTGCCACTCGTTTGAATGAACACATTTCCTGAGTTGACTCGTCGTTGGCTGCATCCTGTGTGTTTGTAGTTCAGTTGGTTTCTGATCAGTTTGTTGAGAGAACGACAAAGACGTTCCAGTAATAACAGCTTTCAGCCCAAACCAACTGAAATACATGAGTATGAGTATTTAGTGTCATTCTTGTGTAACTTCTTCTTCTTCTTCTCTTGTTTCTGTTGATATGTAGCAGCACAGAGAAACTAAATACATTAACTGAAGAACAAATCAAACGTTCTCTGGAAATATTTCCCATCTTCTCGTCTCGTGAGACTGTTGTTAATGGTTGTTATTCAGAATAAAGATTCCTCCTCTCAGATGAGCTCTGTGTGTTCGGTTCACGGCTCGGCTGTAATTTACTGATGTGTCTTTTCTTCTTCAGGGCTTCAGGCTGAAGGAAAAAGCATCTCAACAGGTAAAGACTGGTGAAGGTCAGGGTGATGGGTACTTTCCTTCCAGCTGTCAGTGTTGGTTTCTTTTAACCACAAACACAAAGAGTTTTTCTATAAACGGCACAAAGGTGACAGAGAACTAACTGATAATAACTTTAACTTTGTGATGGTTTAAAAGATCCCAGTCATGATACTACCTTTACCTGGCTACCGGTCTTCTTCCTTCTTAAAGCTAAACCTTTCATTACTCTGTACTGTAGTAGCCTTCTTAGGTGACACTGTTCAGTTTTCAGATCCATCCATGAGGTTGGTCACCACATGTGTTGCAGCACCTCTGCTTCCTGTGATTATATGTCTGAGCAAGTGGTTGACTATATTCTTTATTTTATGTATAACGTCACACAATTCTTTGTTTTTCCAGAATTTCAGTGTGAGGCCACAGATAAAGCTGATATTGTGCTGCTGGTGGACGGCTCTTCTAGCATCAGCTCACCCGAATTTAAAATGATTCAGTCCGTCCTCACTCTGTTAGTGAGCCTCTTCAACATCGGCCCCGACAGAGTCCAGATTGGTACGCAGATAAATACATTATAGTTTCAGTATTACTGAAATGTAAATGATCATTATATGAACATAGTTTATTAAGGGTAAGTGCTGTTAGTAATTAAATATAGTTAAATACAGTTAAAATTCAAGTTTTAAGTCTACCTAAGACTTGGGACAGTAATGAACCTCCCCAGAATGATGTGACTTGTCCAGGAAGTCACAAAAGATCTTCCAAGGAACCACAGGACTCTCTCAGCTCCAAGTTATCATGACTCCACAGGCCGAGAGAGTGATGAGGGGAAAACCACTGCTACTGTCTGAAATCTGCCACAACCCACCAAGATGACCATTAAACCTGTTGGACTGAAGAGTTGACTGAGACACAGGAGTCCTGTACAAGAACATCACTCCTTTGTCAAGCATGGAGCTGGCTCTGACTGTACCAATGAACTTATCATGGCTGTGTGTCTTCTGCAGGTCTGACTCAGTACAGTGGCAGTCCAGTAACAGAGTGGCACCTGAACACCCACCAGACCAAACAAGCCCTGCTGGACGCCATAAACAAACTGGAGCAATTACGAAGACTAACCAACACAGGTGATCAAACACCATGACGTCCAGTCCAGAGAGGTCCTGGAAGCTCACGTTCCAGAAAATGTTTTGTAAAATGCAGGAAAAAAAACTAAACGTGTGATTTGCTGTGAGTGACCCGAAAAAGTTCTCCACTCAAAACATATTTCAAAAAGTTTGTTCAGTAGAATTTCTTGTTCATCTAATAAATAAATCATTTTATTTCAGGTACAACATTTTTCAGTATCTTACCTTTAGTTTTCTTCTCCTGCACTAACTTAACTCACTAATTCGTGGGCTGTAATCTGAAGTGGATCACAACAGAATTTGAAGCTTCATGACTCCGTTTTTATGTCCTCAAGCTTCTTGACTTTTTAACACAGTTGTTAAAATCTCCCTAAACTTCTTGTCTCTTTATTTATTACAGGAGCTGCTCTGAAACACGTCCTTCATCACAACTTTAAACCCCACGTGGGAATGCGTCCAGACTCTCAAAGAATTGCTGTTCTGATCACTGATGGAAAGTCCATAGACGACATCACAGTCCCTTCAGAAGACTTGAAGGACACTGGCATTGAGATCTACACCATAGGTGACTGACTTTGTTGAGTTCAACAGAGAGAGAAGCTTCAGAAAAGGCTTCAGTGACAGGACGAAGTGGGGATGATTTCTGAAACCAACAAGGAGCCACAAAACAAGCAAAGTGCCACGTTAATGTCAACAGAACATGCTACTTCATGCATTTGTCTCCGTGTTTTTGTGAAAATCAACTGTTCCAGGTTTTTGCCAGTTGTTGTGGTGTTATGGAGAAAATTCAACTCCTAGAAAAAGGTCAAAGTTCAAACATTAGTGTATTCGTGCTCAGCTGTAATTGTGGTTTAGTTTAAACACAATACTTCTACCTGGCTGAAACAAACAGCTTTCTTCATTGTTGGTTCATTTTATTTGAACATTAACACATTTTCCTTGAAGGTGTGAAAAATGCTCTTCATCAAGAGCTGCTGCGCATTTCCTCTCAACCCAAACTGGTTCACACATACTTTGTCCGGGACTTCAAGCATCTCAAGGATGTCATCCCAAACCTCTCAGTGAACCTCTGTAACAGCACTAAGAGCTCAGGTAGGCACATCGTCCTCCATCATCATCATACAGAGATACAAGTTCTGGATTCTTACAGTTAGACTCTGTTTACAAAGAGCTGCTGCACATGTAGGAGGTGACATCCCAGCTCAGGTCTCTGTCTGTCCAGACTCTGTCAGGTTGGTGAATGGGACCGGACGGTGTTCAGGCAGACTGGAGGTCAAGTTCAACTACTCAAACCAGTTTAACCAGTCGAACCAGTCTAACCAGTGGTCCTCCGTGTGTGAAGCTGACTTTGACCAGCAGGATGCTGAGGTGGTCTGTAGGGAGCTCGGATGTGGGGCTCCTTCAGTCCTCCTGAGGGGACTCTATGGACAGGTGGAGGCTCCGATGTGGACCAGACAGTTCCAGTGTGGAGGAAATGAGTCTGCTCTTCTGAACTGTAGAAGTTCAGACTCAACGACAACCTGCTCACCTGGCAGAACTGTTGGACTCACCTGCTCAGGTAGAGAAGGAGCTGCAGCTCTGATTTGGTTCATTTCCTAATGAAAGTTACTTTTCTTATTTTACTGATGACTCTACTTTTCATTCAGAACCTGTCAGGGTGGTGGGACAGCCCAGTCGCTGTGCAGGAACACTGGAGGTGAAACTCCAGGGCGAGTGGAGACCAGCGGTTCACTCTAACTGGACCCTGGAGGAAGCAGCTGTGGCCTGTAGAGAGCTGGACTGTGGCTCTGCTGTTTTAACAGGAAGCAGAAGCAGTTCCCCATTCGGACCTGCATGGTGGATCAGTCCTGACTGTGTTCAGTCTGGATATGGGCTGAGAGAGTGTGTATCCTCTGGCTCCTCCTCCTCCAACCTGGAAATTACCTGTTCAGGTAGGATTACATTTCGTCCACGAGGACAGACGCCACAAAACACGGACGGCTTATTCGAATATACAGGTGACTTGTGCTGAGGAAAACTGGAAACAACACTGATCACAGTCCAGAAACGAACACATCATCTGATTTAGGTCGAATCAGAGCCGAACACACCGTGTGCAATAATCTCCTGATCTAACATGTGCTGAATGAGTTTCTGTGCTCATTAATTGGATTTAATCTGTTTAATCACAGCCAATCACCTCCCTCTGTTTGCAGATCTGCTTGTTCAGCCTATTGTCTCTGTGTCCTCCATGGACGGAGATAAACAGCAACAGCAGCAACAGCAGCACCAGGGGTATTTGAGCGTGCTGCAGGGCTCCAGCTTCACCATCAGCTGCTCCATCCAGCCACAGTTTCCAGGAGGCTCCTTCCAGCTCCTCTTCACCTCCTCCAATGCAGAACACAACTACACCCAGCCAGCTGTCAATCACTCTGCAGACTTCCTGTTTCCTGCTGCAGGGCCCGCCCACCAAGGAAACTACACCTGTGTCTATCAGGTGTACGTTTTTTCTCAGAACTTCTCCTCTGAGAGCCGCCTGCTGTGTCTCAGTGTCTCAGGTAAACTGAAGCTCAGAGTCAGACTCAGTCCCACTGAAATCATAGACTTTAGTTAGTTTAATGAAGTCCTGTTGTTAGAGTAAAAATGATTTACTCACTGATTTTTAATTTTCTTATTACAATGTTACTTTACTCATAAGGCTAATTTCTTGTTCTTGTACTTATTGTCATTATGAAGGATATATGTGTTTGATATTTAATCCTGTCAGCAACAGGAACATGTTATACTCTGCTGAAGCTGCACTCTGCACACAGACATAAAACAGGACAGGTCAGAAAAAGGTCAGCATTCTCAGAGTTGACCAGTTCTTGTTGCTATACACCTATGAGCAGTGTTTTATCCTTATATGGAGTTCTTTTTCCTTGTAAAATGATCATCCTTTAACCATACCAGCCCCCATCTGTGACTTCAGGGTGTGTCTCATTTGTAATAAAAAGCTTGCACAAAGGGGAGACGAACGGAGTCGGAGGTAGAAATTCCTGGGTGAAGCATTTATGATGCTAAGACCTCAGGCCGGCTCCCCTTGCAAGTAAAAAGGCCAAAGATTGTCCTTGTTGTGCTTTATTGTCTCCATCTCTTAATGTATGAAAGTGTTGTGGTAATTTTGGACCCAACACCTGTGATCTAACGTGACAACTGAACGTGTTTCATCAGATCCATCAGCTTTTATCATCCGACTGGTCGTCCTGCTGCTGGTTCTGCTGCTGTTCAGCACTGTGATCTGTATCACCCATCAGGTACTGTACACACTGATGTTGACTAGAGGAGTTAAAGAGACGATGTAGAAACTGATGGAGGTGTCTCCCATGTCTCTCCAGACCACCAGGGAGCAGAGGTCAGACCCACAACACTCAGCTGGATTATAATTACCTCACTGTGTGCTGAGCTGAAAAAAGCCCATTTGAAGAGGATCTTCACAGTCCTAAATCTGGTCTGGCTCTCTTCAAACTCTTACTCTTCTTTCCGATGTGCCCTCTTCTCCTGAAATTCCTGCACAGATTTAAATAGTTTAGTTAAATAGTGTCTCGACCTGTAGCAGAAATGAATGTGTCACAATCTACTTTAACATTTGTCTTTCTTTTACTTACAATCTTTTATAAATCAACTTTCCTGTGGATTCGAGGACTCTGGATCTTGAGGATCTGGCTCCAGTTGTTGATCAGGCTTTGACTGGAGCTTTCTTCCCCTCATCTTGTTGCTTCTTCTTCTGTGACAGGTTGATGATTCCGACTGAAAAGTTAGTTCCACAAACTACAGATTCTTGTATAAAAGCTGTGGATGCAGCTGCACATTAATTTCCAAGCATCATGTGCTGATATTGTCCACAGCTTCATTCAGTCAACTCAAGAAGCTGAAGGACAGACGAGACGTTTAAATCCTTTTAAAGTCAAATAATGAAATATGAAATAATGAATCTGTTGTTCTGACCTGCAAAGACTGTGTTTAGATACCTTTCATTTATTAATTGATGTGATTGATTAGCTTCAGTACTAGGAAGGGATGCATATTATGGCAACTCAGAGTTGCCCCATCCCTGATTAAGGTGGGTGATGCAGAATTTGGCAATTAAGACTTGCCAAATCATGCATCCCCTCCCTGTTTAGAGTAGGGGATGCATATTATGGCAACTCTGAGTTGCCAAATCATGCATCCCTTCCCTAATTAACTGTAACACACGTTATAACCAAATGCTGTCATTTGTCCATCTTTTAGGTTATTTTAAGCTGACAATGAAAATACACATACACAAAAGTGTGAGTGGGTCAAATCATACCGAAGTTTGTAAATCTTGTTATTATAAGCAGATATTTTATTAGTGTGAGTGTGATTTGACAAAGTATGACACATTGATAACATTCATACATTCAACGAACCACCACGAAAACCTTCATTAACCACAACACGGCTAATCTGCTACACCATTTTTAATAGGGCAAAGATTTTACCCACACAAACAATGTTTTAACCCATTAATCAATAAAATCTGCAGTTTTATAGCGAAGCCCGACATAGACATAGCTACTACGATACTTGAACATTACGTTTAGTCTAATAAAGCTGCCGCAGGAGCAACATTTTTAAACTAGCATGGATTTATTAAACATCTCCAACATAGATAATTTAGCTTTTACACAGTCGTTTGTCCAACAAATCATTTGTTCCTGGGTTTACGCTTAACCTGTGCGCGCTCCCGCGTGGGGAACGCAGATCTCGGCAGGCAGGCGGAACTCGGCATAACACCGGTCCTGTCCCACCGGGCGGAGGCCCCGGGGAAGACCCAGGACACGTTGCAGAGACTATGTCTCTCGGCTGGCCTGGGAACGCCTCGGTGTCCCCCCGGAAGAGCTGGAGGAGGTGTCTAGGGTGAGGGAAGTCTGGGCATCTCTGCTTAAGCTGCTCCCCCCGCGACCCGGCCCCGGATAAGCGATGGAAAATGGATGGATGGATGAAGAAACAGGTGTTGGATTATAAAGACAGTTTCAGACCTATGAGGCTAAAATGAAATTCAAAATTCACCTCAAGGCTCTTTACAGTGTTTAAGGTTTAAGACCTTACAAATAGAACTGTATACAGAATTATATAGAAAACCAACAACCCCACTGAGCAGCACCAGGAGACAGTGGAGAGGAAAAACTCCTTTAGAGGAAGAAACATCCAGCAGAACCAGGCTCAGGTTGGGCGGCCATCTGCCTCGACCGGTTGGGGAAAGAGGAGAGAAAGGAGAGAGGAGAGGATCTCAGGGTATCAGTGGAGGTCCCCCAGCAGACTAACTTGAAGTCTAGTCTTAAATGTAGAGAGGGTGTCTGCCTCCAGAACCTGAACTGGGAGCTGGTTCCACAGGAGAGGGGCTTGGTAGCTAAAGGCTCTGCCTCCCATTCTACATTTGGAAACTCTAGGAACCACAAGTATACCTGCAGTCAGAGAACGGAGAGTTCTACTTGGAAGATAAGGAACTATGAGGTCTTTAAGATAAGATGGAGCCTGATTATTAAGGGATTTATAAGTGAGGAGAAGAATTTTAAATTCAATTCTGGATTTAACAGGGAGCCAATGGAGAGAAGCTAACGTAGGAGAAATATGATCTCTCTTACTAATTCCAGTCAGAACTCTGGCTGCAGCATTTTGGATTAACTGGAGGCTTTTTAATGAGTTATTGGGACAAACTATTAATAATGAATTACAATAGTCCAGTCTGGAAGTAACAAATGCATGGACTAGTTCTTCAGCATCACTTCCTCGTTCTCTACCCTTTGTAAATTACATTTCTAAAGTTTTTTCAGGTCCTTACAGTAATATCTAAATGTACATTTACAATGTGAAGTTAATTCTTAGTCACTGTTTATTGGCCTCATGTTAATAGAAAAAGACGCAGCATCAGCGGAGGCTGTAATAAGCTTTACCCAACAGCCCAGGACCAGATCAAGACTAGATCAAGAGGCCAGACCGTGACCTCTTTGCTGTCACTTGTCTGTTTTAGGTTGTTCTGAGAGAACTCTTCAGTCCATGTGCATCTAAACCACTTATCCTTCAGTTAACCTGCAGGTCTGACCTGGGGAGGAAACAGGGGAGAGAGATTGTCTCATTGTAAACAGGTGAACATCATGTTGGAAATCCAGAAAATAAACAAACCTGTGTGTTCAGAGACGTTTTCCTGACGAATAAACTGAAAGAAAGTAAAACCCTTCAAAATAAAGTTCAATAAATATTCACTGCAGCTCTTTTAACACCTCAAAATTATGTTGCATCTTTATTTCATGTACAGTTTGATATACTGATATACAAAAACGTGTTTCTATTAAAAAGTGGCACCAACACAGCAGAGAATCTTTAACATTTTGTCCTTCACCAACATGAAAACTAAATAAATTCTAATTTCTTTGACTCACCCTTTTAAAAACTCTCATCGAAGTGACATCAGAACAGTTTGCTCTAAACCTTTCTCAGAAGCACATTATCCTCATCGTCGTTCAACTGTCAGGAGAAATTACAAAAAAAAAAAAAAAAGTTGCCCCTGCTGGTGCGTTCAAAGACATTGACGTCAAACTGAGAAGAAAAGAAATCGGAAGCGTTGACGTGAACCAGACAGTGAGAAGCAGTCAGATCTTTTATTAAAGACAACAGTTAAAAAGCCGCACTGTACTTGAATGCAACAGAATTTAAGGATAAGTTTATTATCTGTAAAATGAGATTTTATTTATTTGTCCAACTGCTGGAGACAATTAGAGAACGAGACACGTTTTAACATTTAACGCTGACATGTGTATGTTGTCCTGTAAAAAGTGCCAACACAGCACGCTAAAAGAAAAATAGACTAAAACAAGAAAACAATTCAAAGGCAGCAAAAACAAGACACCGATATAAAAATATTAACTATCGACAGAACATTTACACTGATGTACAGATCACAGTCATTTTTCCACAGGAAAACAACCACATTCGGTGACGGAGGAAGTGTCCAGTCCCTGAAGACTCGGCTGAGTTTCAGTTCCTCAGGCACATTTAGCAGCGAGCGGCTGAAGCTGGAGACGACTCCACGCAACCTCAGCAAGTCCAAATTCTACAAACTTCTGTAATAAATGCAGCGAGTTTAGGAGTCGCTGGGCGTCCCATGGACCCTGAAGCGGTACATGCAGGTGTACTCCTCATGACCCCAGTTAGACAACACCTGAACCTCTATGATCTGGAAGGCTCGGTCGTTCTCCTCCTGCAAAGTTAAACCAGAACAAAGGATTCAAACAAAAGCATCAGCGGAGGACGAGGTAGCCTCGAAATTCACCATCACGATATTTCAAGGAAATTATGAAGACGTAGAGAAAATAAATGACTGAACAACATTTTATCAGGACGAGTTTGTGTTAATTTGATTTTCAGTTCAAAACAAACTCATCCACACATCAGGACCTCGTTACATCTGAATGGTGCAGTGTTGACTCACAGTGACAGGGAAGGTCTGCAGAGCCTCTCCATCCTCGTCGTAGGTGTAGGTTCCCAGCAGCTTGCCCCTCTCCTGGTTCTCATCATCCAGACCCTGGAAACATAAAACCAACAGTTCAGTGAAAACAGCTTCTCTCTGGCAGGTCGGTGATAATGGTGGCGTTTCTCTTACGTAGACCCCGAAGTCTCGGGGGGCGCTGAGCAGCGTCCCGCTCGGTGTCAGGGATTTGGGGATGTGCTCCAGGGAGAAGGCGGTGGGGAGGATCATCATGGAGAGGCGGATCACCAGGAAGCCTGTGGACCCTCTGAAGGCCCAGCAGTTCCCTGGATGGACGTCCGGCTGCAGAAAGACCAGGTTTAGAAACCAACACTGTGCTGAAACAGAATATAACTATTTTATTAATATTTAAATAAATGAAATTAGTCAACAAGAGCAGAAACTAAATCAAAACAACAAATGCATTTTAATTAAAATTAGATCACCGGGTCAGACCTAACTTTATGGAAGCAGTTAATACTAGCTCCAGTGGTTATGCTGCTGACGACACAGTACAAGTACTTTGCTGATACTTTACACAAAGCTGATAATACTTGTGTACTTCTACTTGACCAAGTAAAGCTGTGAATATTAGAAGTATTTTTACTACTTTAATTTCACTGAAGCAGGATTGTAAATGAGAGCATTTAAAATTTTTGATACGGGTAATTAAGTAAAAGTACTTAAGTAAAAGTACTTAAGTACTTTTTTCAAAACTGAACATGAAGGTTTTTTAAAAAAAAAGATGGAAACTACAAAAAGTTAAAAAAGTAAAATTGCAACCACGACTACTCAACCTGAGAAGTAATAAAACTCGTGTGTGTTTGGATGTAAACAGGTGAGTTACCTGGATGACCGCTCGAGGAGACTGAGAGAAATACCAGAGAGGAACTCCGAACAGACTGAGCAGAGCGGCCTTCGTCTCGTACGTCTCTGAGCAGCGAGTGCTCAGGATACTGCCCCCTGCAGGACAAACAGATAAACACCTGTCAGGAGAGGTTCACATCTGACAACAGAAGAGTGTCACAGTGTCGAGTGTGTGTTTCGAGTTTTATCTGCTTTACGTATTCTGACCTCCGGACTCCAGAGCGTAGTCTGCCAGGCCGGTCCGGTCCTGAGAAAACACTCTCAGAGCGTTTTTCACAATCATGTGGACGTCCTGGGAGAGGAGCAATGAAATGTCAGAAAGGTGGAACATTTGAAAAGTGTCACCTTCACATATTGTTTGAATTAATAAATACCCTGTACTGACTTATATAGGTACTTGGTTTAAACCTAGCAGAGAAGCACAGTCACAGTACTGCAGACTCCTAGGAGTAAAATATTTATTAGAATATCAGACGACCTCCGCCGCCTCCTCACCTCCTGGGTCACAGAGGCCCCAGCAGCTGCAGTAGTGTTCAGGACGGCCTCTCTGACCGTCTCCTCACCATGCCACTGCTCCAGTTGCAGACTGACGTTCTGCAGGATGCTGAGCTCCAGGGAGGCCAGCGCTGCCTGCAGGTCGGCCCCGCTGACATACTGCTGCGACAGCCACTGGAGCAGCGACTCTGGGAGGCCAGCGTTGTCTGCGGAGGATCCACCTCCTGCTGTCAGCTGGTTCCCGTAGACCAGAGCCCGAACCTCCTCACGGACCTGAGTGGAAACCTGCTTTGAAATCTATAAGTTCGAAAGAAGATGTAAGTAAAATTACATTTAAAAAGTATTAATCATGTTGATTCCATGATTACAAAACTCCACAGTAGTCTGAACATCAGCTGCGGTTTTGACAAACTCACTGAGATAAATCATAGATTTGTCATTTCCTCCAACAGGAAAACCACAAAATACAAACTCTTACTAAATTTTATCCAAAGCTCATTTTAAGTGTGACTTTTTTCTGCTAACTTCACTGCTTCTTTACTTCAATTAATGATAATTATATTCAACACAGTGCGGAACCTGCTCTCTCACTGTCTGCTGGATCTTGTCCAGTTGTTGGCAGCTGTCCTGAGCCCCAGACAGACCCTCGACATCCCGCCTCACGTCCTCCAGAGCATCCTCCAACCGAGCAACCTCCGCCAGCAAAGCATCATGAGACTGATGGTCCACGCCCATGCTGGAGAAAGACGATGATGAAAATAACATCGTTATTAATATTTTTACTGCTGCTAATAGTTCATATTATTACTTTTAGTATAGAAAGAATTAAGTCACTTATTATTATTATAGTTTTTCCACTCTCCTCTTTAGCGTAGCTTGAATTTCCAGAGCGGTTTGAATCCATGTGTGATCGGCCCGTGACATGACGGCAGCGTGAAGAGGATAATGATGCTGCTGAAATGTACCTGAGTGCAGCTGGAAGAGTCGTTGATGAAGATGAGACAGTCGCAGCAGCTTCTTGTCTCCACTGCATCTTCTGCAGTTTCAGAAACAAAACATACGAGAGAGTCTCACCACAAACTGCTCAAAACACTGAAACTGTCCAGTTATGTCTGGAAGAAACAGAGACTTCTGTAACAGGTGCCGTTTACCTCAGTTTTGGTTGCCAGTGCCTGCAGCTGCAGCTCCAGCTGATCCAGACGTGATGTTTGACTCTGCTGCTGCAACAAATCCTGCTGCCGAGTCTGCAGACACAGGAACGGGAAGGACACACAGAGACAGGCTTCAATGACAAATCAGACACAGATCCCACCGCATTTAGTGAACCCGTGGACCTCTACTTACAACATTTTATTAATGACCGAGTCAGCAGCAGCAAAAATCAACCAAACATCCATTTTCTTCTGTCAGATTATTTCATCAAGATAGGAACCGTCTTCTTTTAATATTTCAGATTTGTTTGTGGTTTCAGATTTGATTGAATAATGTCTCCAGAAAGAACAATTACTGTTTAAATGAACCTAAAACCTCCTCCAACTCAGCAGCCACATTACAACTACTAACTTCCCGTTTAGAAAACACCTGTATGCACTAGGTACTTCTGCTTTTCTAGCCACCGAGTCTCCTCAGATTAGTTTATGTTCCCACATTAGGAGCAGACTCATCACTCAGTTTCTGACCTGCTCCCTCTGCCGTCCTTCCTCGTCTAGTTGTGTCCTAAGCTGAGATAGCTGCTGGTCCAGCAGTTCGCTCAGCCACGGCTTCACACTTTCACTGTCGCTAAGAGCAGAGGCGAGCTGCTGCTGCTGGAGGTCGGTGTAGAGCTGAAGCAGCTCCCGGTGTCTCTGCTCCGCCTGCTGACCTCCCGCCTCTATACGCTGCCACAGTACCGTCAGACTCTGCTCCAGACGAACGAGTCGGTCTGACTCATCGGATGCATCCTGTAAAACCAGGAAGTTTAGATCACCAACAGAAAAATGAAGATGTAAAAGCATGTATATTACTGGTTTTAGAATCCAGGTTAAAATGGATCAGGTAAAAACATTTAGGGGGTGATGGACTGGAAGACAACAAGACTGTTACTGAAGGATCTAACATATAGTTAAACAAACATTTTACACAATATCCTTATAGTATAGACCTGCTCTGGACTGTGTCTCTTACTAAAACTGCAGCTAAACCAAGCTGTGTCAGCACCTCGTCTGCCATCAGGCTTTCAGCTGCTGGAGGTTGAGTGAAGAGCGGTTGAATGTAGGGCTGCACCTCCTTGGACTCCACAACATCCTCTGCTGTCTGGCTCTCAGAAGAGCTGTAGATGGAGGACAGACCGGGGACATCTGAGACCGATATCCTCCACTTTGTGATGTTGACAGCTGGAAGGACAGACTGCAGACCAGCTGGACCACACCAACACAAAACTGAGAATACAGAACAGTGTGTTTGAAAACGGCAAATAGGAGATTATAACATGGAAAAAGGCTTGATCTGTTTACATTCATGTTTTGTTTCCATCTGTCTCAGTTCAGAGGCCACAGGTGAATTTAATTTAACAATTACCAGTTTTGGTAAAACTCACAGAAAGACGACCTCAGACTGACAGCAGTAACATACAAACTAGGTTTTGCACAAGCAGACTAATAAATTGTAGACGGTGAAGATTACGGTTGTAAGCAGCAATTCTCTTGATTAATGATTTAATAATGATTATTTGCATGAATAAATTATTAATCATTTAGTCACTAAAAAAGAAATGATAAGAAAACATCCATCACAGCCTCCTGGCTCCAATTTGTGATGACCAAGAAACATTTGATATCTTCAGTGTGTAAATATTCCGCATTATGACTTAAGCGTTGCACTTCCAATATAGACATGAAAACAAACTGCAGAAACTTACAGAGCAGAAGAACCAGCAGAGGGAGAAGAACCACGAAGAGTCTGAGAGGGAACCTGCGGGTGAACATACAGCAGGACAGCTTTTCACAGTTTGTACATCGAGATCATCAGCAGCAGACAAATCTTTAAGCATTTAAGTGTAATAATAAAAAGGAGTGAGGAGCAGTGTGTAGATTTAAAGCAACTGCAGAACCAAGATAAATTACATCAGCTGCCTGCACACTGTAAATAAGGAGTTTAGTTTGAAGTATTTCACCTCAAGTCTTCAATGACTGACTTTTACCTCAGAGGGTAAATTTATGCAGCACAGTCTGCAGCATGGTGTAGAAAAAAAAAACAAAACAAACTGACACACTTACCGAGACAGGAGGACGCTGGAGATTGTGGGACGCCATTGTTTCCCGAGACACCTGAACACCTCACCTGCTGTTTTACCTAAAGACAAACCAGAGGATCAGTGGACATTAACTGACTCATGCTCATCTGAACTGACTGAAGCTTCTCACCTGCAGTTTGTCAGAAGGAGGAAAAATTACATTGGAATATAAAAGAGTTAAACTACAAGTAAAACAGGACTAGAGCACAAATCACAAAACAGAAGACAAGAGGCAGAGTGATGTGATCGAGGGGACTAACCAGATGATCTACATGCTGCAAAATGTCTTGTTCACTACACATCCTGGTCGTAGCTGTTTAATGATTACAAAGCTGAAACTTCCCCTTATTTTGGTTCAATTTTTTTCTTGATCAAGTGATTAAACCTAAAGGTTGCTGATAAGGGGTGTTATGGGCCACCCCCTGTGCTGCTGGCAGTCTCATGTCTATCTGTGCTGGATGTGAGACCAGAAACATCTGTATATAAAATACAGAGATAAATTACAAGCAGAGACAATAACACTGAAATGTTGCCTTCTGATTTACATGATTCAGTATCAGATGCAAATCCTCAGCAGGGGAACACATGAGCAGACAGGAAGAACAATGATGGAGATGAAGAGTGGAGGTATTTCAGACTATAGAAAATCTACACCGAGGACAGAATCATCCTACATTCCACAAACGCCTAATATTCAGCAGAGTTAGACAGAAAGAAACACCCCAGATCCACGGAGCTCCAGCACAGACACGCATGCTGCGTCTCGGGGCAGAAAACCAAAGGAATCAAACTAAAACCCTGGCGACGGTGTTGACCTGCACAGTGTCCAAAGCTCAGTGAAGCAGAAACTGTTCTCCTGGTCAGAGGCCACAAAGCTGACGCTGCGCTCCGAAGCAGCTGAAAGAGACGTGAAGCTGAGGAAGCAAAGACCACTCGTGAAAAAATGTTTCACAACCTCAACATGAAGTTAGTCCTGAAAGAGTCCTCAGCAACATTTGAGCAGGTGGGTTCACATCTTTAAACATGTTCAGATCTACACTGAACATAGACATGCACCATCACAGCAGCATATGAATGGTTGAAGTGTGACCAGGTTTAAATTTTTTGGCTGTGATACCGATGATGCTGTGCTGCCCAGGTTGAAACTGAAATGTAGACAAAGGACTCTACAGGAACTGTTATAATCATCCAGACTTCCAATAGTGGCATTAGAACAGTTATTGAACCTGTAAAAACAGAAGCGTTCCACATCACCCCCAACACACAGGAAGCCACAGAGGACCACGAAGATGACGACGAGGTGATCGTATCCATCACCATGCTCCGTTTCTCCATACAGTCGTCACCTGGTGGTGTCAGCAGCGCAGACGTGTGTTTTACTGACAGACACAATGCAGGAAAAGGTTAAATAAAAGCCGTCAGACCAGTTTAACTCCTTAGAAATAATGTTCATTCATTCAAGTTCGAAATTCATTATGATGTGAGGCACAAAGACGTTAGCGGTTTGCCAGACGCCCACTGTCATTACAGTTAATTCAGGAATAAGAATCAGTTTCATGTTATTCTACACAAGCGCAGTTTCAAAAGTCAATTTTTCTTTAAAGGATCAGGTCTGTAAGCCATTATGGATACCAGCACAAGTAATCATGTCTCATCTTTTTGCTCCAGCACCAACTCAGAACTTTTCAAACTGGTCATTTCAGCGACGAAGAGGATCTAAAAGAAAGAGGCCGCAGGACGCAGACATTCAATGAAACCATCTCCAAGTGAATTACATTATTGATGAAGACGCAAAAACATTATCACTGCAGGTAAAGACTCAAGGCGCTGAACAAAGAACTTATTCATTTTCAGCATTGTGCAGTATTTGTCACAGCAGGACAGTGGATGTGAGACTGAGTTTCTGCACAATATCAGAGCTCTGTGGGTTTTACTGTATCCGACTACTTGATCCACAGTGCACACAGAACTTGATTTTTAAAATTAGAAGAGGCCTTTCTGTAATAACTCACACAGAGATCCGTTGGGATGAAGTTCGTTCAGGGTCGTGGTGGACTCCTTCAGACTCATGACTCCACAGCGACTGGATCGAGCTGCAAAAAGAAAAAAGCAAAACACAGGAAACAGAGTCAGGACTCACCAGCAGTTAGGAGACTAGAAGACCAACAGCTCCACACATCCACATCTGCCCTCTGAGTCGAGGACCTGCACTGACCGCAGGCAGGGAGACACAGATTTGCATTTTGTCAAGGCAACAGCCAAAGTGAAAGGGTGCAGCCCATTTGTTTGGGAGGAAAACGCAGGTGATGAGTGTGAGGCCATGAAAACCTAACAAAGCTAAAACAACAACAGTGATGGAAAACAAGACTCTCAGTTTAAATGACGATTCAGTTTAGGGTCTGATCTCTGTGTTCTATGTTCAGCATTTGCAGATCCAGAGATACAGTGGTCACAGCAGAGAGAGGAGAAAGACTGGATGAAAAAGTAGAGAGCAAACCGCTGAAGCCCGTCAACGCTGGTTGGTTGTAGAAGAAGAAATGAGCCAACACCAGGTGGATGTGCTTCAAACTACAGGCGAACACCAACTGAAGACCAGGTGAAGAAAAACTAACTGTTCGTGTTAGGCCTCATTAGGAGTAAATGCTCATCAGTCAGCTGCTGAAGGTAAAAGAAGAATTCACCAATGACATAGTTCAGAGAAAAAAAAACAAAAAAACAAGGTAAACGTGGCCCCAGATGTTCGCTGCCGTTTCTGACACCTGTGTAAATTCCCAACACCGACTAGAACCAGTACCTCCAAGTTTGTTTTCAGTCTGTGTTTTGGCCACTCTGACCTTTGAGGCCAGCCCCCGACACACCTGCCAGGTGTGTGTCAGCACAGACACGCAGAAGGCTGCAGCTCTCCTGACACACAGAGAAGACGAGTCCAACCACAGCTGCAGCACATCTGGAACAACCAAACTACATCCAGTCAAGTTCAAGACAGAAGAATACTGTACTGCTGCTCTGTGCACCTGCTACAACACAGTACGTCCGCTACACCTCAATTTGTGATTTCAGGTGTGGTTTCACTCCGTGCAGTGACAGAGGTGATTTACATTCAGAGACGTGTGGGCGGAGCCACAGAGGGCAAGAGTTCAGCAAACTAAACCCTGCATGGGAGTCATTAACAAAAGAAAGACGAGACAGACACAGCAGAGCGGGAAATGAACAGAGGGTCAGATATTATATCAGACAATATAAATAGTTTACTGAGGTATCATTTTTAGATTCCAATAATAAATGAAACCCAATATTGTTAAAGATTAAATGAGCCATCTCACACATCGTCTGGTGCTCTAAGTTTTTAATTTATATCTAAATTTAAATTATGGAAGAGTGAGTGAAACCAGACTCCACAGGAAGGTGCGACGTTCCTGGATACAATATGAACCAGTAAACAAAAGCCAAGAATTCAGATTAAGCTCAGAAACAACGTTTATTTTCTGATTCATTAACCAGAATCTTACTTGTTTATCAGTGTCCACGCTTTGGACTAGAACAGGGGTAGGCAGCCCTGGTCCTAGAGAGCTGTAGTCCTGCCTGTTTTCCAACCATCTCAGCACTAACAGCTGATTGGCTGAACACATCTGATCCAGGTAATCAACAGAATGAAGGGAAAGGTAGAGATAGAAATCAAGCAGCACTGAGGCTCTCCTAGAACCACAGGCTTTCCTCTGGGCTACGTGCACCTGTCCAGGTGAAAGGCAGAGCAACAAACTTGAACAAATCCTCCTTCTGCTGTTTATTTCCTGCTTAGCTGATAAAAACATGGAGATGAGAGCGGTTACCAAAACTACCTGAAACGTCTCTGTGTTTGTGTAGCAGCAGCCGCTGATGAAGCACAGTGAGCAGAGAAAAAAAACACAGGCTGCTGTCCTCCTGCTCAGAGACACACCTGAGTTCCACACACCTGCTTAGAAAAGGTTTGTTAAAGAGTCCACTCCTGTCCTGTTAACACCGGTCCGCATCTGCTCTGATTTACAACAGTGAAAGAAGCAGCAGATGTTGGATTCCATTGTTACAGGAGTTTTTGTTTTACTTTACACTTCAGTTTTAGTCCACATCAGTTTCCATTAGTTTGAGTTAGTGTGTTTATATCGAACCTAAACGAAGGAGAAAAGTCTTCCTAATGAACAAAGTTGTGCTACTTTTAAGTGTTGGGTCAGAAAACAGAATAAAAACGTGTTTGTCTACTTTGGAATAAAACTGGTGATGTGGTTTCACATCAGTCTGATCTCCTGCAGATTTCTACTAAAGATCTGTGTTTGTTTAGTAACAGACATCAGTCAATCACCTTTCTGCCCAATGTCCTCACCTGTCCTGCTCTTGCGGCTGCGGTCTCTGCAGTAGATGGTGGGAGTTTCCAGTTCTTCATGCTCTGAAAGTCTCGGACATGACGAGGAGAAAGAGGGGGTGTATTTAGAGGAGGAGCAGTAAGAGGAGACAGGCTCACAGTCTTTACAGTAAACTCTGCTGAGAGCCGGGACCGGGTGTTTGGGACAGAGTCCGTCTGAACCAGTCAGAGTGCTGTCAGCCACGATGGTGCTCTGCTCTGCGATAACAGTGCTTTCTGAAACAGACACATTAACTTTTATTTTGATAATCTGGAGCTTCCTGTCTTACAAGAATTAGTGACATTTTTACTTTAGTTTTTAATGTGAGATATAGATATATCTATCTATCTATATATGAAGGTTTTATAAGTGATAAAAAATTTTGAGACTGGATGAGATTGGATCTTCTCTTTAATTTTAGCCTAAAACCTTAATTATAAGTTAGAGAAGTGACAGTAGTCGTTTGAACTTACCTTTGGGATCATTGTCATGGTCCAAACCTATAACAGCAGGAGGAGAAAGAAGATCAGACAAAATCCAAATCCAAATCCATCCAAAACAGCCACAAAAATCAAAGCCAATCGTTTATAACAGTTTTCATTTGAACTATTTTCTCCTGCAGAAACAGTGACATCAAAACTGATGCAGGAACATTTTCATCTTTCCTAAACAACTGAAGAAGAACTGGGACTCTCCTATATGTAGAGATCAGTGGATGAGAATTTAGAGAATTAAAATTTAGTGTCCTTATGTTTCTGGAGACATTATTTCTATATTATTATCCAAAAGACCAACAATTAACTACAGCTGCTTCATAATTAACATTAATTTCACCCGTTTCTGTTGTAAGAAAAATAAAAATGAACAAACATGATGACAATGTTGTGTTTTACCCCAAAGTGTGTCGACCAGGGTGGTCTCCTGGATGGAGGACTCATCCAGCAGAGAGGAGAGCAGGGAGGCGTCAGAAGCCACGCTGTGGAGACTGCTGTTGTGGAGCAACTGGCCAGATAGTTTACGAGGAGTTTGGACGAGGAGAGACTCCGAGCAGGAGATGGAGTGCTGCTGAGAATGGCGGGACTTCAGAGACCTGCAGGAGGACATAACCAAGGTAAGACGGGGGGGGGGGGGAGGACAAGCAGAGGAGAGACATGAACAAACTGAAAGGTCTGGTATGAGCAGGGAGGACAAGGAGAAGAAGGAGTCAGAAGAATGAAGAGAAGGAGGAGGAAGAGTAGTATGGAGTGGATAAGGAGCAGAGTGAAGAAGAGCAGGGCAGAGAAGGAGCAGAAGAAAGTTCTGTTTCCTTCAGGGTGAAAGCAGGAGAGCAGCTAACATCTACCTAATTACACTCACCTGGTATTCCTCCAGCTGCCCCCTCCTCCCACGCTGAAGGAGGTGCTGCCGTGCGGCAGACTGCGGTCCAACAGGCCGTCATCGAGCCGCAGGCTGCGTCTGGACATGGTCCTGGTAGGGGGGGGTGAGAGGACCTGCTGTTCCTTCTCCGACAAGGGGGACGAGTAGCTGGAGCTGAGGAGGAGCAAGAAACTCTTCATATTTCAACAACATTTAGGAAGTTAGACACTAAAACAGATCTTCACCTCCTCATGACTCCTGAGTCATGAGGAGGTGAAGTGGATGACAGAATATTTCACTGTCAGCTGTGACAGAGGGTGATGCAGGACACCTGACACACGTTTCCTACTTTACCAAAATAAAAACTAATCAGACTTAAATCTAAACCAGCTCTTAGTTAAGTCGCAGCCATGACGATGATGATGGTGACAATTATATGATGAAGAAAACATTTTAAAAGCGTGTTCTCTGTATCTTAAAGTTCACTTGTACCTCTGCACATGCTCGCAACATACTTGTACAAATCATATGACCAGTTCCTGAACGAAGTCCAATGTCCAGCAGCAGCAGCAGCAGCTTTTCCTCCCGTTTCAGATGGGAAACACTATTAATCCTCTCTGTGTTAATTAACCTCAAAATACAGCAGTAAAACAAAGTGCCACCAAAAAAGTTCTATGTCACCATTCACTGTCAGCTCCAGTCCTCATGTATTGATTAGTCAGAAACAGCAGCAGGTCTGATTATAACACACTGAGCTCTACAGAACAAATCCCTGTAACCTGAGCCAGCGTGACCTACATACACAGACAGGGTTAAAGCCACAGAAGGTGAGAATACACACAGGTCAGTCCAGCCCCAGCTCTGCAGATCCTCATCCTCGTCAGTCATTACAGACACGCATCACGAACACGCTGTATGACAACACGCACAGTGAGAAACAGGTGAGTGGCAGCAGCACATTCACCTCCAACCTGCTTAAACGGCAGCAGGCAGCACTTCCTGTTAGAGCTGGGAGGGGGTCAGTGAGCTGCTTAGGCTCCGCCCACACACACCAGTCTTACTACAGTAGTGAGGACACACACCAACACATTACCTGTGAACCATCTCTACTCCTTTATACTCATGTGTTACTGCATGTTGTAGTGGTCCTGACAGTCCTTTGTTTATACTGTAGTACTGCAGAGATTAGTAGTACACGTGTTTTCTATAAGAAGACTATATTAGATTTCTTGGTGTAATGTTACTGTTTTTTAGAGGATCACAGTAATTGTTGTACTCTTTCAGTAATAAGGAGCGGTACTGATCAGGATTCTGTCTGACTTCTGAGCCTGTACAGCCAATGGTTCCTTTAAAACCAAGAGTGAACCTTCAAACAGGTCTTTAAACCACGGCGACAGCATAAACCCATAGAGTCTTATGATGAAAAAGAAGGGGAGTAAATAATACTGAAGTGTAGTGAAGTGAAATTATGAAGTACAGAAAACAGGAAAACTTCATTTCAAACAACAAATGGTACAAACTGCAGGTGTAACATCAACTACATTTGAACACACTGTTCACGACGATTTAACGTCTCCGGACCTGCAGCTGCACCTGAACACAAACCAGGTAAGAGGGAGACAAACATGACAGGAACTTACCACCAGCTGCAGGTAAACGCTGGTTTACAGATCACCTGTACTCCCGGTCTCGCTGCCGCTCTGACTGGCCTCAGTGACCCTGAGTGGATTACCCAGCAGCCCTCAGTCTGAGCCAATTAGGGACTCCCTGCAGAGGGTGCCCCCTGTTCACCTGCTGAGGGCGCTGTCAGGCTAGACAGTAACAAGTACTGAGCAGTATTTGCAGCACAGCATCTTTATAAAACACTTCATTGTCTGTGTCGCAGGACACATTTGGTTCCCAGGGTTTAGGAAGTGCACGTCTGATTCATTGAATCAGTAATGACAATAACAGTGATCTGCACTTTAAATATGAATGTCTTTTTTCTTTCAACGCGTATTTTCAACCCTGACACGACCTTTCTGGTGGCATCGTTAGCTGGTTTACAGTATTAACTCGTTAAAACTAATTAACCATCGACGTGTTTTGGTTCCGGGTTCAGAAAACTCCCCCACGTGTCCTCGGTCATTTAACTGCACTGTTAAAGGGCCCGTCGTTTTTAAGCCAATCAGCGAGCAGCTCAGACACTTGACGTTACAGACGACCAATCACATTCCGCGATGGGCGGTGCACCGCGAAAAACGAACGGTCGGTTTGCTAACGTTAGCTACAGCTAATTCTCAAAGTGTCGACACAAAATGAAGATACGACAGGAAAATAGCACAAATCAGCCACTGACCTACAGCGGAGCGCTCAACAAACCGGAGACTCGTCCACAGCAGCGGTTAGAGGTGAAACAGCGGCCGGTTAGCTGCTGCTAGCCAAACACGGCCGAAGGTATGTTTAAAGCGCCAGTTAGCTCCGCACTGCTGACCACACTTCAACGTGTCCTTCCTAAGACACGAACCACCTGAATGTCAACGGTAGAACCGAAACTCGAGCCGAACCGGGACCTTTAGCGGCCCGTTGTCCCGTGCTTCAATAAACCGACTCCGTAGCGGTGATTGTCGGCCCCGTGTGGCAGGAGGCATTAATAACTGGAGCGGAAACAAAGATCGTGTAATGTGGCAAAGATGATTCACGTCGTTTTTTAACATGAATTGTGGTTGTCTGGCGTCCACAAATTCTACTATAATATTGAGTTCAGGCTCAGCACGGTTACTGTATATAGTTTAATCACAACAGCTGTTTATTCAATTTAAACATCAAACAGTCCGTGATAAATGAAATAGTTTTTGTAAAGCAACCTCTGCTTATCGTTCAATAACAGAGCGTTAGCTAAACGAAAACGGAAGTTGATGTAAGCGAATTATCTCGCTCCTCTGTGAACCGGATATAGTATCATCCTGACCAAAGGTCACAGCATCAACAGCGTGGACCCATGTGTTAGTGAAGTTTTCAGAACAGGTTTGAGTTTTTCTGGTTTTGTTCTTTGATTTATTTTCTGAATTATACGATGTTGCTCCTACCTGTTTATGTCCGTGTGTTGCTTACACTTAGATATGTATTGTTGTTGTATAGTTGTTTTAAAAGAGGGAAATCGGAAAGTTAGCGGCGCTAGCTGCTTTAACTGTAACAGCATTAGCACGTATCTAGTTTAGCTATTTATGAAAAGCTAAAATTAAAAGCTGTGTTTGGTAAAAAATATATAAATAAGGAGTTATAACGCCTTAATTGCAAAACAGCAATCAAACCTGGATATGGTTGGAATGACTACTATTATCCGGCTAACTGTTTGCTGTGGAACTATTTTAAGCACCAAACCTCACTAAAAAAACACCAGATTAAATTATTTTGTAGAAATGAAAAATTAAAGCTTTACACAGAAGCTGTGTTTAAATAGTTTGTTAATCTAAATACTGCATTCATCTTTTCCAGCAATACGTGACTCAAGTTAAAATATGTTTTAACCAGAATGTTATTCTGACGGCACTGAACTATCAGAAGATTAATTATTTATTTAACGTTAAAGTTGAAGCAGGGACCATAAGTTAATGTAGTGGCTAATCCTCCATCTTCTGGCTGTTTAGAAAAGCAGGAGTCAGACTGAATCTGATGTTTTTCTTTCTGTCAGATTACGAAACCGTCATCATGACGTCATTAGCTCACCAGCTGAAGAGGCTTGCGCTGCCTCAGAGCGACCCCAACCTCCTGACCCGCAGAGAAGTCGCCTCCCTCCTCTTTGACCCCAAAGATGCGGCAACTATGGACAAAAGCACCTTCTACGCCCTCGGTGAGTCCTGCACTGGATCTGCAACGTCTATTTACGGCAGTTTTACATCCTAATCTTGTTGTCATCTGTCGCTCAGGTTGCACGGGGCTGGAGGAGCTGCTGGGAATTGAACCAGCGTTCTTGGAGTTCCAGGACACTCTGTTCAGCAGGGCGTCACAGACTCTAGAGCGCAGCGTCCAGTCCAAAGAGGTCAACGAAAAGCTGGACGCGGGTATCTCTCTGTTCCTGACCCGCCTCTGCCCGTACTTCCTCCTCAAACCGGCTCACAAATGCATCGAGTGGCTGGTTCACCGGTACGCTGCACACAGTGAACTCCCATAACATCTCAGATCTGTGCTGTAGGTGTCACGAAAATGACACAGAATCTGTTCTGAGAGATCAAAAAAAGTATTTCTATTAGGATTCTGTAGTAAATGAGACAAATATCTAAAACCTGCTGTTCACTTTGTTCTGTTATCAAGAGTCCAGTTTTCTGGTACTTTAATGTTAATATTTAAAATATTTTATTATTTTCTGTTTATGTGAAAACATTAAAACTTTATTACAGATGAAAAGACTCAAATAATGCAGTTGGTTTCATGTTTGTGTTCATTTAAATATTAGGGAATCTCAAAGATAAGTCTTGTTGTGGTACTGAATTCCAGGTCTTTTTTTAAATGTGTGTGTGTGTGTGTGTGTGTGTGTGTGTGTGTGTGTGTGTGTGTGTGTGTGTTGCAGCTTCCACATCCAGCTTTATAACTCCGACAGCCTGCTGGCCTGCGCTCTGCCGTACCACGACACCAACGTGTTTGTCAGAGTCCTGCAGCTCCTCAAGATCAAAGATGCCACGAGCCGCTGGAACTGGCTGCACTGCCTGCAGGTCTGATCCTGAACTCCTCAGCCTCTACTGCAGCTCACACTGTTTCTGTTGATGGTTTTATTTCTGTAGCACTCATGTGTTGTTGTCTCTTTAGAAACCAGGCGTGCCGTTGTCCAGAGGAGCTCTGATCACTCACTGCTACACAGATCTGAGCTTCATGGACTTCATCTGCACCATGGTCACCAAGTCCATCCAGGTAAACTCGCCGTGTCTCACCTGTAACAGTGAGATGGGTTTTAGCTGATGTCTAGAGGCGATTGTGTTGTCTTAGTTTCAACTCTAGCTTCCTGCTGTAGGCTTTGTTCAGATAGTCTGTGGTAAAACAACTCAGGAGGAGTTGGTGGACTCGCACATGTTTAAAGTTTATATCAAGACTAAAACAGTCACACACGTTTTCACTGCAGCAGCTGCTTCATCTTTAGTTGAAATCAATAAAACACAATGTTTGTGTTAACAAGTAATTTACCAGGAACGTTCACCTGCAGCTGTAATCTCAACTCCACTGTTGTGTTGAGTCAGGGACAATAAAATCATCATTTCAGACAATTTATGGACAATAAAGAAAAGTGTTATGATGTGTGAATTTACTGTGTCTGTGGTAATTTCATGTCAGGTAGAAAGTTAAATTAAATTAAATGAGAGCATGACGAGACGGCAGCAAGAGACACAGAGATACAACACAAAGTTAATCGGTGTGATGTAGTAGTGATGCTACTGGGGAAAAAAAAAAAGTTTTGCTGCTCTTCACCACATCGTTTGTGTCGTCCGCCTCTCTTCAGGCGTACTCTGAACACTCCGGAAGTTGCTCCCAGCTCAGAGTGATCTTCTCTTTCTACGCCTCCACCATCGTCTCTGCTCTGGACACTGTGGACAAAGTGTCCGACACCATCATCTCCAAACTGCTGCCTTACGTCCAGAGGGTAAATACAAAACACCCAGTTAGAAGTGCAGGAGTTATGTATATGACCAGAAGGAATGTCTCAATGAAGAGTCTCAAGTTGTTAAATGCAGATGTGATGTTGTTCCGGATCTTCCAGGGACTGAAGTCGTCGCTGACGGACTACAAAGCTGCCACATACATGATCGTGTGCCAGCTGTCGGTGAAGGTGGTGATGGAGGCGAGTCTGGTCGACAGCCTCGCCGTGCACGTCAGCAAGTCCCTGCTCAAAGAGCCTGTTCTCGCCAAAGAGGGTCTGGGTTGCCTCATCGTGCTGCTGCAGAACCAGAAGGAGGGAGCTGCTGGGCCCAGGTAGAACCAGGCCTTTAGTCTGGTCTAGAGAAAAACATAGGGGTGGAGGGTTCAAACTGAGCAGTTACACTGACATCTGGTCGGTTTAGACTCAAGTTTACAGACAGGAAGAGACTTGTTCCTGTAACCTTTAACCTTTGTTCATGTGTCCCCAGAGCTTTCAGCCGTCTGTGCTTGATGTCGACGTTGGTCTCAACACTTCAGATCATGGCAGCGGTTCATGATGTCAGTCCTCTCCTGCGTTATCTGCTGCCTCACCTGATCCACGCCGTGTTCACCTACAGCTCAGGTGAGAACTAGAAGCAGCAGGAAGAAGTAACGGCACAGTGTGAAGTGATTATTTACCAAGCTTCAGCTGACATTTACCTGTTCTGCATCTCAGGTGAAAGCGAGACAGACGAGCTTCATGTGTTAGAGTCCGTCCTGCAGTCTGTTCCTCTGACCAAAGGCCTGGACCAGACCGTGGCTCGGTAAACCCACCTCCTCATCCTGCATCCACCAGCTTCACCTCCTGCTCCACAGAAAAGAAGAACCTCAGTTAGCACTTGTTATTTAATCCTAAGTGTTTGTTTCTCTTGCAGTTTGCTGCTGGACGAGTATCTGAGTCAGACCGAGCTCTCTGCTGAAAACCTGTCTGCTCTCAACCAGCGCCTGCTGCCTCTGGTGCGACTGTTCGAGTCCAGGTGAGTGTGTCTGCTGCTCTGTGAGGGACTTAGCATTAAGTTGTCTGTTAGTTTGTGACCTTAAACACGTCATTGTTAACTGAATCAGCAGCTGGTGTCACACTGAGTCTCTCCTCCATCAGATACTGTGGTGCTCTGGATGGTGTCCTCGCAGGCCACGTGACCGACATCAGCAGCACAGAGCAGAAGCATCTGTTCCACCAGTTCCTCTCTCTGTCTATGAGCAGCGGAAAATATCAGGTACACTAAACTACACCGTGCTGTGCTGCACATGTCACCAGTAAAACCACGCACTAAACAACAGGTTGAACAGTTAGTCTCATGTGTTCTTGTGCCAAAACATATGTGGAGGTTCGGCAGCTCAAGCTGTTAACATGCAGGAAAGATCGAAAACAACAAAACTGGGTCATATCCCGGATGGACTGCAGAGCTGCAAAGAAAACTGTGTTTGTGTTTCTGCAGATTTTGGGCGACTCGGACACATCACTGCTCCTCAGTCTGAACCACCCGCAGCCTTCAGTCCGAGTCTCGGCTGTGGAGCATCTGATGAGCATCATCACCTCTGCACAGGTACAACACAAATCAGAACAAGTCTAGTTGCTCCTAGGTTCAGATCAGAACTTTTGTATTTAGAGCAGAATAAAATACAGAAAACGTTTCTGTGTGGCTTCCTCTCATCAGCAGCAGAGTTTGGATGACGCCTTTCTGAAAGACGCTGTCATGGACCGTCTGAAGGACGATGTGCCGCAGGTCGTGGCAGCTGCCCTCAAAGTGCTGGAGGTCAGTGAGAGAGTTAATGAGGCGACGGTGGGAGGGATGTAGAAGCAGCTCGTTTGATAATCTTCATGAGTAAAAGCTGCAGACAGGCAGCTGGCAGTTATTATATTTTACTGTAAAATAAGAAAAACAGTAAATTACATTCAAGACGCTGGAACCATCACGTATCGACTTAAAACTATAAGAAGAGAATAAGACTTTAAAAGTTTTTAGGAGTTTCTTTAAATCCCACATGAACATTTGATTCCTACGTGCAGATAAGAATCAAATGTAGAAATAAAAAAGTCCTAAAATAATCTGGCTTATTAGGTGAAGTCGGTTCTGATGATGCGTTTACTGGACCCTCCTGTTGTTCCAGGTGTTGTTTGATGTTTTGGACCCTGAAGACATCGTGTCCTGTTTACTGTCTCTGCTGCACAGAGTGGATCTCTCCGTGAATGAGCGCTGGTCAGTGAAGTAAACACAATCATTATTTCTTATACTTTACTCATCTCCTGAGACACACAAATGTTGGAGCTACACAGCAGAGCGATTGAATTTTAAACCATCAGCTCCCATTTGTTCTGTAAACTGGTGAAAACATTTTCAGTACGGAATAAAAACTAAAAATAGCTACTACAGAGTCTAGATGTTCAACAAACACAAACTACCAATCTTTAAATTACTAAAATCAAATACAGTAAAGTACAGTAGAAGTACTTTTCACACCTGGATTGTATTTTTCTATTCACTTTATTCTGTAATTTTACCTCTGAGCTCTCGTTTTCTTCAGGTTGCCTGTGCTGAAAGAGACGGTGAGTTTACTGTCCGATCCCCGTCTGGGAAAGGGGGATGCTGAGCTGGTGCAGAGGACGGGGTGGAAGCTCCTCCCCTTCCTGGTGATCACAGCTGCACAACCAAACTCGGCCCAGCTCTGCCTCGCTTCCTGCATTGCCCGATCCTCCATCCTCACCCAGCACCCCCTCAGCCTCAACTGGGCTCAAGGTAACAGACGTGTGTCCTGTGGCTGCTTCACAATAAAAGCCAAACATCTAAAACTACTCCAAATTATCTCTCGCATCATGTTTTTATGGCATACACGAGGCTCTTATCTAGCCTGAATTTTAACACATTTAAGATGACCGGACTCTGTAGAGTCTCTGACTAAACCTGAAGATGTTTCCTGGTCTACACAGAACTCGATAAAGTGGTGAAGAGAAGCTCTGAACCTGACTTCATCGGTCTGGCCAACCAGCATCTCGTCTCCACGCTGACCAAGAACCTGGCAAACATGGAGCACTTCTCCAAACGGGACGCCGTAAGTTTTAATTTGACAAATCAGACTTTGGAAAGCACAAACGTATCAGCAGGAGGTAACTGGGCCTGTGTTTCTCTCAGTTGGAGAAGCTGGTTCTGACAGTGGAGCAGCAGAAAGGCTCCGGGCTCAGAGTCAGGACGTCTTTTCTGGTGCTGACCCAGACTCTACTGCTCGGCCTGGGTGAGCTGAGCGAGACCCAGCACCTGCTGACCGCTCAGAGAGTCTACACCCTGCTGGAACCCCCCCTGCTAGAGGTCACCAGAAACGAGGACGCCCAGGTCAGTCAACAGACAGTCACACGTCAGAGATGGCGTCCCTCGATTGATAACATTCCATCTGTTTTACCATATTTCCAGAGCTTTGTGTTTTATCCTCTGTGTTTTAACAGGACGATCAGCATCCTTTCATCGTCCCCTCCTCCTTCTCTGAAGCCATGACACTGTACCTGAGCAGGTGTGGGCAGCAGCCAGGTGAACAACTGGACAGGGAGTTCAGCTTCGTTCTGATCTGCCTGCTCAGAGACTTTATTTCCTCTCTCCGGTGTCACGACGCCTCCTTCAAAGGTAAAAATTAGAACTAAAATCTCAACCTGTCTAGTTTAGCTGTGGTTACGCGACATGTTGAATTTATTCTCCTGTCTGCCAGGTGAGGTTTGGTGGAACCCGGAGAAGCTGGACACCAACACCTGCTGTTACCTGGGACTGATCTGTCGTCTCTTTAGTGTCGTCATTAGTGGCGCCGGAGACGGGCCGACAGCTGGCAGCTTCAGGGAGCTGATGAAGCTCCTTGTCCAGGTATGAGGTCGCTTCCTGTTCAGGTTTAGAAAAGGATTTTAGTGAATGTTGAACTGTTCTTTAAGACGACTTGCACATAAAAACATCACTTCATCTCTTCCAGGTCCACCTGCGTGAGCCGACGATGCTCTTCAGGTTCTTGTGCATGGTGTGGGGCTACAGCAGTAACCATGGAGACCAGTTAGACGTGAAGGTCGGGGCCGTCCTGCAGACTCAGGCCCTGTACATGGGCAGGTCTGTGCTCCGCGTCCAGTCCGCCGCTACACTGGAGGAACTGGCAGCTGCAAACTCCCCTGGTAAGAAAAAGAAGAAAACGGTGAAATAAAAAAGGTTTGAGATAAGAAATAAAGAGCATCTGAGGATTCGATGAGGTGTTAATCTGCTGATTATCAGTCAGTTATTCTGACTGCAGACACTGAACTGAACTGTGTATTTCTGTCAGTGGTCCCGTCCCTGCTGTGTTGTCTCAGCTCTCCGGTTCGCGAGGTTCGCAGGGCGGCTCTTGGCGCTCTGCAGAGCCTGTCGGGAGCCGACTCCTCTCCCTTCCGGCCAATCACAGAGAAACTCCTGAAGACGTTAGAGGAGATGATCGCTGATCCTTCGTACCTGAGCACGGTGAGAACATTTGAAGTTTGTAATAGAACTTTGTGGATATAACCAGAAAATGTCACATAGCAGGTGAATCATTGCTAAATAATTGGGTTCAGAGCACCTCGAGTGTCTGTGTGTGACTGTTCATCACACCTCTGCAGGCTCTCGGTGTCCTTCATGAAGACTGTGTGTCTGCTAAAGCGAAGCCGCAGCAGAAAAAGCTCCAGGCATCGTTGCAGCAGCTGCTGCTCAGCGTTCAGACTCCGTGCTGCCCGTCTTACACCGCCGCCAACCTGCTGAGAGTGCTGAGCCAGGTCAACGGACAGGTGGGGCCAGGAACACACCTGTACATCTGATTATAAACAGTCAAACTTCATTTGATTTAGTTTGCTTTACTCGATAAATAAGTCATTCAAATAGTTAGTTATTTTCTGTGGAATTGGACGGTCTCACAGCTTCTTCTCTCCCCTTAGTCTGTCCTATCTGCCCTGCTTCCCGTCTTGGACCGGCTCCTGGAACACAGTGGCCCCGACACCCCCACCCTGCTGCGGGCGGAGGCCCAGCTGATGCAGCTCATTCTTGGGAAGTACAACGAAGCATCGGCCCCTCTGCTGACCCAGGACCAGAACTGTCTGGATCTGTTCATTAGAGCTCTGAGGACCTCTACCCAGCCGCACCCTGACATCCCCAGCTGCCAGATCATCGCTCTGGAACAGGTCTGGATAAGCTGGTGTCAAAACCAGGACTACTGGAAATCACAGTTAAATGAGGACTGAGTCAGAGTTTAAATAACTAGAGTATGGTAGACTGGAGGGGACAGTGTGGTGCAGCGATCACTGACCGTGTGGTAATGAACCAAAGAAAAGAGAGAGAATTAAGAAGAAGAGAATTTCCAGACTCAGGGTTTCTTGTTCTCCATTACCGACGTGTCTTTGTATCGTCTCTCCTCCTCGCAGATTACGAAGCCGTTCTTCTCGGCCCTAGGAGACGAGAAGGTTCAGCAGAAGCTGCTGTCAGTGATGTTCGACCTGCTGGTGGAGAGCAGGAGTCCACTGGTGGCAAACACCGTCAGCAGCGTGTTCAAAGGGGTGAGAAAACGGATTGACCAGCTCCAGTTATAGTTGTCAAACATAACTTCACACAGCTTCAAGTGTGACTGGTCGGTTTTGGCTAATGTTAGATTGTTGAGAGGAACACAGAGGCAGCTGAACCGAGCACTGATGTGCTAAGAATTCTACATGAATGCTAATCAGACCGTTCTCACGTGTGTTGACCGTAGATCAAACTTTTGAGTCATTGTGCTGTTTCCTGGAAACATTACTTTTTCTCAACAGATCTTGGTTGATGGTCAGCTTGTAGCCAATGAGCTCGCTCCGCCCGAGAAACCCAAAGTGAGTGTGACGGTGCAGCAGAGCCGCAGGAGCAAAATGACTCAGAGGTATTTACAAAAACTAGCTTCTACAGCGCAGTGTCCAGCGTTCAGTATAGCTTCAGTTGCTCAGTATAGTTTCTGCTGGAGGACGAGAAGGAGACTTTAAAAAAAGTGAAAACAGATGAAATGCAGGATTTTGAGATGTGTGACTGGTTTCACAGGCCGAGTATTAATCAGATATGTTCATTACATCAGTGAACTGGGAGGAGGACACAGGGATGTTATGAACTTGTTTCCACTTATCAGGAAACCTCAGGAGGCGAGTGAAGTGGGTCCAGAGGGGGCCGCTGTGTCCTGGCAGAGAGTGACTCTGATCCTGGAGCTGCTGCAGCACAAGAAGAAGCTGAAGAGAGCCCAGATGTTGGTGCCGGTTCTGTTCTCTCTTCTCGCCAGGTACAGTAGAGGACAGTGTTTGAGGAATGTCTGGCTCACATGAGTGATCCCTGTCTGAACCTCTGTCTGTTTCTGCTCTGTTATTAGGAGTCTGGAGCCCAGTTCAGGCGACCACACCAACATGGAGTACACCAAACAGCTGCTGCTCAGCTGCCTGCTCAACGTCTGCCACAAACTGTCTCCTGACGGAGCACCTGTGGCTCCAGGTACTCAGCTGGGAGTGGAAGCCCTTTCCACCCAAAGGTTGTAATGAGATGTGTTTTAATGTGCGCAGCTGACGCAGGTTTTGTGTTTTTGTAGACATCCTGGATGAAGACAAGTTCAGCGTGGAGCTGGTCGTTCAGTGCATCAGAGTGTCTGACATGCCGCAGACTCACCACCACGCTCTGCTGCTTCTGGGCACCGTCGCCACCATCTTCCCTGTGAGTGCTTCACCTTTTATTTTCTTCTTCATCTTTTAATTTGGATGGATATAGAACAGCTGAGGTCTGTGACAGAGCAGCAGCATCAACCAGAGAAATCCGCACAGAGACATAATGTGGATACTGTGGTTTTCTGAGCCCCTGTCTCCTCCTGAACCTCCGCTTTACTCTGCAGGAAAAAGTACTGCACAACATCATGCCCATCTTCACCTTCATGGGAGCCAACATCATGCGTCTGGACGACACCTACAGCTTCAGGGTCATCGACAAGACGGTCCAGATGGTCATACCTGCTCTGATCAAGGTGAGAGGTGAATCACTCTGCTCGGGCACAGGTGGAGACACATGGAGAAACACTGGGGGGGCTAAGTATTCCTCTCTCTCTTCATCACCCTCTTCTCTTCGTCTTCAGGCGCACCAGCTGTCTGATGGCAGCTCTTCGGCTCACGTGGACACCGTTGTGACGAGAATCATGCACGTGTTTGCCGATGCCCTCCCTCATGTCCCCGATCACCGCCGGCTACCCATCCTCACCCAGCTGGTGACGACACTGGGGCCCAGCCGCTTCCTCTGGGTCCTGATGCTCCTCCTGTTCAAGTTGCACGCCACGCAGAGCGCTAGCTCCGTGAGCGAGAAGGTGAGACGGCTTCTTTTCTCGCCCCAGAGTGGTTGATAGATTTTATCAACCACGTCTTGGTTTCAGCTCCAAGCTGTAGTGAAATGAACATATTATTTCTGACCTTAGTGTCTGTGTTCACAGCACAGAGTTCTGAGTAACGTGTGTTTTTGTGTAGGACGCAGCTCTGGAGAGAGACGTTGACTTCTGGATTTCTCTGTGCTGTCAGTTCGAGGTGAACGACCAACTCACCTCCCTCATCAACATCCTGAACTTCCTGCTGCAGCTGCCAGACGACAAAAACGATGGTGAGACAATGATTCACAAATACTTGTTGATAGATTTAATTTCCATTCGCTGTTTACGGAGTTGACTGTTTGAGGAAACACGTGGTGACTGTGACAGTAACACACGTCTGACTGATCACAACAACTGGCATCAACATGATAACCAGAAACATAGGAACAGACCTTCGACATAAAGCTCTTGTTATTTCTCTGACCATTATTCATTTTGGATGCGTCTGTCTGTTGTAGCCCCAGTGAAGCGCATTGTCGCCCGGCGAGGAGCCAAGAAGGTGGAGGAGGAGGAGAAGTTGGAGGAGCTGATCTTCAGCGTGGAGGCACACAGCAGCAAGGAGCTGCGACACTTTAAGTTCCTCTCCGTCTCCTTCATGGCTCAGCTGCTCGGCTCGGCCAGCTTCATCGGAAAGGTGGGTGACGGAGAAACAGGAGACAGGAGAAACTGATCTGATGTTAAAGAAGTCAGTGACACTGAAATCAAAGAATAACTCGACTGTATGTTCCAGGTTGCAGACGGTGGCGACATCTGTGATGAATCTCTTCAGCAGCTGCAGCAGAGGTGAGTTTTGTTCTGCTGGATGTGAAAATAAAGTCACTTTCTTCTTTTCTGTAAAGCAGCAGGTGAACGTTTGATGTTTGTTCCAGGCTGTTGGAGGAGATCCTGCGTTACATCCACAGCGTGGCTCGCTGTGTGGAGGAGAACGCTGACAAACCCACCGCCAAGTTCTGGAGAGTTCTGCTCAATAAAGCCTACGATGTTCTGGATAAGGTGTGTTGACTTGAAATATGTTTACAACACGGATGCTTTCCACAGCGCTGCTTATCTGTGTGTTAAAGGGTGTACCTCTGTTGTCCAGGTGAACGCCTTGTTGCCCACAGACACCTTCATCGTGGTGATGCGGGGGCTGATGGGAAACCAGCTGGCGTCAGTCAGAAGAAAAGCTATGGAGCTGCTGAACAACAAACTGCAGCACAGGACGCAGTGGGACGAGCAGCAGGTAACGGCGACGTGTTCATGTTCGCCTCACATAACATCAGCTCATTTATTAACAGTTGGTTAATTAACTGCAAAGAGCAATAGAGCAAGTATATAAACATGTAAACATAATCGTCATCAAATAAAAGACAAGCAGAATACGCGTGTATATAGTTATACAGGCAGTAAATACTAGAGAATATATTAATACTTTAATGAAATAACAAAACTTTAATAACATAACATTAAGTAAAATACTGTAAGTCCTAAAAACTTAAATAGCAAAATTTTGAAGTGAGCTTCACATAAATAACATTACCATTGACTTTAATAACATAAGGTAACAAGATATCTCTCCGTCCCAGGTCACCGTGCTCTTGCAGCTCACCGGCGACCTGCTGAGCATCGTGGCTAAAGGTCACGGTAAGGTCACGGAGGAGGCGGAGCAGGCCATCAACCGACAGACGGCGCTCTACAGCCTCAAATTGCTCTGTCGCAGCTTTGGCTCTGACCACCAGGAGGCGTTTGTCCCCGTGCTGCTGCAGGCGGTGCAGATCGTCACGTCAGCAGATGAAGAAAAGAACGTGACGGGCAGCGCTCTGCTCTGCATCGCTGAGGTGGTCGGCACGCTCAAGGCCCTCGCCATCCCACAGCTGCCCAGGTCTGCAACACAGAACACGCACTTCACTTTGTTTCCAGCTGATTTCACCCAAACTTCAGTGATTTCACATATTTGTCTCCACAACATGATGATGATGATGATGATGATGATGATGATGATGATGATGATGATGATGATGATGATGATGCAGGTTGATGCCGGCGGTGCTGCAAACACTGACAGACCGGAAGGAGGTGCTGACCAATGAGATCTACCTGCTGAGTGCCGTCACGGCCCTGCAGCGGATCACAGAGACGCTGCCGAACTTCATCAGCCCCTACGTGCAGGACACCACCTTACAGGTAAGGTACACACCTGTGTGATGTTCATATCAGATCACGCTGTCACTGCAGCCTGAGATAGAGCTGAATCAATGAACTGATCTGATCGTTCAGGTGTTTTCGTTCTGAACCTACCCACCTGTCTGAACCTAACCCTCCTCCAGACGTTTCCTACAGAACAGATTGAACGTGTGAAACGGCTTCAGGTGTGCAACTGCTCACTTCCTGGTTCTGCAGGTGTGTCGCCTGACTCGGCTGGTAGAGACCTCCTCCTCTTCCTCCTCCACCTTTGCCCAGCTGTCGGCACGCCTCGCCTCCCTGAGGAGCACTCTCGCCACCAAGCTGCCCCCCCGAGTCCTGCTGCCCACCCTCACCAGGTGCTACAGCAGCATGGTCATGGATAAGAAGGTGAGTTTGTAGGGAGCAGCTCGTCACAGCGAACTCTTCACAGATCATGACGCCAACACTGAAAAAGCATCATGACAGCTACTCTGATGGATAGTTCTCTGACCCTTGGTGTCCTGCAGGCTCAGCTGGGGGCGCTGATGGGCATCCTGAAGGAACACATCGCTCACATGGAGAAAGACCTGATCATCGTCCACCAATCAGAGCTCACCTCCTTCTTCCTCACGGCGCTCGACTTCCGTGCCGAACACTGTCAGGTCTGTGTGGAAACATTTAAGAAGTGATGTCTTCTTCAAAATCACACCTGCTCCAGTGTCTGACGTTGCACCAACAAATAAATAGTTTACTTCACTTCCTGTGACACCCCAGTTAGTTTGTCCTGAACCTGTTTCCTCTCTGCAGGGGGATCTGGAGAAGGCGTCAGATGTCGAGGGCAGCGTGATCGACAGCCTGCTCACCATGGTGATGAAACTGTCTGAGGTCACGTTCAGGCCGCTCTTCTTCAAGGTAACAGCTCCAGACTCCATCTACCAGTGTGCTGTTGTTTCCCATCATTGATTCATCATTTAGTTGAATTCAAGTGTGGCGCTGGTTGTTTGTCCTGCAGCTGTTTGACTGGAGTAAATCACACAGCAAAGAGCGACTGCTGACTTTCTACCGACTCTCTGACTGCATCGCCGAGCGCCTCAAAGGCCTCTTCGTCCTGTTCGCAGGAAACCTGGTGAAACCATTTTCAGACCTGCTGCGACAGACCAGCAGCTCCAACACAGGTGACGTCTGTTTTAATATTTTCATTTATACAGTTTACTGATGAATTTATAGTAATTTATTATATTTTTCTCTGGAACTTGAATTTTCTTTACTTTTAGTTTCAGGTTACGTTTTTATTTAGTTACTTTGTTGTTTTGTTTTTTCTTTATTTGTTATTTAAAGTTATTTCATATTAAATGATTAAATAGATAGATAGATAGATAGATAGATAGATAGATAGATATGCTTATTTTTCTATTTTATTTATTAAACTTTATTTTCACTCATCTGTAGACATGTTGTGGCCACTTGTTTGTACATAGGGAAAAATTAAATTGTAAATTATGTTTGTTTATTTTAGGAATAAATTTATCTAACGAACTTGAATCATCATCTAATGGTCAAAGCTGCATTAGAGAAACTCTTAAGTTATTTCCCTCCTTGTTTTTTCTCACCTCGTTTCATGTTGTTTAACGTCTCCTCTCCTCAGACGAGCCTCTGTTTGACTGTGATCGTGCTGTGGAGAAGACCAGTCTGCTGCTTCAGTACGTCCTCGACTGTCTCCATAAGATCTTCCTGTACGACACACAGCGTTTCCTGAGCAGAGAGCGAGCCGACGCTCTGCTCGAGCCGCTGGTCGATCAGGTGAGAGCTCACCACTGTTTTCTTACAGTTAAAGGAGCTGAGCTGCTCTTTGAACAGTCTTCATGCTAAAATGATGTTTTCATGTAAACGTGTTCAGGGAAACTGAACTGCTGATGTTTGAGACATCAGACTAATTCTAATTCTTTTTTAGTGAACATGACGTTGAAATGTGGTTTTCGATTGATATCTAGTGACGTCTGCTGAAAACTGCTTCACACGATATCAGACGTGCAGTTAGTGAAACGCAGGTCATCAGGCAGCATTTTAACGTCTCCGTCACACATTTTAAAAACGTGTTTGTTGTGGCTGCAGCTTGTGGTCACTACCTTCACCTCAACCTTCACCTGCTGTTTACAGTGACGACACGGTGTGGAGGCACCTGCATGTCACAGAGCAGCAAGGTGACCTTCCTGTCAGAGAAAGTGTTTCCAGCCAGAAGTTTTCCCACTGGAGGTGAACTCGGTAGCTGTTTAGTACCACACCTCTGGGAACCTCGAAGGGTTAAATACTGTGTGGTGTATTTTCCTCCGATATTGTGAACACGTCTTTCGAGCTGCAGCAGCTTTGAACAGTTTGTCGTTTCTGAGATTCTGATCACACACAGTAAATAAACACCACTAATTAATAAAGATGCTGTGAAAGTTCAGCCTGTTAATAATTACACAGCATCTGCAGCAGGAAAATGAATTTTATGTCAAACAGTGAAGTTCTAAATGTTTCTGCTGTGTTTCCAGCTGGAGAACACGGTTGGTGGGGAGCAGGCGTACCAGCAGCGTGTGACCCGACACCTGGTTCCTTGTGTGGGTCAGTTCTCTGCGGCTCTGGCCGACGAATCTCAGTGGAAAACTCTCAACTACCAGGTTCTCCTCAAAACCCGACACAGCAACGCTAAGGTGAGAACGCCTGCACTCAGCCGACCCCTGCTCAGCTGTTTCTACCAGCTTTTTGTGCCTCTGCTGCTGCGTTCGGGGCCCAGAACGTGTTTAACATGTTTAAATTTAACTGTGTTCTTCAGCACAGAAACAGTTTCATTAATCAGATTCTCCTCTTTCACTGGTTCTTCTTCCGACTCAGGTGCGTTTCTCGGCTCTGTTGATGCTGATGGAGTTGGCGTCGAAGCTGAAGGAGAACTACATGGTGCTGCTGCCGGAGACCATTCCCTTCCTGGCTGAACTGATGGAGGGTGAGGACAAACACACACACTCTCACTGCATGGAGTTTGACCTTGGCAACACGGAGAGAATAATAAAACAAACCAAACACAGTTTATCACCTGATGATGCTGCTTGGAAACATTCGGAGTAACCAGGTTACATCTTCCCCGTTTACATGAACAAAAATAACCTGTTATTTAGTAAACACACCCCCCAGTCTTAAAATCACTGAATTAAGATGGTTTGAAAAGGTGATTTGTTGTTTTCTGGTCAGAATTCAGAACCAGAAAACAACAAATGTTTGTTTGAGAAACGACCAACAGATGAGTCGATAGAAACGAACCTTAAACCAACGGTGTTCTTCGTTTTTTAGATTTTATTTAGTTTATTAAAGTTTCTCAGCTTCTTAATCTAAAAAAAAAAACTACTGTGAGTAGGTTCAGGTGTCCCCGTCTCACCTGTTGGGTTATGAAATGAGAGCACACACAGTATGTGTGTGTGACACACAGCATCTCTAACGCTGTGTGTCGTTTGTGTTTCAGACGAGTGTGAGGAGGTGGAGCAGCAGGTCCAGAAGGTCGTTCAGGAGATGGAGAACATCCTGGGGGAGCCGCTGCAGAGCTACTTCTGACACCAACACACAAATCCACGCTGAGCAGCGTGTTCTCAGTTTGTACTCGATCTGTGTAAGAAATAAACACTGACTGTGTCCAAGTCACTGGTGTCGCTTCTTTGGAAGAAGGTGAATGTGTAACTGAAACTTGACGGCGTTCCCTCGGGGTGTCGTCACTTCCTGTCTCTCTGTTGTTTTAGTTTCCTTGTTTATAAAAAGTAATTTAACATCTGTCCAGTGGTTGAGCGCGGACACGTGTCCGTCCGGTGTTTCTGTGTCAGACGGATTCACAGAACAGTTGGTAAAGGACGGTGAAGTCCTGACTTTTACTGAATCCTTGACTTCAGCAGCTGTTTGAGGTGAAGCTGATTTAATTGAAACCTTTTATTGTATCGACATTTAATTAATGGAAACTAGAACATTAATGTGCAGCTCGTCTTGTTTGTTCTTTAATAGTATTTCAAAGAGTTAAAGTACTTAAAGTAGTAAAAGTACTCGTTACTGAGTATTGATCAGTTGTAATTGTAAACGGTCCTGAAGCTCAAGTGTCCCACTGACCCTGAACTCACCGTGTTATGTAAATTGGGAAATCCAACCTGTCTCTGCTGATGACGTCACGTGTCCTGCCGCCCACGGGCCGGGCGGTGACGTCACAGAGAGGTTTTAAGGAGACTCCGGTCAGCGCGCGTGTGTGTGTGCGCGCGGTGATAATCAGCATGAGGAGCGCGAGGACGCTGCAGCAGCAGCTCGCGGGGATCTTTTCCAGAAGGAGCCTTCATCTTCATCATCATCATCATCATCAGGAGCCGCGGTCGGCGGGAATCATCGGAGCACCTTTCTCCCGGGGACAGGTGAGGAGCACGCGGGGTGGGGGCGGCAGGGCCAGGTGGTGGTGGTGGTGGTGATGATGATGATGGTGATGATGATGCTCCTCTTCTTCTTCTTCTCCTCCTCGTGCCGCTGCAGCCCAGAGTCGGAGTGGACCGAGGACCGGACGTGATCCGAGCCGCGGGACTGGTTCACAGACTCCACGAGCAAGGTGCGCGTTAACCCCCCCCCCCCCCCCCCCCGGAACAGGTCGCAGTACTTGTACTTCACTGCAGTATTTCCAGTACACGCTGAACCGTCGGGACATAAAGGATTCCAGTACTTTAACCTACAGTACAGGTTAGAGCACGTTCTGCTGTAAACCGAGAACCGGGTCCCTTCAGGTTCAGGACTCGGTCCAGAGGAGGAAGCAGCTTCTTCTCGACCTGTGTCCCTGACAGGGACAGGATGGGTCTGTTCTCCTCCTGCTGCTGCTTCTGTCCAAATATGTCTGAGCAAATATTAAAAAGACAACAATCTGACTGATGTCTTCTTTAATTGAATTTAATTTAATTTAATAAATTTAAATTATATTCTTAAATTAAATTAAATTCTTAAATTAAATTAAATTAAATTCTTAAATTAAATTAAATTCTTAAATTAAATTAAATTCTTAAATTAAATTCTTAAATTAAATTAAATTCTTAAATTAAATTATATTAAATTCCAGCCGGACGTGTTTCTGCAGCTCTGCTCTTTAATTTCATCTCATCACTGGTTAAAACTGCTCTGGATTTTTAATGTGTTTAAAGTTTACATCATCAAACCCTCGAGTGATGACAGATTTAGTCGGTGGTTAAAAACAGAGACCGTGACGTTTCCTCTGAGACCTGAAGTCCGAGGGACAGAAGCTGCAGCTGAGTCAGTTTGGAACTGGGACACAACAGGATTAAAGTGAGTCTGAGTCATGCTGCACGCGCTCAGACCTCCAGCAGACGACACCTGAGAAGAGTTCACCTGTACATCACGAACAACTAATGACTTCAGAGCTGCTTTCCCTAGTTCACTGCAGAGGTTCCCAACATACAGGCTGAGACCCTCCAAAGGGTCGCCTGATAAATGAGAGCGGTCGTTAGATGATTAATAAAAGATCGAGACAAAGTTCTGGACGTTTCTCTGAACTTTCATGTGAACTGTGAATGTAACCAGGTTTCTAACAGTACAGTGGACGTCCAGGTCTAAATAAGTCACTAACGTCTGTGTCTTCAATCATGTTACTGTAAGTCGGAGGCGGAGGAGGAATCGGATCACTGATTTACAGTAGCCAGGTTACCACACTGTCTGGAAACAGGAATCTGTGCTGAAGAACTTAATGATTTCATGTCTGAGACAAAACCATTTAGTGTAAGAGGTCCCAGGTCAACGAGGTCAAAGAAACGCGGTTTAATCTTTAATAACGTTGGATTTTCTCAAAGTAACTGAGGCTAAACAAAAACCTAAAGCTCAACTGAAGGATGCAGAGTGGGACGAGGAGACGTGTCCTCGGGCGATTTCACAGCAGCAGCTTGTTCAGTCTGTTGAAACCTGTTTACTTTAAAACTGAAATGATTTCCAGCAGAACATTAATGTTCACACAGAGGCATTGTGGGAAAATCCACCTAATGTTGGGTGAAGAACGCAGCAAAGGTTCAACGAGAAAAGGTTCTGCTGATAACAAAGTCGAAGAGAAACCAGAAACATGTTAGACTTAGATTTTCTAACGTGAATAACTGTTCTGTAAAATGTTTCATGTCCCAATGTGAATAAATCTAATGAGAACATTTAGTTCTAATGGCAAAAAGTCAATATTTATAAAATGTTGTTGGTCTATAAGAACATTTAGTTCTAATTTAGTTCTAAAGTCAATATTTATAAAATGTTGTTGGTCTATAAGAACATTTAGTTCTAAAGTCAATATTTATAAAATGTTGTTGGTCTATAATTTTATAAATATTGACTTTAGAACTAAATTAGAACTAAATGTTAGTTCTAATTTAGTTCTAAAGTCAATATTTATAAAATGTTGTTGGTCTATAAGAACATTTAGTTCTAAAGTCAATATTTATAAAATGTTGATGGTCTATAAGAACATTTAGTTCTAAAGTCAATATTTATAAAATGTTGTTGGTCTATAAGAACATTTAGTTCTAAAGTCAATATTTATAAAATGTTGATGGTCTATAAGAACATTTAGTTCTAAAGTCAATATTTATAAAATGTTGATGGTCTATAAGAACATTTAGTTCTAAAGTCAATATTTATAAAATGTTGATGGTCTATAAGAACATTTAGTTCTAAAGTCAATATTTATAAAATGTTGTTGGTCTATAATTTTATAAATATTGACTTTAGAACTAAATTAGAACTAAATGTTAGTTCTAATTTAGTTCTAAAGTCAATATTTATAAAATGTTGTTGGTCTATAAGAACATTTAGTTCTAAAGTCAATATTTATAAAATGTTGTTGGTCTATAAGAACATTTAGTTCTAAAGTCAATATTTATAAAATGTTGTTGGTCTATAAGAACATTTAGTTCTAAAGTCAATATTTATAAAATGTTGTTGGTCTATAAGAACATTTAGTTCTAAAGTCAATATTTATAAAATGTTGTTGGTCTATAAGAACATTTAGTTCTAATTTAGTTCGACTTCAAAACCACTTAATAAAACCTTTAGTGTGATTAGAACAGTTAATTAATAAAGAGAAGGAAATGTTATGAAGCAAAAACATTTTGACATCTTGTAATGAACACGTTCTGTTCTAACGTTCTAATGTTCTAACGTTCTACTGTTCTAAAGTTCTAATGTTCTGATGTTCTGCTGTACTAACGTTCTAACATTCTGATGTTCTACTGTTATAACGTTCTACTGTTATAACGTTCTACTGTTCTGACGTTCTCCTGTTCTCAAGTTCTAACGTTGTAATGTTCCAACGTTCTACTGTTCCAATGTTGTAATGTTCTAACGTTCTGCTGTTCCAAAGTTCTGCTGTTCCAACGTTCTGCTGTTCCAATGTTGTAATGTTCCAACGTTCTGCTGTTCTAACGTTCTGCTGTTCTTACAGTCGAGTCCTCTTCTAACCAAGCGACATAAAAACGTGTTGGGTACTGTAAAGGTACCAACATCCTATGAGATGGTTTAACTGCTCCTCTCTGCTTGTGTGCAGGCTGTGCAGTGAAGGATTATGGGAACCTGACGTTCGAGGAGGTCGTCGTCGACGAGCCCGTGGGGGCCGTGAAATGTGTGCGTGCGGTGGGCAGCGCCAACCAGAGGCTGTCGGAGGCGGTGCAGAACGTGAAGAGAGACGGACACACGTCAGTGCTGCTGGGGGGGGACCACAGGTCCGTTTGTAGGTTCCATTTAGTCCTTTAGAAGAAGCTTTAATTATCCACTTACAGAGGGAGGCAGTGAGTCTGAGGAGGTCCTGAGGACCCCTTCAGGAGCTGGGCTACAGCTGGGATTCGAACCCCAGTGGGGATTCTACCACTACACTAACCAGCCGCTTTCCAGTTTGTATTGGAAGTAGAAGTACTGCATTACAGTTGTACTACGAATCAGAATATACTCGGAGTACCAAAAGATGACGACTCCTGAACTTTAACATTATGATGATCAGAGACCGGAACCAGAATCACAAGTGGTCAAACGTCCACACGTCTGAATCCGCTTCAGTGTTTAAATAGCTGAACAGCTGGAGAATCGTTGACTCGGAATCACAACAGAAGATTCACAGTTTGTCAATCATCCACCCAGAGGACAGATGATGAAGTCGGCATAACCTCGTCCCTCAGGATTAAATACACAACGGGACAGGTCGAGTTCACACTGAGAATAAAAATAGATCCGATAGCAGCTTTTTACTGGTCGTCTGAAGAGATACAGAGCAGGAACATTCAGCCTCCTCCTTTCTTCCTCTTGTCTTAATAAACGAGTTAAATAATAATAATAAACGAGTTAAATAATAATAATAAACGAGTTAAATAATAATAATAAACGAGTTAAATAATAATAAACGAGTTAAATAATAATAATAAACGAGTTAAATAATAATAATAAACGAGTTAAATAATAATAATAAACGAGTTTAATAATAATAAACGAGTTTAATAATAATAGAGTTTAATAATAATAAACGAGTTAAATAATAATAATAATAAACGAGTTTAATAATAATAAACAAGTTTAATAATAATAAACGAGTTTAATCATAATAAACGAGTTTAATAATAAACGAGTTAAATAATGAGTTTTACTTCAGCGTTCAATAAACTCATCCTTCATCTCCTTCAGTAGCAAACTGACATGAACGTTCAAACGAGCTTCATTTCATATCTTATGTCACTTCACACATTTTATTAAGAGAAAAACAAGAAAACAACGTTAGAGAAAAAAACATCATCGTACAAATGAAAGTGTTTCAACGATTTATTCGATGTGTTCATTCATTTTATTATTTTTATGGTGTTGTTACTGTTCTAAATCATTTCATACTCATTTTAAAGGATTATTTGAATACTGATCCTTTATATTTTCTCACAGTTCAGTCTCATCAGATCTTGACGGTGATAAAGATGTGAGCTGATATTAAACATCTGAGACCAGTTTGAGTGACGCTGAATGTTTCCTCGATGTCTTTGTGTCGTCCTCAGCCTGGCGATCGGCTCCATCCACGGTCACTCGGCAGCGGTCGGGGACTTGAGCGTGGTCTGGGTCGACGCTCACGCCGACATCAACACGCCGCTGACCTCGCCCACAGGAAACATCCACGGACAGCCCATGTCCTACCTGCTCCATGAGCTGCAGTCTAAGGTGAGCTCTGTTACTGAGAACCTGGCAGAACGAGATCACCTCGTTTAACCTTGTTGTCTTTGTGTCGCCAGATTCCCGTCTTACCAAACTTCACCTGGATCAAACCGTGTGTTTCAGCCAAAGACCTCGTCTACATCGGACTGAGAGACGTGGATCCAGAAGAGCAGTAAGTTTCTGACGTCCATCCACATTTAAATCCAACTTCAGGGCCTCGAGGGCCACTGTCCGGTCCCACCCACTGATCCTGGATCAGGTGTGTTCAGTCAATCAGGTCAACAAGCAGCACTGTGGACGCCCCTGTTCTGTTTGACCACATTCAACATCACAGGGTTGATTTTTCTTTTTACTTCTGTGAAGTGTGTTCGTTCAGGACGACGACATCAGGCCTTCCAACGTTGTTCAGATCACATCTCCTCCAGTTGAACGTCGTAACTTCAAGCGATTCTGTTCTTTTCAGTTACATCCTGAAGCTGCTCGGTGTGAAGGTGTTTTCCATGTCAGCTGTGGATCAGCTGGGTGTAGCCAGAGTGATGGAGGAGACGTGCGACTACCTGTCTGCGAGGTGACTGTCACTCACTGATCATCAACACTACAGACAGTAAAATCATCTCACTACACTCGTGTATGATCCAGTCACAGCTTCACTTCGACTGTTAATTGGTAATATTGGTCGTGTATTATTGTTAGAGTGAAGAAACCGATTCACCTGAGCTTCGACATCGATGCCATTGACCCCTCTATCACACCAGCAACGGGGACGCCTGTAGTCGGGGGGCTCACCTACCGAGAGGGAGTCTACATCACTGAACACCTGTGTCAGACAGGTAGGACACAGACCCTGAGTCTGTTTGAAAGTCACAGAGCTAAAGACTCAAAACAGCGTGAAGACGCAAACAGAACATGAAGAGTTAAAAAAAACACTAACAGAAGCTGGACGACCTCAACGAACAGACGATCAAAGGGAGTCGCCCTTTCCTTTTACCTGGTACCTCGTAGTTTAAGGTGGTAATAACTCAGATATACTGTGTGTGGGGAACTAGTTCATACAAACACCTTCTATTAATGATCAGCTGAAGTTGATACCTGTATTTACACAACATGGAGGATTTACTGAACCATCAGTGTGATTAAACTGAGCTAATAATAATTTAATAAGTACTTATTAAAGTTGATAAAGTGAAAAAAACTCCACTATTACCAGGTTTTCTAATATTTAGCAGGTACAGTGGTGAGAAAAAGTATGTGAACCTGACCTGTCAAAACAATCAAACACTGTCAGAGACTCAAATGAACTTGACCACAAAGAGACAATGACCAAAAGACTAAAAATACCTCGAAGACACAAAATAAGCTCCCAGACAAAGCTCTAGTGGAGCCAAAGCAGCTAAAGAGAAGATCTGACCAATTGAAAACGACTTCAAACAGACTAAAAATACTCCCAAAAAGATTCAAACTGAACAAACACAAACTACCACACAGCCAGTCTGAAAGCTCTCAGTGCCACTTGGAATGACCTCAGACTCAAAACCAGACAGAGGGAGAAATAAAAACTACTGCAAACCACCTCAACATCCCACCAGGACTAGTTTTACAGTATTGGTGTCTGTTGGAGTCGGGTGGGGGTTTGGGTTTGTTCTCACGTCTAAATGTACCTTCACACCTGTGCCCCCCCTGCAGGTCTCCTGTCTGCGGTGGACATGGTGGAGGTGAATCCTCTGAGGGGTCAGACGGAGCAGGAAGTCCAGTCCACAGTCCACACCGCCGTGGACCTGCTGCTCGGCTGTTTCGGACGTCGTCGTGAGGGAAACCACTCTTCAGATTACATCCTTCCAGAGCCCTGACAGGAACAACCCCGAGGACTCCGACCGCACCGACAGACACCTGAACGTCTCCGATCAGCACAGTTTAACATCAGAACACAGATGATTCCGTAGCCAGTGGACCTCACGCTGCTTTGAGCCAAAGACCTGATGTTGTAGCACTAGTTCACTTTTAATGAGCACAATGCACAAATATTATTTATTGATTTAAGTGTATCACGTATTTTTAGATCAATTATTCAGTTTAATCCTAAAACAGTGTCTCTGGTTTGTTATAATAGTCGTTAAAGTAAAGGTGACATGTGGTCGACGTTCTGTTAGATCGGCAGTTCTAACACAACGTCAGAAATCACATTTTGAAATCTGCTCCAACCAAATACAGGACATCAGAAACCTTTCATTAGTCTTAGTTGAATGTGGAATCTACAGTATGAATCATGACTAACACCTGAGCTGAGGTGGGTGAACAGGGTTTAGTGAAGGAGACGACATCATGTTCAGCACTTTCTCTGAATTATCACTCAAAGCCACAGTTACTGAACATTAACTCAGGTTCAAACAGCTCGTTCAAAAAAGCGAATGAGAAAACAGACTCACCACAGAGGTCATTAAGCCACGGTCCTGGAGCTGAACCCAAAGAGTATGACTGTCTTCAGCAGCACATGGAGGCTCCCAGGGGGTCGTGGAACAAGTCGTATCACGACGACTCGGGTCAGATAACAGATCTAGTTTAGTCAAGTCTTACTGACACAGGACACAGAGGTGGGTCGAGTTAACTTGAGTCAGGTTGAACTGACAAATAAGACTGAGATGATGCATCAACACTGTCCAGGTAGAAACAACACAGTTGATTTAAATATACTGAGTAACAGCTTTTAACCAAGAATAAAAAATAAAGCAGAGCTGCTGTTTAGAAGTGATTTATTCTGTCAGAGACAGACTTCACATCATCTTACAGAGCATCACTCATAACACACTCATCCCAGTACATGAAGGGGATCGAACGTATTTAACACTTCTTAAAGAAAAGTGGCTCCAACGTGTGGTACAGCAGTGACACAGGTCTGAGGTCTGAAGGTGTGACGCAGGGGAACAGCTGCATGTGTCCGAGTGTTGCGATAAAACTAACTAGTGCATCAGGAAGGTGAACAGAGGAGCTGGGGTGTGGGGGGGTGGGGGTAGTGCATAGCTGGCCTCACTGACCGTCCACGTGTCCCTAACGTCCACAGTTGGACTTATTGCACAAACTCTCTGAATTATTATTAGTCATACATTAATTAATATTAAAGAAGTACTGAAAATCTTTACTGGAGTGTAAGAAAGTGTTTTTATTGTTTTTTCAAGAATAAACACTTTTTATTATTTTATACTAAATTATAAAGTTCAGCCTGTGATTTAAAAATGGAAATGAATTAATATTATTAATAATTAATGTTGCATTATCTGGAATTGCATTGAAGGCATCCCTGAATATCAGAATAATCACAAAACAAATGGATAAAAGTAAAATACAGAAATACCTAATAAGAATAAATCAGATATTAAAATCCATTAAAGTTCTATAACTCACAACATGAGGACAGGTTAAAGTTTCCCACGCATTATCTACGTAGTTTAAGGAGTTTCTTAGGATGAAGAGTTTGCATTTTTCTTTGTATCAGTTCAATTTCAAAAATAGTTTTGTTCATTTTAATTGTGAATTTATAAAGGTCGACCTGATCAACTTCCCCAGATCATAACTTTAATCACCTGAATACTGAGACTCATTGAAACAACCTCCACGTGCAGATTCTTTACATAAACTTCCTTCATTCTATTGTTTAGTGGGTGAATCTTAGTGTTTAACTTGAACTTTCTGGATGATCGCGGTTGGAGAATTGTTATTTTAAGGTTATTTATAGATGTTGGAAACTTGATTATCAGCTTTTAAACAGATCTAACTCCCCCACAGATACCGAGGCTCACTCACGCTGCTGAGATGAAACATGAATGTTTCCAACGGCTGAGGAAGAGGAGCAGGTGGAAGAGTTGGCGGTCAGTCTGTGTCCTGGAGGCCACAGCGCCTCCTGAACTCCTGCCCTCGTTCATGAATCCACTTGTTAGAAACTGTGGAGGGATCCAAAGGTTAGGTCAGGTCATCACAGATCAATCTACTTCAAACATATAGAAACCAGACGTTGTCAGGTTTTCACTGGAATCACAAAACTCAAATAAAGGACATTTGACTAGAACGACATGTTCATCTAAACTCCACGACTCGGTCCGACTTCTCATCTTAAACTGGTTTTCGAGGTCAAAACTGAATTACAGGTGGAGGTGGAGGTGGTGGTGGTGGAGACCTGGGACAACGCAACGCTGACATACTAGTTCTTTACATTAGCTTAATTTCAAGTCAGGGTCAGAGTTCCCGTGTTCTCGTGTTGTGAACTCACCCCACTTGTTTCCGACCAGAACGGGACAGGCAGCGTGTCTGGTCCGGTAGTCACCCTCTCCACTAGGGTGCAGATTGTACCAGAACACCGCCGTCCCCTGGAGACACACAATCATTAGCTGTTGGCAGCTCGTTCAGTGGCAGTTACAGTATTTACGGGCTGTGATCACACTGATCACAGTGAATTTACTAATAAACTAAAATGTAAATGTAGGTGAGCACACAGAGCCAGATTACAGATTACAGATTACAGACACGGACCAGGTCAATGATAACGTCTGTTTTTTATAGTATCCACTACTAACGTGACGTCTACTACAGGTTATAAATGGAGAAAACAGCCAATAGACACATGCATCAGCACCTTTTTGGGTTGGACAGCAGCTCCTACATCAGTAAAGACTGTGGCGCCCCCTGCCTGCACGTCACTCATCTGCAGTGTGGAGGAGAAAACTGTTAATGCACACCGAGTCTGAGCTTCTGCAGTTTAATAATGTCTAAAATAAAGTGATAATGTTACTGACGTAAAGCAGCCAGGTGGCGATTCTGTTTCCTGTCCCCAGCTCTTCGAAAGCGTCAGGTTCGTCTTTCTGCAAAATTCACAACAAGCTTCTGATTGGCTGAGCTCACCTGAACCAGGTAATCGGCAGGAAACAAGCAGGACAGCAGAGCTCAGGGAGGACTGGTCTAAACCTCTGCTTACAGCTGCACAATGAGCTTATAGACCGAAAGTTTCTTTACCCTTCCAAAGTCGAAATGAGGTTCGTACTGTCCTCCGACACCGTAGTTCGCCACCTGCAGCAGCACAGATGAGGTGAATTCATTTCTAACAAACAGAACACATCACTAGGACTAAAGACTAAAGACTGACTGTTAATGCACATTAAGTTTTCTACCTCTGACCTGATTTGTGAGAGGACCAGTTATTTATAGAAATGTTTACCCTGATAAACAAACTTATTAAACTGTGCAGATAATTCATAAAGGACATACTTAAGATTATCCTTCCACTCTGCGAGTGAGCATGAATGAATAACAGCTTTATCAATCCAGTCAGTGATGAAACCAGGTGACTGTTACCTGCAGGTCCTCAGCTGTGGTGACGTCCAGACCGGTGACGTCCTCGATCCTCTGGTTGATCGTGTCAACCACCGGGTGTTCGAAAGCTCCGAGCCAGGCGCTGAGAGGAAACAGGGGGCGATAATGTAAATGTCTGCACCATCACAGACAACACAGTAAAGTTACTGAGGAGTTAGTGAGAAGAGCAGGACGAGCAGAGGAAACAATGAGGAAAAGAAGAGATGCTAATAGAAAATGTTGGAAATCTCTCTCAGGGGTGTGAGACAGACTTTCTGTGTCACTTGATTAAAGTCATTTAAACTGCTTCAGTCTAAGATGGTTCCTTCTTCTTACAGTGACATGATCGTTACGTGAGTCGGTACTAAACTAAACAAAGCTGCAGCAGCAGGGCGACGCTGCCGTCCAGCTCTTACCTCTTGGAGACTCTGTAATGGGCCGTAGTCAGTTTGCCTGTCTGAGGGTCATGCACCGTGGCACGTCTGAGCTAGCTCACCAATCACATTATATTCCACAGACAGAGAGAAGAGAGAGAGAGACAGAGGCAGGTCACTAGCTGACACTGAGCTCCACAGTCAGGGAGGCAGCAGGAGACTCCAGCTCTCCTTTGACTCACACTGAATCCAGACAGTTTAGAGAATTTACCTCAAAATACATAAATACATGGTCAAACTAAGTGCAGGGCTCCAAACACACTTTTCTGACCACATAAGGTCAACTGCATCGTGGTGTTCCAAGTAGATTTTACAGCCCCTGGGATCCTGTGCAGTTTGGGTCTACCCCTCCTACACGTGCCTGGAGCCTTGTTGAGATGTTGCAGCTTTGTGATCACGTTGGCTCATGACAAGACAAATCTGCAGCAGATGTTTAGCTGCCTGACGTGTCTGAATCTGCTGCTGCCTCCACGACAAAGTCAAAGAGACAAAGAGACTCAAAACTTTCATCCTTGACTCTGAGTCCTCCCCCCGTACAGAAAAAAAAACCAAAAGGCTTATTCTTAGCAAGAGCAGCGAGGCAGGAATCGTACTTCACCCACTTCACACAGGGCCAGGTTCCTGGATCTTTAATATCCGAGTCTCTGAGATTCTCTTCTAACAAACTAAACTGGAAAACGTTCTGGTTTATTCACATAAAATAAGTAATTTGACCTAAATTTACGCATTTTCTCTGAATTCATTAGGCTGCAGACTTGCGGCAGTTTTTAGTTCCTGCTCTTGCCAGGACACAGAGGGGGGAGGAGGATGCAGAGAGGAGAGTGAGCAGGAGGGTGAGACCTGCTGCCTCCCCCGCTCACGCCCCTCCTGCTCAGACAGCTCTTACCTCTTACTGATGCGGTAGTGGGCCGTCTCCAGTGCACCGGTTATGGGGTTGGAGATGGTGGCTCGACGCAGCTGTGGAGCCAATCGGCCGACAGTTACAGGGAGACACACACGACTCCCTGACGCAACCAAACTCATTCTAACACTGGCCTACAGTCTGTTAGAGTCTGTTTCAGACATGAGATAAAGTCTGAATGTTGATGAAAATGCGTTCAACTGTCTCGGAGTCTCTGGTGTTTGTAGATCTGCCGTTAAATGGAAAATAAAGTCCACAGGAAACTTTAGCAGGCTCTTTACTGACTGAGCTGATGTGAGGACTCACCCTGGGTTTAGCCAGCTCTTTGACTCTCTCCATCTCTTTCTCCGTCACGATGTCGTGGTATCTGACAATCCGGGGCCGATCCCACTCGTCTTCCTCCTTCACTGGGCCGATCACGTACCTCGGGTGGTGGTTGTTGTCATAGTAACGGCAGAAGAGGCGGCTCTGCCTGCGAGGAGTCTGACAGAAAACAAACAACAGTCAAAATGTCGAACAGATTAGCAGTACGTGTGTTTGTGTTGGGTCGCTTCTCACCATCCTGATGCCAACGCCGCGACACAGCTTCTCATACGTCTTTCTCTCTGGCAGGTAATCGTCAACTTTGACCTCGAGTCTCCCTTCGCTGTCTCCCCTCAGCCTGCCCCTCCTCTTTGTGCTCCACCTTCTTCTGTTTGGCCAGCTGATACTCAAAGTACTTCAGGTTCCCGTTGGCTCGCTGGTGGGTCGGGTCTAAACACACAACAACTTAATCCAGATCACAGAGACATAAAGGTACTGAAGGTCTGGGCTTGATGGGGAAGTTACTGACCGAGCTCCAACAGTCTCTTGGTGAACTGCAGCGCCCTCTCCAGCTCCCCCTGCTGGTAGACCGAGTAGCTCAGGTAGTCCAAGATGGTGACAGGGTCCACGGTGCTGGACGTCTCTCCTTGATCCAGCTGATTCAGGGCCTGAACCATCCACAGCTCAGTGTGGTAGTAGTCTGCCTCCAGGTACGCCACCTTCCCGAGGTCAAAGCAGTCGTCCACAGCCAGAGTTGTCTGCTGTGAGTCAGCAGAGGAGGCACCTAAAGCGAGAGAGGATCTTTTTTTTTTTTTTTTTTTTTTAAATTCAGAAACATCAAACTTTCTCTTCTGTTAGTTCCTCTCACCATATATTTTATAAATTATAAAGTTTTTGAATGTAAAGTCTTGATCTGCAGAATCAAACCTTAAACTGCTCAGAAAAAAGATTTCAACCGCTAAGCTGTTTTCAAACCTACAGCTAGTTTGCTCTGGGTCCAAATCAGTGGATTTTAAACCCGCCACATGAGAACGTTCTCACCCACTCGTAGGTTAAATAGATCTGAGGTAGGAGAAGGTAAACACAGGAAGAAGATCCTGTTCAGGACTGGTGAAAAAACTTTATATTTTAAGTGCATGCTTGGAGCAGGCGGTGCTGACCTGGCAGTTGTCCGCTGGAGATGGTGTTGGTGTCCAGCTGGTAGGTGTCCTGGAGCCTCATCAGAGCCTTGGCAGCACCTGTCTGGTCATCATCGTTGGGGAAGTACTGTCTCTGGATGGTCAGGTTGGAGATGAACACTGAAAAACCACACGTCAAGTTAGCAGCTGCAGTTTTACTGAAAATGACTTCTGTTGTATGAACTGATTTAACCAAGTTTAGTCCTAAACAGAAGCAGCAACTAATCGTTCTGATTAAGTTGTCAGAACTTTGTTCTCTACAAACAACTACATCTAACACATGTCCTTTCTTCTGAGAAGGGGTCACTGCCACTGTGACACAGGTCTAGATAAATAAAATGTGATTTGATATAGAAAGACAAACCGTCAGACATGTCAGTGAGCACCAGGTTCTCCAGCTCCCCCCACTCTGTGTTGAGTCTCTTCATAAGTTTGAAGGCGTTCACCGGGTGTCCCAGGAATCCTTCTGGGTCCTGAGTGGCAGCAGCAGAGAGGACGTCCAGTTTGTCCGCCCACCTGTACACACCAACACTCGTTTGTTCTATCATTGTGAGGACACTCGTTGGCATAATGCATCCCCTGGTCCCCCAAAATAACCTTAAGTCCCACAGCTTAATGTTTTTTTTAATCAATCTGAATCCAGATCTGGGTGAAAATCACTGTTATAATGTCTCTTTATGCAACAGTTCCTCTGTGTTTTATATGAGGAGCTGTGATTTCTTATGAACCAAACTGTTGATTTAATCACAATCAAATCAGCTGCATCTTCTCTGTTATTAAAAAAACAAAAATTTTAATGAGGTACATGGCATGTGTACTTCTTCTTGGTGGAGCAGTTTCTTCATGCACAACAGGATGAAACACACAGTTCTGTGTCATTGAGTCTTTGAACCATCTCTGCTCAGTTAGATAACCCCCAGAGCTCTGCTGCACTTCAGCAAGTTCGGGGGGAGGCGGTTGATAAATACGAGCTGGTCCCTTACTTTTTGATCTGCTCCAGTTTGTCCTCCTCTGCCCTGATGTAGTCCTTCAGAGAGGTGACCAGGTCTTTCTCTGTGAACAGCAGGTCGGTCATTTGACCTGAGAAAACACACAAATCCCAACAATCACAAGTCGCACAGCGTTAGTTTTACAAACCAACAACTCGTTTTGTGTGAAGCTTTGAATCATAGGAGGAAAAACAAAACCTGACTCACCGATGGAGGTGAAGAAGTCATTGTGAGCAGAGGAGGACATGAAGAGCAGACAGTGGATCAGCAGCCACCAACAAACAGCCATTCTGCCTCAGCACTGAGAAACCAGATAAACACAGCAGCACAATCTACTGATGTATAGAAGAGAAAAATCACTGCATCACTGTCCATCAACTTTTACACAACGTGTCAGTGCTCAGGGACATTTTTAACACACAAATGAAAAAATAAATCAAGTCAGAAATGATGATTTTTATCATTTTCAGGAGTCACCATAACCCAGGAAATGTGTGGTAATAAAATTCATCATCAACTGTTTTTTCCAGTAAAAAATAAAACAAATTTATCATTAATAATTAGAAACGTTCATTACTTTTGAAAACACAGTGACTTACTAACTTCCCATTTCTCTCTACTGATATTGTATAAATAAATGGACCTTAAACATCTATGACATGCTGACATATATCTCCAGATCTCTTTATTCTTTAGTTTGTATAACGTTTGATTTGTTATTCAACGACAGGATAAACTAAAACTTGTCCTTTATTTTTCTCCTGTTTGCAGATTATTAAACTAAACACTGACATTAACGCTGGAGTTTCCAGATTAACGACCTCTGTCACAGCACATGAACTGTTTGAGCTGCAGTTCGTCCAATTTTACCAACAGACACACGACAGAGCAGGTTTGTTACCGGGTTTATTCCGGACAGAGCTGTGTAAACTGGAAATGTCCCGTCGGTGTCAAGAAAAGAGAACAAACCGAGTCCAGATCCTCAGTTTGTAGCTGCAGAGTCGAGCTAAGAGCTAGCAGCTAGCAGCTAACAGCTGCAGAACAACAACAACAACAACAACTTCTTCTTCTTCTTCTTCTGCTGCTTCCTCTTCTTCTTCTTCTTTGAATTTTATTGGCAGCTTACAGGTGCTTTACCGCCACCTATCGGTCCCTTCGTGGAACAGCAGACACACAGTGTCCTGTCCTGTTATGGTGGATTTTTAGAGACAGAGACAAATATGAACTGAACATGGTTTTAATGAGCAACAAATCCACTCACTGATTCAACAGAAGAACCTAATAGAGGGGACATGAGGGTTTTTTTAACGTCCATAGTTCTGAGCTGAAATCAGGTTCTGGATCCACAGATGTCAGATTTCTGCATAGGTGCTCCTCATTGCTGGTTTTAGTCTTTAGAGGGTTTCAGCATCATTCTGTGTCTTTTTAATACTTACTGATCATCATTATATCACTCTGTTTTCCTTTTATCAGAGCTGCGGTTTTATTCTAATACAATATGCTGAGAACAGTAATCTAATGTTGCTTTAAACCCGTCAAACTGCTCATTCAGATAACAACATATGAAAAGCAACTACATATATATATACACTATACAAAGTCCACGAGTGTTCCTGAGTCCTGTGGCCAATGTTAAGAACCTCAGTCCTTTTAAATCCTTTACACTGCCACCACAGTGAGTAAACAGCACAGACACACTCACAGTGGGTAGAATTTATTGTAAAGCTGCATCTTCTTAAACATTGATAAACGGTGTAAAACAGAGTCTTTGGTGCAGGTGACACTCAGGAAAAATATAACGTCACTTTACACTGAAAACAGATCGTATCAAACAGTGAGATTTACAGTACGTACAAATATTGTACACAAACTGCAGCTGTCAGTGTGTCTGAGAAACCCGATTTCATCAGATAGTTTAGAGTGAAAACAGCCGTGAAGGATTTAGATGTTGTCAGGTTTCAGTACAATGTGCAAAAAGTACAGTGTGCAAAGTGCTTCTATGTACAAGTGTGTGTGTGTGTGTGTGTGTGTGTGTATTCTGTAGAAAAGCTGCACGATACTGAGCACAAGTCACTGTGTAGGAGGCTGTAAAGGACAATTCCACCTGTAGTAAGTTTTACATGAACAAGAAGAACGTGTGTTACTGCTGTCAGGTGTTTTATTACTGAACCAACTCACCAACCTGAGGCTCACAGTCCACTCTCAGCCAGTTACAGAATATTAAAGCCACTGTCAGGAAAGAACACATCAGAGATTGTTGAATCAAGTCAATAGCATGAGAAAAAGCCACAAGATAAAAAAGAATTAAAGAATTTAAAGTATAGTTCTGTTTTTTTCATTAAAAAAAAAGTCAAAAAAGAAATGACAAATATTTTGAGATAAAGTTAAATTAAGCATTAATTTGGATTCTAATAGAATTTTAACATTTCAATAAAGTCATTTTGGTTCCAGTTGGAACATTTAGTGTTTCCTGTTTGAGAAAACTGAGCTATTTTAAGAAAGTTGTTCATAGTTTAAGCCACAATATTTATTTATTTATTTTTTATTTTACAGGGTTGTGAGAATCAGAAAAATAGTTTATTTAAACGTTTATTTAAAGTCACGATTTAAATAAAATGTTCAATCTTTAATACTGTGAACATGAAATTAATAAAAAAACATTTATGAGATGTTAAAACGTGAGTCTCGTAATTATGAGAACAAATCATGTTACAGCACGTGTTTGGTTTTTATCCGACCGTCCGTTCACAGTTTACTGCATAGTTTTCACACGTTTTTTATTCCGTCACACTAACAGCTGTTTTTATTTTATTTTATTGTTCTTGGCTGCAGCTTATTTCTCTGAATATTTTTTATGATCTCCGATTTTTCCTAACACTGGTGTTAATCATATGAAACAGCAGCTGTTTGATTTTTCATAAGCCCACGTTCACTGTTTCTATGTAAAACACTAAAAGACTAAATGAAACCAGAAACACACGTCACCAGCTGAACTTTCCTGGTTAATCACCTTCCTGCTACAGCTGACAGCTACAAGAAACTGAAGGTTTCCGTCCAGTGCTGTACAGGACAACACAATCTAAGCGTCGAACTATGTGGGCTCATGGGTTCAGACTTCATGAAAACCAGTGTAAGGTGACCAGAGCAGAATTAAACTGGGACCATTCCTCTATCGACCTCTGGAGTCCCCTCAGCCTCCTCTCTTTCACATCAGTGTGACACTGAAGCGCCTTTAACAAGAGTAAAACCTCCGAATCGGCTCCGTTCCCCTCTAACGTCCTCTAAACTCAGATATGACGCTGAGCTTTGGAAGAAGTGATAAGAGAGTCTCTGGTGTCAGCTCAGCTGTGTGAGTTCCTGTGAGTGAAGTCAAACTGCTTCTGTTTCCACTTCCTCTTCTTCTGCTGCAGTAACAGTGACCTGGGTGCCGCGGGGGGTCACGTCTGGTTCCATCTTCTCTGTCTGAAAAACAAACCAATGCGTTAATGTGCCACGGTCCCTGCACATGGAGACTCGACATCCAGCTGTTAGGATATTTTACAGCTGTTTCTGCAGCTCTGTGCAGACGGGCTGAGCGGCGCCGGTCCGAGCAGTTTGGGTTTTTTCAGCAGCGTCCCTCCAGTCCTCTTAGTGGCGCCGTGGTGCGAGTTGGTGATGACGGAGTAAGAGCGTCCGTGCATCATGCGGGCGTTGAGGCCATTGGCCATGGAGAAAGACTTGAGGTGGGACTTGAGAGCCAGCGGGAGGGGGAGCTTGTCGACGAGGTGAACCGGAGTGCAGGACACGATGGAGCGACAGCAGAGGTCCTGGAGACTCAACACTGAGAGACAGAAACAGGAAGATAGGACTCGTTCAGAAAACCTGTCCTGACATCCACATCGTACAGTGTTTAATGCCTTACAGCATGTGACTCCACAAGAGTCAGTGCTGTTTAAATGAAATGAAAGAAAAGGTGAAAGCACTGAGTGTCACAATCAAACTAGACAGGCGTGTGTCCACAAAACGTCCAGAGGACAGAAGTACAATATGATCATTGAAACAGAAAGTAAACCACCAAACCTCACTGGGTCATTTTAAATTCAAATGTACTATTTATTCAGTGTCCAGCAGAGAGCAGCACAGACCAGAGTGAAATAGAAAATATACACTAACACGTGCTGTAGGGGTTTGAGCAGGTGTTCACTCACCTTTGTTGGGTCTCCACAGTCGCTCCATGCCGTGTCTCATCAGGACGATTCGAGCGAGTTCGGTGAACGACTCAGTGATGTTGAAGTTACACAGCGGGCTCACCTCGAAGAAGGTGACGCCCAGCTTCTCGGCGTACACCTGAGCCTGCTCCGTGGTCACCTGACGCTTGTAGGCCAGGTGGAGACGGTTCCCAACGAGGATCTTAGGCACTCCTGGGGCATGCTGGGTAAACAGGAAACAGAAAGGGTTAGCTTTTAACAGGAAGGGATCATAGTGATCTTTATTTCTTATGTTTAATCAAACTATCTGCTGAGAAGTTGGGAGGGTGCAGGTTTCCTTTCAGACTGCTTACACACCTCACCCTGGTTAAATAAGGGCAGTCAGCACCCTGAGAGTCAGAACCATGCAGTAATACTTTAGACTCACGAGCTTACTGACATTTTTATTACCTGATAAGTCCATAAAGCACAAAGTGGTGTCTGTTTTGAATGCATGGTTCCTGACTGAAGCACAAATGTGAGAATAAGACACAGAAAGAATCAAAGTAAATATTTGAGAAACTCATGAAGCGGCAGAGCGGTGATGGACTGGTCACTGACCTCGTCTATCTCCTTGATCCACCTGTCGATCCCATCAAAGGACCAGCGGTTGGCGATGTCGTACACAAGAATAACTCCCTGCAAAAAAACAAAACGACGTCATTAGTTAATTACTTTAACTCTTTAATAAAACGTGATGTTTTTTCATGTGAATTAGAAAGTGGAGTGGTGAATGTGGAACAAGGGTTCAAAAAAATACTAAATAAAAAAGAGACACAAAGTCAATCAAGACTTGATCTGAGGCCTTTTAAAGGAACTGAATTCAGGACTTTTAATCCTGACACCTAATGATCACGATCAGGTTTTAGCCTCAGTGTGGTGATGCTGTCACTGTTGCCATGGTGATCTCTCCTCGGTACCCACTAATAGCCTGATGAGTGACGCCAACAACACAACTTCATTCAACGAAGTGTTTTTCTCCTCTGGGAACAGAGCGCTCTGTGTGGGATGAGATTCTTCACACATCCTCTCACTACTCACAAAGACAAACGCTCACGATTATCTTCAACTGAGGGAAATAAGTTAAAAACACCGAGAACAGAAAACAGCTTCATTTCCAGCTCTGAGATCACAAACACCTCTGACATGATTAAAATAACTCAAGTGAGATGTTTCAGCAAACTCTGAGGAAACGTCTTCCTGAGGAAAGTAGAAAAGCATCAGCGCGAGCTGACGCGACACCGGCTGCGTCCAGTCTCCAGTGCAGGGCGCCGAGCACCGCGACATGAAGCTGAGGCTCATTAGTTGGTCACAGCTACCAGTGATTCAACAACAGCTAGCAGGATGCTAACTTAATAACTAACTGAAGAACTTTTTAACTAAGTTTAAGTTTGTTAACAGCTCTTTCATTTGCAGCAGAGAACTCAGTCTGTCCCTTCACTAGTCAAGGTACCAGGTCCCAGTCTGTGCTTCACCTCCCCCCTGGATCATTACCTGTGCTCCCCTCGAGTAGGATCTGAATATGGTGCAGAATCGTCCCTGGCCAGAAGTATCCCTGAAAACAGAGGAAATAAAGGATCAGAATCTTCGTGGTCAAACTGCTACCGACAGAAAACGTGTTCTGTGATTTCGTTTTTCTGGGTCAAAGTGAAAAACAGCTGCATGTTTGCTGACGGCACCTCCAGAGCTCGGCTCCGACGGAACTATAGTCTTGATTCAAGATCTCTTGTAGGATTTAAGGACCGTTCTCAGAGCGGTTTTCTTTTAAAGCTCTGGAGGTGTTGTTGTTAACAGTTGTTGGTGTTCAACGGGACCCGATCTTTATATCAGACTCACGGGTCTTGACTTTATTTGGGCCTTGAAACCTGACTCAGGACAGAAAATACTATTTAGTTTGTAACGTTTCTCTTTCTTAATGACACAGTTTCTATGAGACTCTGCATAAATAAAGTTTTATGTGTGTTTGTTATTTTGTAATGACAGTTTTACCGTCACACCATCCAGTCCTCTCAGAAAACACAGGCCTGTGTTGTGGTTTGGTTTGTTTTTTGTGTCTCTGAGCTGAATACCAGAGCAGTGTTTAGGTTGGCTCGTGAGGACGATGGTTGGCTGCTGGCCTGCTGGTCCTGAACGGGCCAGATAGAAGTCAGCTGCTGGATAATGAAGTGAAGAGGTCCAACAAAACAACCCTGGTTCAGCATGAACTAATCCTGAGAGAGTCCATCTGTGGTTATCATCCTGTCACTGTTATTTTTTATCAAAGCCGTTCAACAAGCCAGATTACAGAACACTGAAGCACAACGCAGACCAAGAACAAGGAGAACTGAGTCCTGGAGGCTGAGGACAGCGGGACTGAAACACACATCATCTGCTGGGAGAGAGTGTCCCTTCATACCCGTCTGATCTCCTGAACCTTTATATTCCACCTCGCTGTCTGAATGCTGAGTTCAGCAGGCTGCCGGGTCTTTTCCTACCATGACCCACTACTTTAGAATAACCTGACATCAGACAGTCTCACTCTGTTAGATTTAAACACATTTATACGCTCACTGTCTCCTGGTGCTTGTTCAAGGGGGACTGTTGGGTTCTGACCTTATGATATGAAGCCTTGAGATGATGAATGTTGTCAGTACAGTTCTGACTAAAGCTCATTCAGGCCTTTTATGCCGTCATCAGTAAGTCTGCTTCATCCCAAACTGGAGTGTTGGGATGATTTTGTGTGTTGTTGTTGAAAGTGACTGAGGATTTACTTAAACTGTGTGTAGCCAGAGGAGAAGCGAAGGCCGCTCAGAGACACTCAAACAGCTAAAGCATCTCATCCGCTTAAACATCAAAGTTTCTGATTAATTATTTAATATTCAGTGGGCTGAAAGCTAAAGCTGCTCTAAAAATATCTCAGTGAAGCCTAAAAGTGTGTGTGCAGAACATGTCAGGAGCATTTTAAGAGCATTATAATAAAGCCCTGAGCTTCTCTCAGTGAGTGTGTGAAGGATTTAACACGTAAACATCGAGTGGTGGAAGACAAAGGTAAAACCAGCCAAACTGTGTCCCGTTGTGTGCCAGTGGTCTCAGAGGACGAGTAGCAGTCCAAGGAAGCAAGTAAGGTAGTGAACAAGGGATTGAGGAAGTAAAGAAGGACCCTTTGACATGTGTGACTGAAGAAAGGTACAGAACTTTTCTGCTTTCACGCTGACGTCGGTCACGTCTCGTCCAAGTCGTGGTGACACTTAACTATCAGTGAGCGTCTTAATTAAACATGTTTATGTGAACTGAATCTAAAAACATGCACACAGAAAACATTTGTTCACGTCTTGAGGCTCCTCGGTTACTTCACTCCACTGCAGCTGCAGATGTAGTGTGGAAACACAGCTGCTGCCAACACGTCACCTGAAAAAGCTCATTATCAAGTCAAAGCACCGACCCCAGGACCTGTACCACTGAAGCAGTTGAACCCCAGAGTTAAAAGAAACACGATTAAAAGCTGATGATCTACTTGAAACCTGTTCTGTTGCTGTAGTGAAGCAGTGATGTGAAATAATATTTAACAGCCCGAAGTCCATAGATACTTCCAGACAGAGCTGTATCCAGGGGAACATGATGATTCTTAAATCTAACATTAGTCTTTCAGGATCCTGGTCTAGTTTGTGGATCCACATCCAGGACAGTAGGATTTCTGAACACAAACTCACACTGTGACAATCTCTGGCCAGTTAGTGATCTCCTACTTTGAGAAACTTCTTAAATACAGGTCCTGGTCTGGTTCACTTTGTGAAGATCTGTGAACAACAGCAGGAGGGAAACAGACAAGCACTGGGTTTCATCCAGGTGTCAGGTGAACGTCTGACTCTGAACTACAAACCAGAGCTGCAGCTTGACTCTTCTCCCGTCCAGGAGGATGGTGGTCGTCTTGTAGTCGATTCCTGAGACAAAAACAGGACAAATAATCAACTTGTGAGACAAAACTGAAGAAGACAAAGAAAGAGACATGTTTGGAATCAGTAATGAAGCAGCAGGTTCACAACTTCCTCAAATGTGTTGCTGGCATCAAACTGAAAAAGAGCAGTGATTTCTCAGTTTCAACTTGTGATTTGAGTCTTTGTGCTTTTTTCTTTGCAATCTGTGTTCCCGCCCTGAGCACGTCCACAGGAGGAGCTGACGTCCAACCAGAGCGAAGGGAGGAGACGTCAACATGATGCAACGTGAATGTCAGCCAGCGCACACACAGGCCGATGATGGTGAAAAACACACAAGTGGTTTCACAATGATTCAACACAGAGCAGGAGCTGAGTGTCCCTCAGGCTGAGCTTCCTCTTCTTGTTTTAGAGCTTGTACATGAATAACGTCGTCTTTGCACCATCACATTTATAGCAGCTCAAAGTTTGGACACTCAATGGTCCCCTGTCACTTTTATTAGTCACACTGTCAACGATTGTATTAACCACGTTGGGATGTGTGTCTCAACATCATCCTGCAGACTTACTGCTTATTACCCTCAAACCTACCAGTACTCTGTCTTTTATGAACTGATTCATAAAGCTGAGCATGAGATAAATATATTTGCTGTGGGTTAATCTTTGATTTCTAAATGTCGACCCACCTGGAACAGGTCTCGTCCAAACTAAACACTAAACACATACAGAACAAACAGAACAGATTTTACTGAGCAGGAGCTGCAGTTTGTGCTGCAGGTTATTGAATAAAACTGAACCCCAAACCGACCTGAAACAAGCAGAGAGAGATGAGAGAGGCTGACGAATAAATGAATGAAAACTGATCTGGGATCTGAACACAGTCTGTTCTCTGACTTTCAGGTACGTGACCTTCTGTCACACAGTTCACCACCGTTATGGGTAATATTAATCACATCAGTGATTGAAAACATCCTCTGCACGGGCGTCTCTCTCACACACACACACACACGCACACACACACACACACACACACACCATATAAATTCTTCAGACTGATCGTTGCTGTTACACCCAGAGGAGCTCAGGGCCCATCAGCCTGACTAACAGTAAACACAGGGAGTGATACTGGCCAAAGTCCCAGTAACTAAACATCTTGTTTCTTTGAAACCAGTTAAACCAGTTAACCTCTAGTTACGCCGTCAGCTACGTGCTGGATTACACTGCATCGCGATTACTTCACCCACTGTTTGCACTTTCTTTCGATCGTCCGAGTCCCATCGTACCGTTTATCTTTCATTCACAACAATAACTGAAGCATTTAGATGAAAGAGAACCTCCAGTATTTGGATCAAGTTGCTCCTGTGTGTCCGGTTCAGTTAGATGCAGCTGTGTCACATAGAACAATCAAATTGATCATTGTTTCGTGATTTGAATCTGAAGATATCTGGTCAAAGTACGAGTAAACACCACACACCAACGATGCCAACTGTGTACTGGTATTACTGAACTCAGAGAGGAAGAGACGGACACTATTGGAGCGAGAGGAGGAGGAAGATCTGGGGGAATAAAAGTGATATAATATTTATTCTGGGAGAACCGCAACACACCAGTTCAGCCTACACACATATGTTAGAGTTACTGCACACACACACACACACTCTGGCAGCATGCATGAAACATGAAGCATCTTGGGAAAGTGGTGTTACATAAGAGGCTGGAACAGGGAGGTTTGTGGACAGACGTGGAACCAGTGGAACAGCACAGACTGGAGCTGCCTGCTGCGCTCTCAGTGTTTGTCTTTCCACAGTTTAATAGTTGAGGTTGGAGATGAATTCAGTTAGTTAGTGGCCTGTGAAGACCGGATCAGAACAATCCTCCTGTTAATTAATGATAGGGAGGCAGTGACATCACTTTTTACTAGCCCAGATACAAGTACAAGTACTTACACTGGAATACTGGTACGACAACGTAACACACACTTCATTAAACAATAACAACCTGAATCTGAATGTTTTTACTGGTTTAAGTTCAATAATCCATCACAGACTGTAGTCATCAGTGGAAACAGCACCGTTCCCTCTGAAAGTATCAGAACCTCAGCACATAAGGACATAAGGACATAAGGACATAAGGACATGGACGAGTGAGTGACGGGGAGACGTCAGCTACACGTCCTCGTGAAGTGATGCCACAGTGCCGGCAGCTGAGCCTGAACACATTCGCTTCGTGTCTTGTTGTGTTAATGTTCTGTCGGTGGCTCCGCTCCATTAATGCTACAGTGGATGTTTGCAGGTCACCTTTCACTGTCACACGGTCACTCGCACTCCCCTGCACAGAGCAGCTGCTGCTGATTGTAGGCCGTGTGTGATCTAAACAATAAACGGACATGTTTGATAGATGGAAAGTGTTTCTGTGTTTGCCAAGGTCAGCCCATCTGTATGAGTGGGATCACACATCCTGAGGAGTGAGTCAGCCTCTCCTGGCAACAGCATCTCCACTTTCTTCATCATTATCCCCCCACTGGGCCGCTCTCAGCGTCAAGTCTTCCAGAGGCTGCTCGACTCGCAGCCGTTTTCAAAGGCTGAGTAGAGTGAAGTGTTTTCATGAAGTTACACAACATCCAGAGACGACGTTACGAAAGTGTCGATCGCACAAAGTGTAAACAAGCTGCGTCTCATAAAATGCTGATGCTCAGTTAGAAATCATCCGAGATTCTAATCTTCAATGAGACATTTGAAAGTTTACATTTGACTTTATTGGTTCCTCAATGGGGAAATTTCATTGTTCCAACAAAGTAAAAGTACACAGCAGAGTGCCACAAGCAGTAAAGATGTAATTAAAGTGGTATAAGGGTGGATCCGTCTGTCACTGAGCTGCTCTCCGGGCAGACAGGACGTCCTGCAGGGGGTGACACTAGTTTAGAACGGGGCACAGGTAGAAACATTAGAACCTAATACTGAGTACTTCCCTTTTCTCAGTCACTGTGTTTTGGGTCCTGGTCCTGTTGGAGGATCTACCCGTGAGTTTCTCTGCACAACCCCCCTCACGCTTTACACTGACAATGACCTTCTCCTCTTCTTCTGTGACACAGAGCGGATGTGACCAAACCGCTCTAAGATAAGGGCTCAATCACTGCGTCTAAGACTTCCTGTGATACTAATAGTACTAAAGAGATCTATTTAAATTGGGAAGTTACAACTTGACTGTTCTCAGAATCCGACATGGCGGCTCGGCACATCGACACAGTGACAGCTGCAGTAATCACCTGTTTCTTAACCTTTCTGTCTAATAAGTGTCTCAGTGAACACACAGTTCTGTCTGTGTCTGTGTTGGTTTTAACTGGTTTGCTACCAACTGGAGTTGTTCTGGTTTTCCCACTGGGTTGGTGTGACGTTATTCCCAATGCCAACGACGGAGAAAGAGAAGGGAACAGAGAAATACAGAAAGCTAGACGAGCTTCTGACAGAGCCGTGTGCAGGTCACTGTTTCATAAGGTGTGAGGACAACAGAGCTTTTCATTGGGGGCACAGCTCTGCTTCAGTGTTATAGAAAAGCAGCAACACTTCTATAAAACCGAGTATGAAACAGTGTGAGTACATTTTTCCGAGCTTGCGTCTTCTTTGACCTATAATTAAGGATTCCTCGTGTGGTTTTGGCATCGTCGCTCCCACCGCAGCCTGTAATAGTAGAACCTCTCCGGACTTGGCTGAAGAGCGAAGCCCCCGCTGGGACAATGATAAAGCCGACAGCCGTCCCCTGTTTTCACCACAAAACTCTGGAAGGGAGGCAGCGAACCGCAGCTATGTCTCTCTCTCCTCTAATACCTGGTCTATGAAACGTGATGACCCAGAAACAGCAGACAGCTACAGTCAACAGGAGTTACTGGTCCTCCTCCCTCAGAGTAACACATAGGAATTCATTTCAGATTTGTGTGACAGGTGCAGAGTTGTGAAGAAGACCTTCATGATGCCTGTTAAAGAGGAATATGTCATCGTGTCCACTCTGCTCAGCTCTTCATCTCGTTTCTCTGAGCTCCTCTCACCGATTCAGAATCTGGACCTGGGATCAGCCTGATGTTGTCCTACATGCTCAACCTCTGACCTCCTGTCTCTCTCCTCCTCTCTGCTGGTTATGTCAACAGTCTGAGGCATTTACTGCCCTCACACTAAGTCGCTGTCAGCTAAATGTCGCCTGTATTAAAACAGAGAGCAGAGATTTATTTTCCACTCGTCTGGATCTGACTCAGTCACAAAGTGAAGCAGGGAGAAAGTGATAAATCCAGAGTGAACAGTAAAGTCCAGACGGGGTCTGGATCTTTTCTCTCTTTGTTTCACAGATTTACTCTTTGTGTCATCTTTTATTTCCATATTTCAACCACTGTATTAAATGGAAATAAGATCTATACACGTAACAGAAGTCAGTGTTTCCTGCTCAGTTCTGTCCAAACACACAGGCTGTGTTGTAATTATGCAACTGAGCGTGTGCAGTCAGTCAACACGGCCAACACAGTGTGCGTTACATCATGTGGAAGCATCCTGTCGACCTCCTGCAGAGCGAGTGTGAGTCACGAGCAGCTGCCTGCCGGCGTTTAATAATAACACCTCGCAGGCTTCTGCAGAGTCACACGCTGTCCACACGTCAAAGTACACACTGTACACAGGCTACTGCAGGGCCACTAAACCACTACACTGTATTACTACTGCATAAAGTACAACACACACACACAAATAGAAAAATAAACATTGTACTGGAATATGTCTTAATGTATTATAATTAAACTACATCATGTTATTTTTTTATCTCATTGATCTACTTGATGCTAAATAACATGAAACGTCCTAATATGAGCAAAATCTGTCATTGAATGTAATTAAATGAAGTTGAAATTAAATGGAGACAGAGATGTACTGACAAGTACCGTACTTAACAAGAACTAAATTACAGCACCTTTTTATTTTTAGTGAAGAGTCTGTGATTTAAAATAAAATAAAACTTCTTTCTACTCTGTGTATATTTACTTTTCCACTGGGCTGCCTGCTAGACGAGTTTTCAAGATCTGGGTTTGGGTTTCTGTGGGTAAAGATATTTGAATAAGTAATAGCTGGTCACTCACAGACTTTAACAGTTGGATCTTCTTCAGACAGCAGAACTTGAACTGCTGCCTCTGTTTGTTTACATTCTGTCCACATTAAGGGAGCTGAATCGAGTGTGATCACTTCCTGTTTGCAGCGTAACCATGGACACACAGACAACTCACACTGGTTCACAGTGATTCTGCAGGAAACTTAAAAACACAAAGAATCTCAGGCAGGTTCTGTGGTTATGGTCCCGTCTGATCTCCAGTAGGTTTATGGATGTTGATTCACAGGGAACATCAGGTGACGATCCCAACACAAGGTTTAGAAATACATGTTTTATATCTGTGTGTTCATATTTTAGAAATCAACATCCACTGACATCAAACTTCATTTGGCTCTGGAACGACCTGGTGTCAGGTTAGAGATTTCTCCGTACAGGACATGGAAACATGGAAACGTGACTCAGATTAAGAACTCACTACATATTAAACATGACCTTCTTCTATGTCAATTGTATCTTTCTTAAAATAAAGGAGTAACGTTACTGAGCTGTCTCTTGGTTTGTTTCAGGCTCATTCAGACTTGTCCTCTGTGCGTAAACCGCGCGTAAAACCAGGAAATCCGTGCGTAAAACGTCCAGAAATAACCACACAGGTGGGTTTGTGTTTACTAAACCCCCTCTCCACAACCACTCACTCACCCATGTTGTATCCGTAGGGGGACTCGGAGGCTCCGTCCTGCAGGCTCGCCAGGATCTCGCCCTTCCCGACGTCGCTGTCCCCCACCAGCAGGAACTTGAGCAGAAAGTCGTACGCCCTGGCCGGGCTGCTTCTGTGGCTCATCCTCGCGCCAGTTGACAGCTGCCGTGTCCCATCATGAGATGAGACCCGGCAGCGCACAGCCTCCCCTCGGACACAGAGAGAGAGACAGAGAGACGCCAAAGGAACAAATCCGCGATGAAAGTCCCACCACGATCCAAGACAGAGACTCTGCGTGTCTTCACATGAAACGGTTTGAACACCGGGTTCGGATCGTGTCCAGGACAGCTACATGTGTCCAGCGTGAACCACCGACACCGACAGGACGCGGTTACTGCGCCCACCAGCGCGCACAGGACGCAAGCTTTTACGCACGAAGGTAAAAATCCTACAGACGGTTCCGTTCGGCTCCAGGACTCCGGACTGATGAGGACCCTCCGCCTCCCTGCTCCAGCGAAGGCGGTGTAGCGGAGGGTGAGGACGGAGAGGTGGTGTTGGGGGGGCGGCTTTGTTTACCTTCATCTGATTGGTTCAGTGGTTGAGTTGCTAGGGCAACCTCGAGCTGGGATTTGACGTCGGTGATGTCCGTCATCCCGCGGGAGAAGACGCTCGGCTTCCTGTGGCGGCCTACAAAATAAAAGCATGACAAACCATCTATACATCATTGTTGTACTGAAAGTAACTAGATAGATTTACTATAGTACTGTGCTTGAGTACATTTTTGAGGTACTTTTACTTGTGTAATTCCATGTACTGTGAAATCTTTTAACTTCTCTATAATTTATCAGTTACTTTTTACTGTTTTACTCTGCAGAATAATGTAACATCATCCAAATATGATGTAATGAATACTAATAAACAGCTCAGATGTTTTTGTTTTTTTTGTGAAATCAGAAAATCCTTTGATAAGTTGTAACTTTAAACTTAAAGTGTCCTGATTTTTGTTCCTAGAAACAAATGACAGTTCAGATCTTCTGGCAACAGCCAAAGCACTTCTGTTCCTCTGCTGACACCTGGTGTCCAAAACAGCAGAAATCTGAAAAATAAACAGTATGAAAATCTTAAACTGGGCCAAAGCACTGAACAGGAAACAGGTTTGCTTCTTGTACAGTGAATAAAAATCAAAAGGAAAAATTACAGCGTGATTGTCCAGAATAACTGGTGGTTTAAAGGGACAAAGGAGGCACAGAGTCAGAGTACAATGATGAAATAAAAAGCTAAATAACTGGACCAATCAACTTTAATAAGAAAACAAAGAATCGTGCACACTGTTCATCAATGAACTCACCGTACGGCTGATTTATTATGTTAACAGGGAGTTTTTGATGTTATTTTTCTTGATAAAATTAGAAATCTGAGCTCATGGTAACATGGATCCTAACTTCATGTCCTGCACAGTTACAGACTCTGATGGGTTTTTGTTTTTCTTTTATGAAAATCCCACTTTGTCATTATTCATTCATTTATCCTCAGACTAACAACTGATCAATGAGCTGTTATAATAACTGTTAATTATGGTAAATGATTCAGATTTACACACTTCACGTGATGTGTTGATTTGTTGCCTCGACCACAGGTGAAACAAACAACAAACATCTGCAGGTGAAAAGGAGAAAAACTCAACCAAAGTTTCCAAAGTTTAAACCTGTAAGAAAAAAGAACTAATTCCAATATTGGTGCCAGTAAAGTGGATTCATTTACACTTTCTAAGTCATTTATTTCAAGACTGGAAAGAAGCGTCATGTCCAATTTAAGACACGTCTACTTACTGAAGCACCTGAATATGTTAAAACCTCTAATAATAAAGTCCTAACAAGAAACCTGTAACTTCAGGTCATCAATTATCTGACATGCGAAAGCTGACGTAGTATGAGAAACTAAAATCTCAAAAGGCCCAGAGAGACCAGTGCACTGCCACATTAACATTTCTACATTTGCAGAATATTTTGTGAATGCACTTGCGTTTCCTACATTTGCCGGTGGTTTATTAAGTTTCAGGATCACTGTACCAAAAACCTGCTTTAGAGGTTTCAGGTTACTTAGGTGTTTTAGTGAAGGTGAGTTTCCACGTTGGATACAGGCAGACGTCTGGAGCTTGAGGTGAACGTGTGTTTTATGATGGTTGGTGGTGAAACTCACAGGTCTCAGTCTGGACCATCTGCTTTGTTTTCAAGATATGAAAATTGCTGCATTGGTTGATGTCAACTGATTTTCTGTTTTGGGTTCCATCACGGTCTGTTCTGAGCATTAGTTCAAGTGTTGGTACAGAAGTCTCTCAAAGAGTTTTTTTTTCAGTTGCGAAGGAAAAAACTTTCCCAAACACAAAACAACAACAGAACCAGTTACAAACCAGAACCAGACATCGAGCAACGTTTTTATCTGTTTTTCACAACCTGCCAACTAAAGCAGCAGGATTTTCAGCCCGGTTGTTGCTGAAGGACGTTGTTGGTCCAGCTGGGCACAAGTCAACCCACAGGAAGACTTTCATAAGCTGACTAATAAGAACAGAGTGGGAGGCCTTAAGACACAGGAACTCAAACAGCTGAAGACTAAAGAGACGTTATAATGTATTTGTATTTTTAAGTAGAAAATCTTATAATCTCATATCAGGAGCCTCAGAATAAAAAACAAACCATAAATTAAGCAGAATATGGACACTTTCAAGACAAAAATGTTTCTCAGTGTAAAGTCCCGTTTAACTCGTGAAGCACATATTCACAGATTCTTTTCTCTGTTACAGTTTAAAACCCACCCAACAGGGTTCTGGATCAGCATGTTGGCGGTCTTGTCAGTTGTAGCTGTATCCGGGCAAAGGGAGTTTCTGACCCTCCTTGGCCTCAAAGAAGGTGTAGGACAGTGTGATGGTGTCCACCCTGGCCATCCGGGGGTCATCATCAAACTCAGGGTCAATGTAGAAGAAGACGGGCATGTCCACCTCTTCGTGAGGGTTCAGACGTTGCTCCTCAAAGCAGAAACACTGCAGACAGGAGATGGAAGAACGCCAGATTAACAGCTACAACAGGTGCTCTGGTAACAAAGCTGTGATTCGTTACTCTGACAAAACAAGTGAGCGATGGACATCACCATATAATCACCATCATAAAGAATGTTTGATCCAAGATGGTTTAATCTGTTTCAGCATGTACCCTTTCTTTACCTGGATCTTGTTGAAGTACTGTCCTGCCTCAAAAGGCACCACATTGTAGGTGGAGATGCCTATAATCGGTTTATCTGTGGGGTTTTTGGCTCTGTAGAAAGCCAGCGCCGTCTCACCTGGAACCACCTGAATGAAAACAACAAATCATGTCACAGCTTTCTGGTTTCACACTAAAATTAGCCTGAACCCAACAGGTCTGCAGCAAAAACCCCTGATCCAAACTGAGCTCCAGCTTCGCCCCGAAAACAGAAGTAAGTGGAAAAACACTCAAAGGATGTGAAGATACAATGTCCGTCCAAGAAAAAGTCACACACTCTTAATATTTTTTTGCCTTTATATTTGATTATGGCGTGTGATGGGAAATGATGTGTCCTGCTCCCTGAACCACTCTTTCACAGTTTGAACCAGATGAATCCTGACATTGTCATATTGTAATATGTCCGTGACATCAGGGAAGAAAAAGTCCACTGATTAATAACCTGGTCCTTCAGTATATTCAGGTAGTCAGGTGACCTCATTCTTTGGACTCATAAAGTTACTGAACCAACCTGACCAACTGCAGCAACCCCAGATCATAGCACTGCCCCCACAGGCTTGTACAGTAGGCACTAGACATGATGGGTGCATCACTTCACCTCCTCTCTTCTTACCCTGATGCTCCCATCACTCTGGAACAGGGTCAATCTGGACTCATCAGACCACATGACCTTCTTCTATTGGACAGTTCTTAACCCAGTTTTAGTAGTTTCATCATCTCCTTAGATTTATTATTTGATTCATACCAATAATTTGACTCTTCTGAAACAGATTAACAACATTTCCATGACCACTGGATGTGTCTTCAGACTTGGTTGTTTAAGAAATGAGAAGCTTCCACTGCATCAGTTAGGGTTAAAGAACTTGTTACCATCTGAAACAAAATCATCTATGCAGTAATTATCCAATGGGAGGCTCTTAGCTATTTGCTTAGTTAAATCAAGGTGGTGTTTTATTTTTTGGACAGGCAATGAATAACCTTTGGCTGTGTTTGTGTGTTTTTTGGGTTGAAGCACAGTTTTAAGTAAAAAGATAGACAGAAGAAGAAAAAGAAGACAGTTATGGGAAATGTGTTGAGGGTGATTTAGGTCTTACGTAGATCTCAGTCTGTTGTGGTCTGAAGTTCCACTGAATGCTGGCGTGAGTGTCGGCGCTGAACGTGATCTTGATGATGCGCTCCTTCACTGGCTTCATCGTCTCTACTAGATCTGTATCGTGGCCGGCCACTGCTGTGCCACCAAGCCCTGACGTCTGACAGACAAACAGCGAGGTCACACGGGCACAGTAAGGACAAAAACATTAGTTTGAGATCAGGATGTTTGGTTTTGTTATTCCTCACCTGACAGTACAGTCTGTACAGCGGCACAGCAGCGTACGACAGGCCGATCATCCCCACCCCAGCTGCTGCGATGTATGTCAGCACTGTCTTGTTCTTAGTCTTCCACTCCTCCTCCTGGCTCCTGGTCTTTCTGTTCCGGGTCTTAGTGCCTCTGCTCTGTACGTTGAAGTGCAGAGGAAGCCTCCGTCGCAGGAGATGTTCAGCATGAGAGTGCAGAGTCTTGGCAGAGTCATACTGAAGCGTCCGGACACAACGGGTTAACAGCACAGAAGCCCGAGGGCAGCAGAGGGAGGGATGGAGGATGAGAGGCAGCAGCATGGCTGGTCCTGCAGTCAGTCCTCACCTGAAGATTAGTCACCTGAAGGGACGACACACCATGTCAATAACCTCTGGATATTTAAACCTCAGCTGTAGTGATAATATATATATAAATATATATATATATATATATATATATATATATATATCTTAACAGGTTCAGTCGTTTGCAGAAATCACTTCAAATCTATTTTTCCAAGAGTTTGTAGTGGAATTATTTAACTTTACAATAAATCAATGAGTGGTTGTTGGGAAAGTGACAATAAACCTGAAGCTGAGTTTTACTGATAATCATTGAAAACGTGGTGAAATTCAAGTAAAGCAGCAAAACAGTCACATCAGTGACCTACAGCATGCAGGAGTCACCGGCTGCTACAGAACAGCGGTCAAATCAAACCACAACTCAGCTCATCCAACTACAAACACGGTTTAATTTAATGAAAAGTTGGCTGAACAATCTTTAAAACGTTGATACCTTCGGACCTGGACACCGCTGTTTTTCACCACTGGACCGCAACACATTACCAAACAAGTTCAGCGGAAACTCAAAGACCGGTGCAACAGACAAATGGCTCCGTCTTCAGCTCCACACAGAAAGGTTCCGTTCGTCTTCCTATTCTTATAGGATACTATAACACTGTTAAAAGTATTTAACAGGTTTAAATACTTGTATTATATTTTCCCATTTTCTGGTATGTTATACTTTTTATGATGTTATTATGTATGTATTATGAAATTACGTTTTCACTCATTAAAGTTAGAAATCTATTTCTTCCTACTGTTTGTGTATTTAGGTCTCAGTTTAAAAAGGAGGTAATTCTTAAATTGTAAATGAAAATACATGCAAACTCTCACCTGAACCTTCAAACCGAACTCAACAACTGATCTTAACAATAATTTTGAAAGTCATGTTGGCATATTATTTTTATGACATTATTCCAAAGAGAGATATTTTTTACCTGCTACGTCCATTTGATAACTTTAGACAGCAGCTACTGTGAATTACACAGAATACAAACAAGAAACATAAAAGTAAATCGTACTGTATTATAATAATGTCCTGCTCAGCATTATGTTGAACAAACCTGTAGTTAATTCTTATTTTCCATTTGTGTTTTAAACGAGTTAATGTGTCTCAGAATAAACAGGATTCATCAGCTACGGCAGCCGTGTGCGCTCAGAAAGGCGCAGTGCCGCCCGTTCAGAGGGGCTCTAGTAATGGAGGGGGTCACCGTCGGCCAGGTATTTGATGCGGAATGCATCCTCAGCAAACGGCCGCGGAAGGTAAGAAAACACCGCCACCGGCTCAGCGAGGACCCGTCTTCTCAGCGGACACGGTTGTTTTTGTCTCTCTGACGCTTTGTGTCTCTCTCTCAGGGCAAGTTTGAGTATCTGGTGAAGTGGAGAGGGTGGTCGTCTAAGTAAGTAGCTAACGCTAGCTAGCCTCCGGTGCTAGCCGACACATCCAGGAGCTAACACCGAAAATGGCACCAGACAATGCCTGGCTGGTGCCCGGTGTTGACGCTCCTGTTGGGGGGTTTAATCCGGTCCCACGAGGATAAATTATGGTTAATATCTGTTTAACACAGAGAGAGATAATCACGCTGCGGGTATACCGTTAAACAGCAGCTGTTTTGTCTCAGTTTCAGTTTTTTCCTGTGCCGTGTTCACACCGAGCAGCTGATGCTAACATCAGACCCAAAGTGGATCAACAGAAATCAGTGCAGACTGAAGAACCTACCGAACCTCGTTCTATCCTGCAGAGGAGAAAAGCCTTAAACGGACCCAGTATTTACATGAACCCTGCAGTAGTCATCCTGCCAGAGCAGTCCAACACTCATCCTCCATGTGTGCAGCTCTGCATGTTATTGTACCAGATATATGGTCATTAATTATCAGGGCATCACATTAGATTTAGGTCGTTTGGATACTGCACACATCTTTAATCTGCAGAATATTCTCTTGTTTAATCTAATAAGCGTAAAAAAAAAATACTGTCTCATAGTGCCATAATTTGTCCAACCAACCGTCTACATAGCAAATAATTAACACTTTATTTAAAAGGTGACTCTAATCGTTGCTGATTCGTTTTCCTAACTTTGCAGCTCACAAGCTATATTATTCTAGTATCATAGTATTTTATGGAGGAATACATTAGGGCTGAAACTTTTATTTTGATTACTCTTTGTCCAACATCCAAAAATATTCCGTTTACTGTCATGTGGTGAAAAAAGCATCAAATCCTCACATTTGAAAAGCTACAAACAGCAAAATAATTACTTCATTATCAAAATAGTTGCTTATTAATAACAACAAATGCATTTTTCAAACCATTTAGACTTATTTTATTCTGTCCTGAAAAGTGCCAGGGGAAATTTGGAAGTTTCAATGAACAAGACAGAATCAGCTGTAACTAAAGACAAGTTAGTGCTACTGCCAAAATGAATAGAGATACTGTAATAGTACTTGTTCCAGAGGTATCTTTATCTTTCTATCTGTAGAACATTTATCTCTAAAAAGTCAAATTCTTTACGTCTGATTCTGTGCTGAGCTGTTACTCACTTTATTTATCGTATTTTTAAGATTTGAATACATCAGGGTTTTGTTTTGTTTTGTTTTATATAAGTTAATATTTTTCTGATGTTTTCCAGACACAACAGTTGGGAGCCAGAAGAAAATATTTTAGACCCGAGGTTACTGGCAGCGTTCCACAAAAGGTGCGTTTCTTGATCTTTGGTCACTTTTACTTGTTAACAGCTGTAATGCACACTTTTTCCACTTTCACAAATATATTAATATCTTAGGAACAAATCCTGAAATGATTTAACGTTGTTAACGGCAGAATGGAATCTTGACACTTGTTTTTATTATAAAGTGCTTAGATTACTGCAGCTTTGACTTTCTAAAGCGTCATTAAGCAGTGGTTAGTCACCTCAGCTCACTGCTCCAGCTACTTTGCCTTGAACAATTGCTTTTTAAGTTTAGAAACAGACTTTATATGTTAAGGTCCAACAACAGCTCTCACATTTGCCACTGACTCTTTAGCAGCTGTGCCATAATCAGTGTGGAGAGGTGCCATGATGATGACTGATGCAATGTAAAAGGAACAGTTGAAGAAATTGGACGAAGGAAAAAAAGATGTAGAGTTGGTGTCAGTAAGAGTAGATCGAAGAATGCAAATGCACTGAAGCAGGAAACAAAAGTAACGGAGTAATAGCAGATCTGAAATTTAATAAGAGATCACTGCAGTGGAATTGTTCTTCACATTCACAAAGCATGGCCGTAACGGTAGAAAACAGCTCTGACTCTGTTTTCAGAAGTAAGTGGACAGGATAAAAACAGCCTGTGCTTTTGTTTCATTAGATACGTTGAACACATCTGTTTGCTTTAACTTAAATATGGTGTTTCTGTTACTGTAGAGAACAAGAGAGGGAGCTTCTGTTCCAGAAGAAGGGGAAGAGGCCGAGGGGACGTCCACGAAAGATTCTGGTAACATCTCAGTTACTCTGTTGATTTTGAGTCCAAATTTGAAAACATCCTCAACAGTTTCTGTCATGTTGTTGCTCTTTTAGCCGCCTGTGCCAACCGCCACAAAAGACAGCCACTCCTCTTCATCTGGGCTTTCATCATCTGCTTCTTCCTCTTCCTCGGAGGATGAAGAGCACACTAAGAAGGCGAAACCAGGTCCTCGTGTCCACCCCGTCCCCCAGAAGAGGCCCCAGATCATGCTGGCCAAACCGGATCACCCTCGCAAGAAGAAGCGTGGGAGGAAGCCACTCCACCCCGACCTGAGGGCCAAGAGTAGACCTCCTCTTCCTCCTCCTCCTCAACGCCACCCCCAACCCCTCAGAACACCCAGAGACGAGCCTCGACCAGGGGTGAAGAAGCCACTGCAGCCCGCCAGTTTTACCTACACCGGCCTGAGCAGAGCCTCCAGAGACGAGGCTGCCTCCGCCTCCCAGACCTCCACCAGCTCCTTCTCCCAGACAGCCGCCTCGAAACCCGGGTCGCTCAGCTGTGTTTGGATGAACCGCTCCCTGTCCACCTCCTCTCCGTCCTCCGGCTCCTCCTCCCACATTAAAACCAGCCCTTCAACACAAAGTAAAAACTCTCTGTCTGAGCTGAAGCGCTCCATCTCAGAATCGGGCAGCAGCCGAGGAAACGGCTTTAAAGTTTCTCCTCTGAAACAAGGTGGAAGTTCAGGGTCGTTGGGTTTGCACAGCAGCTTCTCGGGAGGCCAGACATCAGTCCATCGCTCCCCACTGGCCCAGAGGAGGCAGGAGGGTGTTGGAGGTCACATAGGGTTGGTTCAACACAAGCAGCAGAACTCTGGCCTGTCCAAACCATCATCCTCATCGTCCTCACCCACACCTCGAGACCAAGCCAACCAGGCGCTCAGCCTCCGAGCTCTCAACCTGCAAAGCGTCAGCAAGCCTTCGGCCGGCAGCAGCCTTCAGGGAAACAACACGGGCAGCGCTGTGGCGAGGTCAAGCTTAAGGAGTGGCAGCGGGATTGTTATAAAAGGAGGAGTCGGGGGTATAAGTCGAACATCGGCTGGAGGTCAGCGCACTGGTGTGGCAGCGGGCAACGCTGCAGAGCAGGGGAGGCTAAGAGATGACAGGGGGAAGGAGATGTTGGCAGGAAGCAGCTCCGGACGAGGAAACGGCAGCGGGAGGCAGGAAGAGAGGAAACACGGACTCAGCTCCCAGAACAGGAGCCTGAACGAGCTCAGCACTGGAGACTCTGACGAGACCAGCAGCAGCGAATCTGAGCCCGACGCCTCCCTGTACCCCCACAACAGCAGACCCAGCCTCGGCAACAACGCCACAGAGTCGGACACAGAGACAGACTGGCGGCCAGCCCGGAGTCTCCTGGAGCACGTGTTCGTCACAGACGTCACGGCTAACTTCATCACGGTGACAGTGAAGGAGTCTCCAACCAGCGTGGGTTTCTTCAACTCACGAAACCACTGAAGGTTGTGTGTGATGGTGCCTCAGTCTGCAGAGCTGAGCTGGACCAAACTGTCTTACAACACTCTTTCTTCAACAGCTCTCAGGGTTCCTACACCGCTCCGGTTAACACTAAGTCACTCCCGGCTCTTCACACACTTGCACAAAAGGTTTGGGAAAAATATTGTGATTTCAAACAAGACAAAAGATTGATGAAGAGAGTGATGAGAAATGAAAGACAACAACAGAGTGGAGAGATCATTTGGATATGAACTTAATTTAGTCAAGTATTTGTTCTAATAATGTAGGAACCCTGATTATTTTTAGACCCTGTTTACACCTGATATTAAAATGCAGTCTGTGTCCAGAGAAGGAAAATTTTAAATCAAAGGTGAGGCGACTCACACTGGTCACCGGTTATTCGTCCATCGTCCTGCATTCACAGCAGCCGCAGCAAAATCACTCATTTTACAGAAATTCCTACTGAGACAAACTGAGTGACAGAAACTGAGCTAATTCTAAATGAGTCTGAGGCGACCAGATGGAGGATTAAAACAAGTTTAACCTCTGCATTGGCTGTCTGGCTTTAAATTTGAACTTTTTTGAATGAAGTTTGCTTTGGTGACGGTTCATTCTTGTCCTCAGTAGCAGTAAAAGTCCCCTCACTAGCTTTCTTTCTTCCCAGAGCTTCCAATCCCCTGTCGTGGTTCTTCTTAGTGGATAAACTTTGCTCAGTTGTGACCAGAACATTTTAACATGATAACCCCTTATATGCAGTGATGCCACTGCTCCATACAGTGATGATGATGATGATGAGCATCAGAGGCAGTTTAAAGCTCTGGAAGAAACAGTAAGTAGACCTCGAGTGATTGGTTTCAGCTTCCCAGTGAAAAATGTCGCCTGTTGTTTGTGATTTCTGACTAAATTTGGCATTGATTGATCAAATCTTAGACACTACATGTAGCTTCTCTCAGTCCGCAGGCTGCGGTGTGGTTGAAGGTGTAGAAACGGGGTTTAAACTACAGATGGATGTACAACAGCACCTCTCCAGTGCCTCAGGTTCTCCTCACAGCAGGATCAGACTCTCAAACCCACTGCCACCGCTGAGCTGCTTGTGATTAGTTTGAGTAGGACGTTTGTGCTCGTCGGACCTGTATCCAAACTAAATGTGGCTTTACCCAGGGCAGCATGTTGAAAAAAAGTATTAAAAAACAAGTGAAGTCTGTCTGTGATCGGTGACTCTTCATCCGTCTTTTCTAATCGTCATTCAGTCGTCTTTGGACCAAAGGTGTGACGGATGTGAATGATCTCATTTTTATTATTGACAGTATTCCTTGCACTACGCACAGTATAAATGTAAGCTGACTTCTTCTCATTATAAAAAGACATTCCATCATTATTCTATTCACCATTTTATACCATTTCAGTACATTTGCTGTCACAGTGTCTCTTGCAGTTGAATATGTGTTAATTTATATTTGTAAATATGTTTTTTGATCTGATATCTATCTGGTGCTCATGGCTTATTAGCTTCAGATACTTGTAGCCTGTGCCTCTGCCATTTCCAAGGGTTTAAATAAACCGTCAGTATCTAAACAATGAAATGTCCCAGTGTCACTGTGTCTACCACTTAGAGCAGAGTGAGTGTGCACTCACCACTCAAGTAAAGACTGAAGTGGTACTTGTACTTCTAGTGGAGTATCGGACTTCTGATCATTGTGCTGGTTGGTTTGTGTTCTGGCTGCTGTTCAGGTCTTCACCAGCAGACGTCCCTGTTGGACACTGAATGAATGAAGCTTCTGAGCAGCGACCTCGCTGGTATTTAGATTCAGATCGGGGAACGTGCACAAAGTGTTCTTTAATCTCACTGGTCAGGATTAAACAGTGGGCAGGTGAGTTCCCAGGTAGATCCAGAACGTAAGCAGGTTATCACAGAGTGTCACACAGGTAAGGAACAGGTGGAACAAGGCAGAGGCAGCAGACACAAGCAGATCCAGAAACAAGGTGTCAAACCACCCACGAGGTCAAAGAGGCACCAGATACTCCCAGTGAAGAACGTGGTGACGTGTTTTCTGGTTGGTGGTTGATGCAGAACAGGTGAGTGTGGGTGGAGCTGCAGGTTAGGTGGAGTCTCAGCCTCAGAAGCAGCTGTAACCCTCCCTGTGCTGATCAGTGCAGCCTTGGAGTAACTAAAGGGGCAGTCCCACATGTTATTGCATGAGACTTTACTTTGATTAATACGGTTTTCTGCTGTTGTCTGAAGATCTGAACCAGCTGAGTGTGAGATACAGAACGAGAAGGAGTCAGGAGGAGGATCAGTCAGATTAGAAATCAATACTGTAAAAGAGAACCAGTCCACAGTTTGAATTCCTGCCTGAATAAATGCACTAACACTAAATTCAAATGTGTCTTTTGTCACTAACGTATCAAATGATGAAACGTTTCTCACAGTTCAACAAGTGCTGAGAAAACCTGAGGATAATCAGTGAACTTGATTTTTAGGATCTGGATCAATATGACCACGAAACAGGTCGACTAGATTATCAGTCGCTCTCTAACAGATCAACTTTAACTAATTAACCCAGCGGCTGAATTGATGACTAAACTAATTAATATGAGCTTGTTGTCACCTTGTTCCTTTAATTCATGTGTTGATCGTCTCTGCTGTAAAACACAGAAACTCACAATGTGATGCTGAAACAAAACAATCCTCGAGTACAGTAGCTGAGAACAAGTATTTAGATCCACTGTGACAAACACAAGTCATCACACACTCTGAGAGGTGAAGTCTGCAGCTCAGTGTGGGACTGACACAAGCGATCGTCCCACAAAGCTGCAGATTCAGTGATTTATGGCCAGAGCCGTGCGGAGAGGTGGAATTTTCCCAAAATAAGTCTGAGTAAACAGGCTGCGACAGAGGGGCCCTCACAGCACGCTGGTATGCATAAACAGTTTGAACAGTGTGGGGCAGTGTGATCGCCCACCCCCACTCCTCTCTGCAACATGTTGCAGCCTCGCTCTGAGTCTCGTATACGTTTGTTCTGATGCTTCAGCCACAGAAATGCCACACACAGTGAAACATGGAGGTCATGTTGATGACAGACAGTGACTCACTACTGCCCCCTGATGGCTGCAGGACAGCTTACAGAAGACTGGAGGCTGAACTTCAGTCTTAGACATGATAACAGTGTGGTTCTCAGATAACTGACCCCCCCAGGACACTGGCAGCAGATATTCGAGGCACTACAACCTGGACAGTTTTTCCATGGTGGACAGTGTTTTCCAGTGGATCACTCGCTTGTACCAGCTGATCCACAGCCGCCTGACAGCTCAGGTTTTCTGAACCGTAAGATTTTCTGGTGATGTTGCCATGTTGCAGACATATCTTTGAAAATACCATCAGATTTTACTGAAGCTTAGGTTTTGTCAGGAGCTTAAACCACAGTTCTCAGACAGAGGAAGCAATTTCTTAGATTTGGATGGACTGCTGCCAGGAAACATGATTCACGTCCTCCTAATTGTTGAGGCTAATTAGTTGTTGAGAAAGAAAGATTTTAAAGGAAAGAGTTGCAAAAGAACAGAGAGTCCCTTTAAATCAAAGTTTTCCATAGTTGTTATTCTGTACCGTTGGTGTATTAGATGAGCATTTGATTTCTGTCTTGACTGGCAAAGTGTCAAAATAGAAAAACAATGAGGCACAAACTGGAGCTGCGAAACGTCCTCGAATAGACACAAACATACTGACAGAAACTCTTTGTGTCTCCACACACAGAGTGACGGCCGCCTGGGATCACCTAGCAGCAGTCTGTGTGTGTCTGTCTGGGTGGAAGGAGTCTCCCTGTTGGCACTAATTCAGCCAGACTGTCATCAATCTGCTGCTGAACTAACACCACTGACTGTCAGCACAGAGCAGCAGCCTGTTAACAGGCACAGGGACCACCCACCTTTGTCTGAATGCTTCCAAACAGCCTGTGGAGGAACTTCACTGAAGTCCTGCTGAAGTCTTTCTGATTGGTTTTCTAATCAGCAGATATTTGAACCTGTGGGGACGATGGAATCACGGAGACATAGAAACTCCAAACTTCTGAAAACCGCCGCGGTCGCTCTCAACTCTCCAGTGCTCATTTGAAACTATGTAGAGCTCCTGATAAACTATCTGCTCCACTATCAGCTCGTGGTTTCCTGGCATTTGGGGGTTCCAGCACAATTTGAATTAATGAGGAGTTGGAGTGTTTTTAAGAATCAGTAGAGAGACAGCAGCTCCTGGCAGCAGGTTGGCTGCTTCCTCTGATGTGAGTGGGTGGACACCGGCGGCACTGGGCCCGGTGGTGGGCGGCTGAAGATGCCGACTGTCTCCTAGCACCAAAGTGAAAACCTTGAAACGTCTCGGTGCGACATCCGACTTCTCTTGACTTGCCCGTCCACAGTTTGTTTTCACAGCGCTCCATCGCTGCTGTACACGTGTTCTCATAGATCTCAGTGTGACTGAGGCCCAGACAGAGGGAGAGTTGGTCGACGTTATGTAATCGACATCATCTATCATGTCTCTAAATGACAGTAAATTCTACTGTAAGTACATGTTGAATTATTCAGTACAGACAGGCCCACCAGCAGGTCCACAGGTTAAAGTGGTTAACTTTAACTAACTAACTTACCCACAGCACTAGTTCTATGTCGTCATAGTTACTTTGATTTTTATTACATTATCCCATGAATGATTTAATTTTCACACTAATAAAGTTATTTACCAGATAAAACTGTATTTCTAGATGACACAGGGACATTAACCATCATCTCACCACAGGTTTCCTTTTGCAGCGTGTTGCTCCACATGGTAACATGAACCCAAGTTTCCCAGGAGCTTTGGTGAGAGTTCAAAATAAAAGAGAGGAAATACTGAACAGGATGGAAAAAAGATCAGTAGTTCAAGTTCTGTTCATGTTCTGCTCGGTCCATAAGTGAAAGTGCACACACACACACACACACACACACACACACACACACACGTCCCTGTACAGATACTGTTCTGCACCAGGAGGAACCATCGTAAGGTCTGACAGTCGCTCTGAGCATTTCATCCTGGTACCTCACAGCAGTCAGGGGAACGTTGGCTACAACATGGAGGTCTGTGTGGTCGTCCCCAGACCATCACTGACCCACCACCAGACTGGTCATGCTCGAAGTTAATGTTCACTGTCACATGTGCTCAGCGTGAACCTTCTCTTATCTGTCAAGAGAACAGACAACAGAGAGTTCTGGTGTTCTCAGGTAAACGCTGCTGCTCGAGCTGCTCAGTGCTGGACTGTGAGTCCTACTAAAGGACATCAGGCCCTCAGGCTACTCCGATGGTGAACACCAGTAGCCTCTCTCACAGTGCTCCAGCACATAGTGGTTCTGTGGCTGGGTTGTTGTTGTTCGACGGCCCAGTCCAGCTCTCCTGGTGTAACGGTGTTCTGGTATCTCCTCCATGCACACATAGAGGCTGCAGGTGCTGCCTCTTGCTACCAGCAGTGACAAGAGAAGAATCAGTCAGGAAGAATCAGGAGAGCGCACCTGTCTGGGGCTCGTCTTGCTTTTGTCCCTCCATGGCACCTGTTGTTACTTTCATTTACACCAAAGCAGGTGAAACTGATTTCCAACCCTTGGTGCAGACAGATGTTCCTGGAGTTGAACGGACTTGGTGTTTTACTGTCAGGTGGATTTATGGAAGTTTATTCTGTGGGGTGTGTTTGATGAGCTGATCCTCACTGACTCAGTCTAATTACTGGTGGACTATGTTACTGTACTATGACTGTTTTTACACTACAGCACTTCAGCAGAGAGTTACCGGGTTCTGGAGCCTGACGGTGGACTGCAGAGAAGGATCAAGGACACGGTAGTTGATAATGATCTGTCTGGGTGTGAGCAGGGCGGGTAAGAGGAGCCGTGCCAGCCTCTCACACATCAAAGCTGGTTCTGACCTCGACCTGAATACCTGTCCATCCTGCAGAGATAAGAGCCCGTTTTGAAGCCTCCACATCTCCCTCCTTCCTCGGACCTTGACGTATGTGCACCGTGTTTTAGAAGTTGATGTATGTGCAGTGATGGTGAAGCTGATGAGCCCTGATAAAGAGGCCTGTGACCCAGCAAAGATCCAAGAGAACTGAAGTGGTGCTGGACATCACCTTGTCCCGCCGCCTCAGCTCTCGTGAGTCTCGTTATCACAGACAAATGTTTAAATCACCATACGAATGGGATGAAACGTTCGAACCTGCAACAGAAAGACCAGTGAAAATCTTCTGGTTTGTAACGAAGCGGATTCTTGTTTGTTCCTGTGAAGATACAGAGAATAGACACAGTCCATAGAACAGGACGTCTGTTTAGAAGAACGAACCTTTAAACCAAATCCATAGAACCTGGACTTGGTTCTCCATGACTAACTGCAGCCGGTGGATATCAAGAGATGAGATTTGATTTCTAACTAAACTTTTCATCCTCAAACAGTGAAGTGAGTCCACTACAGAGTTTCATGTTGTATTTCTCATTTTTTAATAAAGTAAACTCTCGATTTGAAAAGTTACCACAGCCGAGACGTCCTGGGCAGAACGTGAGGACTACAGACGTCAGTTAGTATGAACCAGAACATGTGGACAGGAAAACTGAAGCTGGGACATCAGCTACGACTCCCACGATGCATTTCAGCAAGAAGCATACGATCACTGAGCTTCACACCTGAAACTCACTTCTTCTCTGTAGCAACAGCAGCTGAGGCTCATGGGTAATGTAGTTTTCACACCCGTCCACCAAACTGACTCAGAACTGTTTCACAGAGAAAGTACTTTTACTCATTCACTGTATTTACTGTAAGTACAGATTTAGAGTTCAGTGAATAAATGTCAGTTTTTCTTGCTTTACTTTTACTTTTACTAATCTTATTGTATTTTCTGTGCGTTCTACTTACTTCACAAATGAAAAGTGCTTCTTCAAACTGTTCACAGATCAACACAAATCAATTTGATCTTTTCAAGTAAAACCTCTGAAACTGTCTTTATGTTTGTTGTTTGCAGCTTCTGAAAAAGAACGAGATTTATTTTATGGTTTGAACAAAATATTTAAAGATTTTTTTTAACAAAGTCATTAATTTATTGAGAAAAGAATCAGTGAGAGTTAAAGAAGAGCTTCACCACCAATAATTCATAATGGACCATTATTAGAACGAATATCAGAACAGATACTTTTACTTGTAATAGAGTACTTTCCCTGTGAGTATCAGAGTACTTCGTCCAGGTCGTGAATCTGACTCTGATCTAAAATAATTAACAATAAATAAAGTAACACAGAGTCTGTCCCGTTTTATTTTCCTGATAATGGGAAATACTCAGAGAGCAGTTTGAACGGTACCGGTACCGTTCGGATTCGGTCATAAATAAACTGGTACAATCAGTACAGGTGTAACAGATCCAGTAGATGTGGTTATATTAATAATACTGATCTTTTATATCAAATCAAATGTACAAATGTCAAATATACATCTGGAAGAAACAACAATACGTTAACAAGTCTCTGATTCTCGGATCAAGAATCAAGTGTCACATGTTCAGTTCGGACACGAGCATTTACACTCTGATATCACCGGGTACTGAACAGGTATCCAGGCGCACTTCAGCCCCCCCTTTTTCTGCTGGCAGCGCCATCGCAGGATCGTAAAATGAGTCGATTTGGCAGGTTTGCAGACCATCCCTTCAGGGACTGAACAAGACCGCTTATTGTAGCAGCTCCCCACCTTCAGGTAGCGCGGCCAGAACCTGCATGCCCAGGTCGTTCCACGCGTAAACAACCGGGCAGAAGGCGTAAGACCACAGCCACAGCTGCAGCCTCCTCCGGAGCTTTTTGCTCGGCTTCTGCTTCTTTCCGTGCTGGACCTCGAACTCCATGGCCCGGATCTCTTTGGGCATCGCCCCTGAGAGCTTCTGCCGCATCTCCGCGTCGCTCACGTCCTCGTTCCCCGCGTATTTGTCCTCCGGCGGGGAGACGGACATGAAGTGCGGGTCGAAGTGGCTGCCCAGAGCGCTGCGGAGCTCCGTCTCGTTGAGGTCGTTCTCCTTAGGGTCAAACACCGGATCTGGATGCTCCCTTATGTCAAGTACGGGCAGGGTGTCACTGGGAATGGGACGGAGGAGATAGTAATGTTGGCACATGCCCTCCTCTATCCTGAAGCCCAGAGAGAGCACGAGCAGAAGCACAGCCAAAAAACACGAGTTATCCATGTCGTCTGTGCGCGTCCCAGGTCCCACACAGTCCCTACATTCAGGGAAAATCCTCCCAGAACCAACAGACAGACGCCGGGTTTCCCTCAGAGGTCCTGCTCCAAGTCTGAGCCGAGAGCGCAGCAGACGCAGCGCGGCGACGCGCTCCACAACTTCTCAGCAACTTGGAGAGAAATGCTGCTGGCTGCTCACAGAGAGAGAGAGAGAGAGAGAGCGACAGAGAGACAGGTAGCAGCAGCAGCAGCTCGGTCCGTGACCCAGGTTCCTGCTGAAGGACAGACACACTCAGCCGTGAGCTTCCCCGCTCGGCAGGTCCCGGTGACACAGCTCAGCGCCCCGCAGGCCGCTGCTCTCGGTCCGCATGTTGGCACACTGGCTGCTGCCTCTGGCGCTGCTGCACCCAACCTGAAGGCGCCTCTGACTGCACCCAGATATCCAGCAGGGCGGTGATGTAATCCCGCTTCCATCCAGCCCTCCTAGCTATACTGACCCGAACCCCCCTCCCCCCTTTACAGGATCACACGAGTGAAGTTTACGCACAGGCGCGCGCGCGCACACCGCTGTTATTGGGACTGTTACGGGCTGATAGGATCATTAAGAAAGGACTGGTAATATTACAAGTACTCTGATGTAGTAACAGAAGTACTTCAAGTAGTAAACCTGCTCCTTTAATCTACATAAGGTCTAAATTGGGTGGTGCTCACCCTCCACCCCATGACCCCCCCAAACACCCGTATAAAGACAAACTGAAGTAAACAGTAGAAATCCTGCATCACATAAAACACTAGTGAACCTCAGACCTGACGTTCCTTTCCTTCTTTGATTTCTACTGATGGCACTGAAACAACTCCGTTTACCTCCAACTGCAGGTATCCAGTATATACCCAGTATACCCAGTATATATCCAGTATATACCCAGTATACCCAGTATACCCAGTATATACCCAGTATATACCCAGTATATATCCAGTATATATCCAGTATACCCAGTATATTTCCAGTATATACCCAGTATATATTCAGTATATATCCAGTATATATCCAGAATACCCAGTATATTTCCAGTATATACCCAGTATATATCCAGTATATATCTCCAGTATATATATCCAGTATATATTCAGTATATACCCAGTATATACCCAGTATATATCCAGTATATATCTCCAGTATATATATCCAGTATATATATCCAGTATATACTCAGTATATATCCAGTATATATCCAGTATTGGGATATATACTGGATATATATACTGGATATATACTGTTCATTCCTATATATACAGGAATGAACCAGGGTTTGTTGGTAGTTTTCCCATTGTGACTAATTCGAGTACACAGTTAGCAGCAGTCAGAGTCTCGTGCTCCTCACCTGCAGTCAGGACACCTGAGGTTATGTTCACAGGATGCTGAATGATGATGATAACTGGATTCAGGCAGACGCCCGTGTGGCTCATACCTAAATCCTCCAGCTGTCAGATTCTGGCTGGAACACTGGTCCCAGTGATGGATGGAGCTGTGGAGGTGGTGGGAGTGGTTGGGGGTGTTGGCTGCAGTGGTGCTGTGTGCTGCATTGTGGGTTGGACGTGTGGATGAAGATGACTGTCGTGTTCTCTCCTGTTAGTGGCTTGTTGTGCTGCTGCTGAGTTTTTCTCGTGTTTATTTCCTGACTGACCTGACGTGTCGCTGATCTCGCTCCTTCTGCTTCCTCCCATCAAACTCTGTTGTTTTATGTCTGTTCGCAGCGTTCGACTCGACAGCAGCAGCCACCTACTGCTCAGTCTGCCGGGACTTTAAAACTGATCCGTTGTGGATTTGAACTGGAAGAAAAGATGACAAACTGTAACCGCAGACAGAGACATCTGAATCTCAGATAATTCATCTTCAAAATGTATTTTTCAGCCTAGAGATGTGGAAAATCAGTCACTGGAGGGGAAATAAAATCACGTGTCTCAGCATATAAATCAGCCTGAAGCTAAACTACAGCAGGATTGTCTGTGCAGACACGCGTCTGTTTTCTGTCCACATGTTAACAGTTGTTTCGAATTAAACTCCAAATGAAAAGAAAGGGCTGTTAATTGAAAATGTAAATAAGTTACAGGCTGAGTATTTTTCATGTGTGCTGAGAACTGAGGCTGAAGCTGTTTAAAGAGTCTTTCTCTGCTTTGTAGTAACACATTAGTTCCAGCAGCCAGTAAATGAAGGCTGGAAGCACAGAAAGATACTTAAATGGTCACAATTCATTCAATTAGTGAGCGTGGCAGCAGCTCACACCGGACTCCTGCAGCCAGGAGGCGAAAACCGTTGGAATGTTTGCTCATGTTGTAAAGGTTGAATTATGAGGCTGATAAAAAACAACTCGAATGCTGAGATAAAGGGCCGACTGTGCTGGTGTGGACCGCACTGAGCCCGGGACTAACAGGCCTGAATGTGGGGAACTGGTTCCTGTCGGGAATCCCGCTGCTGAGGGTTAATGCGTCCACATGGAGCTGTAACACTGCAGTATATGGTGAGACCTGTGACCAGCGACGGCTTCCACACGTTCCTTTACTCTGTAAAAGCAATTAGTGACACGTCCGCCTGTCTAGAAAACAGTGCTTCATAAAACCTGGTCTAAATCGACCGCAGGTCTGAGACTGTGGTGGACACGTCCCATCAGAGGACACCAGAGAACAATATCTGGACCCTAAATGACCAAAAAGAGGAATCCAGGTCAAATGTTGCCAAACCAATAGTTTCCAATAATGACCGTTTCCTACCTCTGACCCCTGTTGTTGCCCCCCCCCCCCCCCCCCAGTCTGTCTGCTGCGACCTCTGGTATCTGGGTAATTTTCTGGCCTGCTGACGTGACAGTGTGTGACGGGCGCCTCTAAACTGTCACATCTCTGTTGAGAGGAAGTCGGCAGCACAGAGCCGATGCTCAGATAAGACTTCCTCTCTCTTTGGAAACCTTTCATCCTTCACTTCCATATCAGGGCCACAGAGAAGGGGCCACTGGGGACCTGGTTCACGCTGACATGGATCTGAAGGCCCAGAGGTATTCGAGGTTCCAGTAAAAGTGGCGCTGAGCTTCGGTGGGGTCCAGAGAGTTGGAGACATTACTGCAGTGTTTTATAAGCAGTTGGCTGTGGATGTGTTTTTCAGGCTCCTTTGGTTCTGGAAGAGGTTTGAGTTTCATTAAAAACGGTTTCTAAAGCAGATTTAGTTTTTAATTATCAGAGAAGGAATTCAATAAAATCCTTCATGGATCTTTCAACTCAGGATCAGCTCCAAACATTTTCCCAGATCCAGTCAGTGGAAAAGGACAAATGAGGGTTTATCACTATTTGACCAGTCGTGTTCAGGGTCTTTTATTATTTCAGCGTGTTCGTAAAGCCAGGACCAAGTCCCACGGTGGCTTTTCTGAACATTTCAATCAAACCTGGATGGAAGATGAGCCAAATGTTTTTGGATCCCGCTCCAGGTGTCCAGGTTCCATCTATCAGGACTTTTCCACTGCAGGGACTCACCGGGCTGAACTCGAAGGGCAGGGTGGGTAGTTCTAGTTTGCTTCGCTACAGAGGAGACTCTGGGTCTCTGTTTACTACGCTGTGACTGGACGGCTCCATCAGCCTTTTCTTTACATAACGTGGCGAACACAGTAAATTATCAAGGATCTGAGGCGGCTGCTTTGTTTCAAATTCACTCATGTCAGGTAGAAACGGACTCTGCTCTGAGTTAAGATGATCCTGATCCTGACAGGTTCTCACTCGGCTCGTTGGGTTTTATATCTGAGTGGATGGCAGCTGTCACTGCACCTGTGATTTGTCATTCACTGTCTGATCACCTCACAGCTGCTTTGTCTCTAATCACTAGATAGAGTTGCTATAATTAAAGAGTAAAAGTAACTTCACAGAAAACAAAGATTTTTCTTTTTGTTTCAGACACAAATCCAGGAAAATGTGAATTTAATGATCAATATCATGAAGAGAAATGTTTTTTACTGCTGCAGAATGAAACGTGATGTAACTATTTGTTCAGGCTGTTTTGTTCCTGCTGCTTTTCCATCATACTATCATGAAAAGTCTGAACTTGGAGACGCTGGTGTTGTGCTGCATGGTAAACGGTAAAAAAAACAGCAAAGCAGCCAAATTGTCACTCCAAACATTACATCACGTTAAAGTCCAGCGATCACATTCACTTATCATCAAAAGCCTCGTTCCACCAATTCCATTTTCCACAGATTCCATGTGTGTTTTTCCCTCCGACAGATCCACATGTTCCGAATCACTTTTTCCTTTGATTTTCCACAACACGGCAGCGATATGGCCCAGAGCAGTGGATCAGGGACTCCTCCAGCTCAGTGTGTGCAACGTTGGCCTAATCTTAATGGTGAATCAAAGGGCCTCCCAGGATGAACGACAAAGACCCGGCCAGAAAAAAGCAGGAGGATCTAAACAGAAAAGAAAAAGCAGCTTCTGTTTGCTGTTTATTTCCCACAAGCCGGAGCTTTGATGAGGAGACAGCCGGGGTAATTTGGACGCTCCATTTGGATGAGAGGGCTTCAAGGTGGCAGAGACGGGTCAAACACACACGAAACCGCCTCCGACTCTGCCACAAGATGCCAGAGCAAAACCTGATGTGCACCTCCTCGTTTTCTCTGGAACGACCAGCCTCACTTTATTAGGTACAATCCAATACAGCAGCTCTGCTGGAAAATGGTCAGCAAACTGTTTATTACTGTTTTAATGTTTTGGTTCCTTCACTGGTTTTAACACAGTGGCCAAAACATTAGAAACACCTCTTATTCTAACGCTGTCACGTCAAACAGAGCTTCAGAAGTCACTGCTGTTTCTTCTGCAGATTCTGTCGTCGTGGTAACAAAACCCTTTTCCTTAAGATACACTTATACGTAGTAACTGGAAATGTGACACTGAACATATCACATGTTCCCGGGTAAAAGGGTTTTCCAACATCCAGGTTCCTCTCAGACCCCATGTGAGCAAGAGTGATTCACCTAACAGGCAAAATAAATGAAAGACTAGATACAGGGTTTGCTTGGTGGTGGATGAATCTGAATCTGGACATTTTACACCTGGAACTGGATCTGAACTGGACCTGGCTCTGTAAACCCGTCCCTGCTCATCGTGCAGGACAGAGGTGATAAAAAGAACACATTAATAAAGATATGATGTTTCAGGTTTCTCAAACATCTCACTCCAGTTTCCCTGTGCAGATTTTGGCTCCAGGCTGAACTAAATAAACGGATCTGTGTTTCCAGAGCGGCGTTCGTTCTCACTGATGGACCCGTTGTGTGCAGAGCCAAGTCCTTCAGCAGCGACGGCCGGGCAGCAGCGATCCTGTGGTTTGGACCGACGCTGGGGAAAAGTCGCTGCCAGCGGTGGTGTGAGATTCCAGTTGGTTCGCACCCTCCCACACGGCGTCCTCCGACCGCTGCAGCTCGGCCTGCCAGTCAGGAGTCCGCCTGCAGCAGAGCCCGGATTAGACCGCAGGACATCAAACCACAAACCTTTCTGTCCAGGGGCCAAGAAACTAGAGAATCCCTCTGGAGTCTCAGGTCATGTATAGAGGCAGTGGTAGGAAGTTAGTGAAGTACTGCAGTAGTACTTCACTTCAGTATTTCAATGACTGTTTCTAAAAAGTGGACAAAAGACATGATTAGAAACGATTTCAAGTTTTAATTACACAGCCTGACGTCGTGCTACTCATGATAGCTGCATTCCACCTACACAGAGGTTCATTTTTAACTCTGCAGTCAGAACATCTCTGCTGGGACAAGCTGCATCTGAAGACCAGTCCAGACCAGACCACTTCACATCCATACTGACAAAAACAAGGGTTTAACGGAGCACTGGAGGAATGAAACATCTTCCTCATTCACACACATTAAATGCTCCACTGTTTGCACCCATCTCCAGCTCTCAGGTAATATTACAAGCCTGCCTCAGATTCTCTGGCACTGGTGTCACATTACTTCTGATTGGCAGAGCTTGAATCACATACCCAGAATGCCAGAGATATGGCAGCGAGGATGAGGAGGCAGTGCTGAAAACCGACCCGTGGACGTACCGTCGTGTTATCGGCATCTGGCAGCTGACGGCGACCTCTGATAAAAGACAAACTCACAGGTTTAAGTGCACAACAGCCACATGAGACACTGTTTATTTCACTTGTTAAAATACATCCATTCCAATGCAAAGTGCCAAAAACACAGGAGGCTTTTAAACATAGTCCATAAAAAACATTTTGTACTTTGCTGCAAATAAATACAATCAGAAATGGCATTAAAGTGAAATCACGGTGGTCCAATGATGTTGGGAACAAAAAACAGGAGGTCAAACAAACGGAAAGCTGACGACAGAGGAACGAGTGAAGAGTCGTTCCAACATTTTAAACCAAATAATACGTGTGTGACATCGAGCCCTCAACACCAGTAACAGACAGTTTTGAGTTGTGTGTGAAGCTTCAGGACTTCTGCATATGAAACTTTTCAAAATAAAAGACACACACACACTGATGTCGTGTACACACACACACACTGATGTCGTGTACACACACACACACTGATGTCGTGTCCACACACACACTGATGTCGTGTACACACACACACACTGATGTCGTGTACACACACACACACACTGATGTCGTGTACACACACACACACTGATGTCGTGTACACACACACACACACTGATGTCCGTGTACACACACACACACTGATGTCGTGTAATACACACACACACACTGATGCGTGTCTCACACACACACACTGATGTGTTACACACACACACACTGATGTCGTGTACACACACACACACACTGATGTCGTGTACACACACACACACTGATGTCGTGTATACACACACACACACACACTGATGTCGTGTCCTCCACACACACACACTGATGTCGTGTCCACACACACACACACACTGATGCGTGTCCACACACACACACTGATGTCGTGTCCACACACACACACACTGATGGCGTGTCCACACACACACTGATGTCGTGTACACACACACACATGATGTCGTGTATACACACACACACACACCTGATGTCGTGTCCACACACACACACACTGATGTCGTGTCCACACACACACTGATGTCGTGTCCACACACACACACACACTGATGGTGCTTGTGAATGTCCTCTGTATCTTAAATTCCAGCTAAGATTCAGATTTTTACACATTCTTAAACTAGAATAAAGTGGAGCAGAGCAGTTGGTGTCTTCTCCACCAACTGTGGAGAAGACACCAACTGTGGAGAAGACACCAACTGTGGAGAAGACACCAACTGTGGAGAAGACACCAACTGTGGAGAAGACACCAACTGTGGAGAAGACACCAACTGTGGAGAAGACACCAACTGTGGAGAAGACACCAACTGCTCTGCTCACGTCTGTTGATCGTCTACTTTCATCAAACTACGATGACAGAACTGAAAATAAAAGACAAGTTGTAGAAATCCTGAATTTACAGATTAGTTCAATAAAACCATCTCTAAAAATGACATGTTAATATTTTTATCAGTTGGAAAATGTGCTTATTCGTTTTCTTTCAGTGAGAACATGGAGATCAGGTGGAAGTTAGCCTAGCTTAGCATAAAGTCACAACATATTTTAATTAAAGCACCTTGAACATTTTAGCAGGTGGATTTTTAAACTTCAGAGCCGGATACAGGCTTCCTGCTTCCCCCTGCCTCCAGCTTTTATGCTAAGCTAGGCTAATCATCTTCTGGTTCTCATACAGCTTCTTAAGGTATAGACGTGTTTTTAATTTCAATCATCTCAAATAATTCACAGCAAGAAAACAAACCTATTTACCTGTTATTACTTGTTAGTGCAGATAACTGCAGTGTAGATTTATTTAGTGCATGTCTGAACGTCTTTACATCATCACTGAAGCATCTTAAGAATTCATACAGGTTTATCTGAAAGGACATTAAACTGACCGTAATGAGGAAAGCTGCCACAGTTAATGCCCAATTGCATCAAATATTCAATTAGCTTTTATTCCATAATTGCAAACATTAAAAACGCTTTTTTTAAAACACCGTGCACACATTTGAAGAACAGTGCCCATGCTTCTTTACTTTCAGTTCTATGTCATTTGTCTATAATACAAATAAAACTGTTGCAGTTTTGTTGCATGTTCAAAGTAAAAAACAAACCAGAAACACGGCACCAGGCTCCGAGGGAACACTACAGTAACTGTGGATGTTACAACGTAAGAAGCAGAACGAAAAGTCAACACAACAGCACAACACAAACACCGCCAGGTCCAACTGCGGCCAGTCCGAGGGGCTAAGTGCAGACTGTTAGTCAAACCATATCCTGACCCCCACAACACCCCCTGACCCCTGACATCGTCATGCTGAATGCAGGAGGAGGCACAAACTGGACACAAAGCTTTAGTCCAAAGAAACGACAGCTACAAACTACTTCATGCCAACAAAACACAGCTCCGACTACACCGATGAGCCAAAACATCACGGTGACGACGATACCGCTGATGACGTCTGCGAGTTTCAGAGAGTAAGTGGGGGGTCAGCCTGGACTGGGTAGTTAATCTGACCACAGTGTGCACTTGCTCGTGCAAAGCAGAGGGTCTTGAAATGGTTGTTAAATCTGTACACTAGAGTTCTGAAGTTTGCATTAGAGGAACAGAGGGCTCAGAGGGGACTAGATCTGAAGAAGGACAGCATGTTGTAATTAATGCTGACATTAATGATACTATTTCATAATGAAGTTTTATAGAACAACTTGCCTCAGTAAGTCCTAACAATGCACATGCATTAAACTTGCAAAGGTGCGTAGTGACAAAAGTGCAGGGTTCATTTTAAATATATTATAGATTTATAATATAGAAATAGGAGTTCAGGACTTGGTCAACAGCGCGTAAAAACGATCGTCATGTTTTAACTCATCAGCGTATTCGTCAACATTCCAGGTAAAATAGTATATCTTTAAATTTGAGAATACAAAAATACTTCATGTTTTAAGGTTTCTAGTGGTCTGTGTTCAGTGACTGAGGAAGGTCACGTTTGAGGAATCATATATAGGTTTTTTCTTTAAAGATTATTCGACCACATTAAGTCCCAATGGGAGCAGCTCAAAATAACACTGATTGAAAGACATAATTCAGTTGTCACAGGAGACCACAAACAAGCAGACTAAACTGTACATTCACTTCAAGTAGAGGAGAATCCATGCTCTGGAGACGGGGGCATGAAAATATACTGTAGTAATCCACAGGAAACTTTTCCAAATCTTCAATTCAAGGGTTTGGGAGAATTTAACTAAAGTGGGAACGAGCGACAATCAAACCACCATTTTTGGTCGATGTGCAGAGTTGTGTGCAAAGTTCTTGGTCGGAGAAGCAGTGCTTGGTTTCTCGTTGCATTGATAATTTTCTTTGTAACAGTCGATGCCATGGTTTCTGAGGCTTGGCGGAGTTGAACCAGCAACTTTAGTTTAGTTTACAATCTATGGAGAGGTGTGAGGGCGCTCATGATCAGCCCTTGTGACGCGCCCAGCCAACTGTCACTGTGGTAGAAAGACTGAAGGAGACAAAGAGGGGAGGACGGTGGTGATGTGAACAGAGACGTAACCTCTGATGTCAAAGTTGAACACTTCAAGTTATTTAAAGCTACACTGGACATGTTTAAAACCTACAACAAGTTCTTCTGAAGTCTAGTATTGTCGTATGACTTTAATCTTTTACGGGTCACGAGTCAAATGTTTGGCCTCTAACCTGGTCTCATCTCTTGCAACCTGAGTCCTTCCTCCTGTACAACGGAAGCACACAGTCTGAAACAGCTTCTGATAAAAACATTAATCTTGTTGTTGTTTTGCTTTATCCTGGAGCAGGTTTCACAAAGACTTAGACTCAGTCAAACTAATGTCTAATGTTCAAAGATCAGCTGTGAGTGTTTGAGAGGATAACTAACTGGTTGATCTGGAAATATGCATCTGATGAATTCCCCAACTCCACCTCCTAACTGCAGTGGATAAGAAAGACCCCAACAGGGTGGGGGAACCAGGTCACAGTTAGAGGACATGAAATTTGTTGTTTTAGTATGATTGTGTTTTCATTTTTGGACCAGTGTAGCTTTAAATACTCAAAAGTGTCTGAACTGAACCAAACTGCTGCCTCTTCAGTTTGTGCCTGACTCTATAGCGTGCTGCTGAGTATCTCTGACACCTGGGCATTGGTTTGGTCGTCTGAGTCTATGTCCTGGGCGGCAGCTCCCTCTGGTTCCTTGTCCTCCCCTGCAGAATCCACCTGTGCCACGACTACTGATACGCCTGCAGCTTTCAGCTGCTCCTCTTCCCAGCCCCTCCCCGGTGACAGTTCTTTACAGGGCTCCACAAATATCCTGCGGACATGGGGTCGGGCTTCCCGGTGTCGTCCCTTTTGGTTCTCAAGAACACAGGAGGCATGGCTAACGTAGGTGGTGCCCTGTGGGGCGGACAGGTCTCCAGGGGGAGGCAGGTCCAGATCAAGCTGCCTAGTGTATACACCCTCAGATAGAGATCCAGTGTGACTTTCACCGCTGTGGCCCCTAAGCCAGCGCTGGGGTCCGCTGAAGTACTGACCTCTGTGGCTTCTGGACAGCAGTTTACGCTTGGCAGGTGGGTTGGCGAGGGCCCTCAGAGGAGCAACACCCTCCTGGTGGCTCTTAGAGAGGGAGAGGCCCTCCAGAGTTTTGGTGGTGTCGGACAACGAAGGGGAAAGGGGGAGGGACAGAGGCAGATCTTTGGAAAATCTGGGGGACAGGGGAAGGGATGGAGAGGTGGGCAGGGTCTTGGAGAGAAAGGGAGAGCGCGGCAGACCAGATGTAGAGAGAGGGAAATCTTTGGACAGGGAGGGAGAGTGGGGGAGGAGGGGGGAGGAAGGAGGAGGTTCTTTACATTTTGGATCTTTGACCACGGGGGGGAGGGGGAGGTCTTTGGGCAGACAGACACTGTACCTGAGAGAGGGGACAAAACCGTGAAAGGATCCGTCAAATGTCTGCTTCTATGCAGATGATGTCTTCTAATATTTAGCATCATGCTCTATGTTCTATATAACTAGAAATAACTAGAAATATTTCACAGTTGACTAAACTGAAATACAGACAACAATATTCACTGAAGATTCACTCAAACATTTGCAACAAAACAACATATATAATAAACCAGTGCTTAGTTCTTTAGTTTATGCCAGCGGATGATTTCAGAGCAAGCTGTTGCTTATGGGTAAAATCGGTACAGCAGACAGAGTATGCAAAGCAGCTCTATGCCATCAACAAACTAATCACCTGAGCTCGTGGATCTGAAGTACATCTGGAGCACTGCCACCCAACGAGTGCACAGCCTGCTGGGATAGATCCTGGGGCGGAGAATAGAGCAGGTCCAGCTCGCGAGGGCTCAGGGCATCGCTGGAGTCATAGTCACTGTCGGTGGGTAGAAATACCTCGGAGAAGCCTTCTTCATCTGAGCCAAGCACAGAGTCTGAAAGCACAGACCGAGGATGAGGGGGTGTAAAACAACTTTAAAATAAACGTACTCTGTGGTGACTCACCGCTGATGGCTTTTCTCCTGCGAAGTTCAGGTGACGGGGAAGGTGTGGGCAGGTAGTCCATGGTCGAAGAGGTAGAGTCTGTCTTCTGCTGGCCAGAGTCGCTATCTGGAGCATTGGCGTCCACCAGGCAGGTGATTGGCACACCGCCCCGAGGCTGCTTGTAACGGGCGTACTGCAGGGCGTCTGTAATCCAACGAAGATCACGACGCATTTCATCGAGCTGCTACAGAAGCAAAACAAAGAAACACTGGTTCTAACATCAAGCAGCTCGTCGTTTTACAGGCCTGACTTTCTTTATTATATACTTTCTATATTATGTAATATTCTTTATTAATCTTGATTTTCTGTGATACTACTCTTTGTCAAGTTTCTGATGCAAGTAAGCTTTGTTTTGCACAATTTTTGTTTTCAAAGCCATTTTTCCACTCATGCTGTAGTGTTCCCCAAACAGAGACTGACGAGTGGACTCAGAGAGTTCCCCTTCAACTTAGCAGAAAGCGTATCACAACTGAACGTGACTGAAAATGTGTTTGAGTGTTTGCTTTTGAAGAGAATGAAGCGTGAGAAACATTAGGCGGCAATTAGCCGACTGTCTGACAGAGAGCAGGGGAGCACTTACTGCCAGACACACACAAACACACAGACAGTGGGGAGACTGACAGCGGGATGACTCGGCTGGAAAGAATGCCGAGGCTGCGATGGTAGAGCGGGAGTCTGTCGAGACAAAAACATGAAGGAGACTCATTCCCCAGAGAGACGCTGCACATCTCTGCTCACTTCATGGTTGTTACCAGCAACGACTACACAAACCAAGGCGATTTTAATTATGACTGTCTTTTACAGGAAGCGTCCACATTCACCTCGCTCTAATTGTTCATACATAAAATTAACTGAAAGGATCAACACAGATGGTGCAGTTCAACTCAACATGTGCAGAGCCGACCAATTTCTGTGTGTATATACAAACCCTGATATATTTGAGTTTCTGTAGCGTTTGGGACCTTTTCTTTTTTTAGACCCTGTTTTGGCCATATAGAAGGTAATTTAATACCTTTTACACTATTACTTACTAAATATATGTGATGTATCACATTCTTTTGGGTTCTTCCAGCAGTAGATCAACAATTTCCAGTAATAGTCCATCATACAGTAGTTGTAGAGCAGGAGTTTTTCCTTTGTAACTTTCATTTCAGTGGCATCTAATGACTATGTTTTCAACATATTACAATTTCTAAAGGACTTAAAAACTTTTTAAGGATGCAACTCATCATTCATTTCATCAATTTCTTGATTATTTTCTCGATAGATTGATCAACATTATATGCTCCATATTATGAAATAAATATGAATAAATATCACTATTTCTCAAAGTCTTGCTTGGTTCAACCATGAATTAGAAACCCTAAAACATATAGTTTGGTATCTTAGAAGACCAGCAGATACAGCACTCACATGAAATAAACCAGGATCTGGGTTTGTCTGAAGGTGTACAGACCAAAACAAACAAAACAACTAAACAAAGCAGCATTTTCCTCAAAGACTGCGCCCGTCATGGAAATTATTCCACTAAAGACACGAGTGCAGAGCTGTAGCCTCCATACTCTGAATATAAGAAACTTTCCACAGACGCATCTGTAGCTGATCAGACGGTGACAGCAGCACCACGGCTTTATGATTTAAGATAGAGTGAGATACAAAGACAGATACAACTGTTTCCAAGGACGTTCTGCAGCCGCAGCAGAGCTCTCTGCTCAGCATCACTTCCCACAAACCTCTGTGTGTGCGTCTATAGCCAGTGTTTTTTTCTAAACAGAGTTTTGCTCTATGTGACGCTAGCGTGGAGACAAAGTCATGGAGAAGGTGGATGACTGTAACTGAGGCTGTAAAAAGGATCTGACCAGAGATTTTAGACTGTTCCAGTGCAGGTAGCTTAAATATGAAGCAGCATCAGTGTGGAAACGCTGCTTTTGTCTTTCTACCACTGTGTATAAGATGTTTTTCTACACTGGGGTTTAAGTCTGGACTTTTGTTGGTCCACTGAAAAACGAATATAATTTAGTGCTGTTCAAGCTGTTAGCTTCAGGTCACTGTTGAAAGGTGAACCGTCCCCCGAGTCTCTGGTTTCTCTCTATTTGGATCAGAGTTCTTTAAATCTTAATGGGAAGGTCTACAGAGGGCTCCTTGGACTTCATGGCTCGGTTTCTTTCCTGACATGCTTGTGTATTGTGGGACTTTGTACAGTCTACACAGGTGTGTGTTTGTGCCTTCCTCAACGATGTCCAACCAGTTCAGTTTGCCGCTGGTGCATGTTAGTCATTAGTCCCCAGTGTTGTGTCCTAGTGTCTTCAGATGTGATTTGGAGCAGCAGTAACTGCCACATGTGAAGTCTGCAGACGTTTCTGCAGCAGCAGCAGCCAAAGATTTTCCTCCATCAACATGTGGTGAGTCTAAACAAACTGTCCAATTAGACGACATCACGTCATCTTCACACTAACCCACATACACTGCAACACACGCTGATGTCGGACCTCCCACATGTGACTCGCTGAGGCTCTGGACTGTCTCTGTGACACTGATATTTGCGTTGAGCAGTTCTGGGTTGAAGACCTTGACTTTAAAAATGTAAAAAGTTAAGACAGTTTTGGAAAGTCAGGACATGTTTGGAAAAGTCGGGACAATAAGGCTGAACTCAAACAAAGATGAGCTTCATGTGAGGAAATTTGTATAAACTAAAGAAGATTTCAGAGCGAGAAGACATTTGAGAGCTGATGTGAAAATATTTCAACAAGGATCAATCGATGGATCAGCTTTTTGATTTAGAGCATTATTGGAAACTGTTTTTTCATTGTTTCATGAAGTGAAAATAGTTTTAGAAACTGAGGATTTGAATGTTTTTACCAAGTGAGTGAGGACATTTTAGAAACTAGAGGCATCCAGTGTTCAGTGAAAGTGAAGACAGCCCCTGTGTGAGTGGGTTAGGGCCTCTATAAAACATTAAAACAGCTTTTTTCTCTCGATAACGTTTTAATAACGTTTCTCTCATTTTTCTGAAATAAATAAATAAAAGGAAACAAATAAACAAAAAACTCTTATCCTCAGCTCTTTTCCTCTTTCCACCTTTGGGTTGAAGGCGTCTTTGTAACGTAAGGACAACTCTGAAAACGAAAACATTTCCACAGAATGAAGCATTTTTCAGCTCAAGGCTTTTTTAAAATGAGAATCTTTGAACTTTCGACGGTTCACATGGAGATATTTTTGTGAAAGTGAGGACATTTATTTTTGAGAACATTTTTCTAAAAGTAGAAACTGAATTTTAAACCTGCAGACGGAATTAGGAAAGCACAGATGTTTTATTACATGTTTTTAGAATAAAACCACTTTTGCAAAGATTGAACATTTTTAAAATGAAAACAGTTTGTCCTCATTTCTTTAAAGAGTTCTGTGACAGTTCAGATTTGGTTCAAGTTTGAATCATATGTAGATGTTGGATTTAGTGTCCAGCAGTTTGTGTGTGTTGACAGACGTGGCCCTTTTTACTCTACACACTTTACTAAAACACACACACACACACACACACACACACACACACACACACACACACACACACACACACACACACACACCTCCAGATGCTCTGATTAGTATTTCTTTTTCCCCTGACATTCCCTCTCTTTCTGAGCAATTTGTGGTTGGGGTGGAAGAGGGGGGCAACGCTATTTTCCAAGCTTTAAAAATCACAGACATGGAGCAAGACAGATGGTTTCAAAAACACACACACACACACACACACACACACACACACACACACACACACACTCTTCTGGCAGCGCTGCAATCGGAGAGCACCCGTGTGGTTTTGTGGTCGTCTCCGTTAACGGCAGCAGCGAGCTCTTCACAGAGAGAAATCTCCAGACGTGTTTCGTTCATAGTTTCTGGGCCTGGCCTTGTTTGAACAGCTAACACCAGTCAATAAACATCTCTAACCGGATTACTAACTCATCTGTTGTCGTGATTTTGTTAAAATCATGTTTGATGAGCTCTCTGCTCCCAGCTTTAATCCTTTTGAATCGATTCGAGTGAATCTCAACAGTAGCTGGAACCACAAGACTGAATAAAACTCTGCAGCTGCCTCACAACTGCAGGTTTGAGAACAGCATTTTCCCACGTTGTCTTCTTCCCTGACAGTTTTGCATTTGTTCATGTAATTTGCTGAGATATCGGTGGTGGAGGAAACAAGCAGGAGCTGGTCCTCCAGCTCAGAGTCAAACTGCGGATGTTGAAGTTATGTAGTTATGTGCTCTTCACCTGAACCGTTCAGTTACTAAGAGACTGAGGAGCTGTTGGTTTTCATTATTATTTCACGACAGCTGCACTTTCATCAGTCCTGAATTTCCCCACACGGATCAATAAAGTAGAAACAATTAAAATGTATTTAAAAATATTAAAGTCCGCAGCTCCTGGCTGCCTCAGCAGTCTGTCAACATGTGACTGCTCCAGAGGCTGGCACTAGTTTCTAATTCAATAAGACGATTTAGTTACTGATGAAGTTCGGAGCAGATGTTGGACTTAAGATGAGACAGAGCTCATCTTATCAGGTTTCATCACTTTTTAAAACGGTTTTAAAACTGATTTCATTCTTTCATTCATTTTAGTTCTATGCTTTTTCTACGTCTCCTCAGTAACAAGACGCTTCTCAAGGATCCTTAATAAAAACTCCAAACTGTTTCTTACCTGGATGTAGTCCAGTATGAGCTGATGTCTCTGTTTAGCTGTGGCCACCTCACCATCAGTGATGGCCTCCCGCAGTGCCTGCTGGGTAATGAGGGCATCCAGGTCCAGGACGGAGGACAGACGGCAGTACAGGCTGATGAACTTTTCTTTGTAGGTGCAGAAGTGAACTGAAAGAAAACGGAAACACGGCATTAAATACGGTGAAGAGAGGAGGAACAGGATGTGTTACTGCTGATCTTAGAGGGAAGACCCGTTCACACACATCAGCAGCTTATTTGCATGTTCTCCCTGTTTCTCTTGACCCTCAGAACATCTCGTTTACTGCTGCCCATCTGATCTGGATCCTCACAACAATGCGTAGAGGTGAGGACCGAACAGTTTTCTTACGTGAGGTTTGGTAACAGTGAGGCTTCAGTTTCAGATGATTTCAGGTCAAACAGTGAAACCAGTCACGTTCAGAGATTCACATTAAACTGTTTTATTCAGAGCGGTGAGCAGCAGCTGGTGACGAGGTCGGAGTGTGTACAAAGACTGAGTATTGTGCAGTGTGTATGGGTGTTATTGACACATTCTTGTGCGTGTGTGAGCTCTGTGTGTATGGGGGTCAGCGGAGAGGCCGTCCTGCTGGAGCCTGCAGACTGATTTAGTGCTTCTCCCTGCAGACGTAGGTGTGTGTATGTGTGTGAGAGAGACTCTGTGCTGCAGCAACACAGCTCAGTCTGTTGCTCCTCCTGAACACACTGGGTGAGTACAGAGCATTAGCCTGTTAGCATCAGCAGCTCTCCTGGTACCAGGAAGGTCCGTTTTTCCAGCATCAAGTTGTTCTATGGATTTCATCTGTGTCAGCGTGTCTGTCTGTCAGACTGCCTCCACGATGTTGAGATCAGGGCTGTGAGGGAACCACGCTATCTGCTGCAGGACTCCTTGTTCTTCTGGTCTCCAAGGATCTCAGTGAGTCTGTACCTAACAGAACAAACTAACAGACCCTAACCCTAACCTGTCTGATGTGATGATGCAAATTAAGTGAGAGAAAGTCTGAGGTTTTGGGACTTTTCCTGTTCACTCTGAAGAGCAGGTCTAGTCTAGATCTAGTCTAGATCTAGTCTAGGTCTAGTCTAGGTCTAGGTGAATCTTTAAAGTCTTCAAACTCACGACCACCTGCTTCACAAAACCTCTACAGCAGAGTTTCAATCAAAGTTTGATACGTCTAGTTGAAGTGTGTGTGTTGTTACCGAGCTCAAACATCTGCAGGGGGAGGTGGAGGAATCCTGACAGGGGGGTGTAGGGGTTGGATTGTCCAGGGGCGGAGCAGACATCATCGGCCGGCGGCAGCAGCAGCAGGAAGGAGACGCCGTGACCGAGCTCCACCACCTCCTGACTGTAGAGACGGAAGTGACGAGCCTACGAACACACACACACACACACACACACACACACACACACACACACACACACACACTGTAAACACATCATGTAACCCAGGCTCTAGCCACAGGATGTACTGATGGAGTTGGAGTTAAGCTGTTTGTCCCGGTGCGGAGGCTCAGACGCCAACATGTGAGTGGTATCGACTAAAACTGCTACAACAACGCTTCAAAATCTTTAACTTTAGTTTTTTTCATTTGACACCATTACTACAACATTAAGTCATAGAACAGATCAGCTCGTTTAATCTTAAATAAAGGTTCCTGCAGACACCACACTGTGTGTGACTGAGTACCTGGTGCAGAGGTAGGTTGATGTGTTTCAGCAGGGACTTGATGGCCGTCTGCAGCTCGTAGTACAGCAGAGGGGCGTGACTCTCGGCCCTGGGCTCCTCGCTCTCCTCCCCGCTGCGCTCCTTCTCTCCTGCAGCCGACAGCGTCTGGATCCAGTCCCACTCCTCCCTGAACAAAACAGACACGGGTTTATCTAAACCTGAATCTCGTGCTGCGTTCAAAGGGAACGGATCGGAACAGTTCCAATACAAATGAGTCTGGAAGTTCCTTCTGAGTCACATCACACGGCCGGAGATGCTCTTCTCAGGTGGAAGGTGTTTTCACTTCGCACCTCCACCTGTTCTTTTTCCCTCTGCTGATCCAGATTCCTTCCACAGCATCTACACAGCTGTGTGTTTTCTCTGTAAATTCTCCTGTGAGTGTGCGTTAAATGGCCTCTCTGTGTTCACCTCACCTGAGTAATCACCTCCGTCACCTCCGACCAAGACAAACAAATAAATCAACAACCGCCTCATTTACACAACAACAACTCTCAGACTCATTAAAGCTGAGTCAGGAAAGCAGGAACCTCCAACCAGCAGCAGCACTTTGTACAGTTTATTTCATATCTGTCACGTGTACTCGCTCACACACGTCCTCCTACAACTCTCAGACCTCCAACCAAATATTTCCTCACGACTCTCCTCTCTGGCACAGCACGTCCACAGATTAATTTCTATCATCGATCCAAACAAACGTTGCGCAGTGAGGTGAAGGAAGGAAGACACACACACATACACACAGGTTTCCTTCCTTTTGTTTTTCACTTCACACTTTTCAATCTGTCCGGGGTCGGGAAGCAGGGCTGTCCAACGTCCAGAAATTCCTCTGATGGAGGCCAAGGAGAAGAAATACATCTACCTGCCTCCAGCTCAGAGCCAATCAGATTGGATCAAACACAAAAGAAGTATGCACACATCCAAAAAGGCAGGAGCCTGATATTATATTCAGAGCAGTAATATAAGCAGGCAGGTTAGCGTGTGTGTCGACGTGCGAACAGCTCTCATTCCACAGATTTCAGGTCACATTTGCCACCGTGTATTTTACAGCTTCGTTCACACGAGGCAATGAGCTGTTTCTCTTCTTTAGCTCAAACTGTCTCACAGCAGCAGCTCTGCCTTCGGTTCAACCTCCTACCAGCAACTAGGTGACGAAGAGTCAGGATCTGATGCTCTGGGACAGAGGTTAGGCTGAAATGTTATCTGGTTCTGGTTTTATTCATTTAGTTTTTAACAACTCTTTTCAACAGGAAGACACATGGAGCGAGTCCTTAACTAACCCTGTGAATTCTTTTCAGAGCTTCCTGCAGAGTCACGACAGGAGAGGACAGACGATTTATTTTTACTGTATTCATGTTTATAAATGTTCGATTCATTTCTGCTCTAAATCCCATTAAAACCTTGGACGTGATGGTGAGTTCTCTTCAGCTGTGAGTCTCTCTCCTCCTGTGTGTGTGTGTGTGTGTGTGTGCGCATTTTATCGGCCGTGACATGAAACAAACTCTTCAGGTAAAATCAGGTTTGTTCTGAACTCGGCCTCCGGCTCTCGGTTTTATACATGAAGAATATGAGTCACGGTTCTGTATGGTTCTTTATGGTTCTTTATGGTTCCTCATAGAAGCAAACAAACAGAGAGTGTGTGTGTTGTACCTGGAGACGTTGGCGTTGTCCCGTATACGTGTGTGACACAGCATGTTCGGGGTTCGCTGCGACACCAGGACTCTGATCTGGTCCACAGAGCTGCTGAGCTTCAGGTAGCCCAGGTAGAGGCCCGGGGCCAGTCGGTGGGTGCTGCGTCTCTGATACGCCAAAATGTCCTGGAGGAAAGAGGCAGAAAGAAAAGAGCATCATGCTACAACACAAAAACTTGATCTTGGTGTCCAGGATTTAGTGTCTGGGCTCTACGTCGTCTGTGTTTATGTCGTCTGTTCTCTTTTTAGGTCTTTATGGTGGAGAGGAGCCTGTGGTAGCTGCTCGATGATCGTAATATTCACACATTATGACTTTTTATAGTATTCTGGTCAGTTCTGTAAACACATCGACAATTTCAATCTGGTACTTTACAAAGCAAAGATATAAGAGACGCAGGACATTATTTAATGTGTCTGAGTGTAAATGATTCAACACTCCTGGACATTATTGTGACATTAAACACAGCATCACGTTTTTGTAAAGCTTACTGTGAAGTGTGATTAAACACACTTCCTTCTTCACCTGCATGGTGATGATGAGGACGTCGAGGGCGTACGGCTCCTCGGGTGTGGACAGCGACTTCCTCTGGCTCTGCAGTTTGGTCACCTGCATCCACTTCCCGCTGAACAGCGAGTGCTGGCTCTCCAGGTCGCGGATTGTCACCAGCAGCACGTTGCCATGGCGATCCTTGATGGGCTCGTAGTGGACTCGGCCCAGGTTGTGAGTTCCCAGGAGGTTCTGCAGGACGAGCAGGTGAACACACAGGTTCAGATGTTCAGTAACACTGAGCAGCTTATTTGTGTTTGTTCACACCTTCAAGTTCTCACCTGCAGCTGGCCGGCAGCTGTGAGCATCTTGTGTCTGGCCTGCAGGGTGGAGGACGACGACATAGACACTGACATACTCTGTCTCAGCCACCGGACGTCCTCCCACATACAGGACAGCTGCAGAGACAGAGAATGAAGGCACCTCAGAAAATAACACTAATGTAGAGAGACCTGTCCCAGTGCTGAAGAGCGAAACACTCAGGCTTCATCTACAGTTTAAAATGCTTTTTAATATCTGAGCAGAGACTCGAGAGCTCTGTCCACAGTGAAACACCTGGACAACGTGAAGACAGATTCATCTCTTCATCCTCTTTTCCACCTCACAGCCAACATGAGGTGATGGCAGAAATCTGTCTTCACAGCTTCACAGCCTGCTGAATGTCTGTCAAATACACCTGAGTTCAGTTGTTTAGTTGTTCACATTTACACATTTTTCTGGGATCGAAGCTCAAATTAAATCCAGCATTCAGTTTTTAAACTGATGCACCACAGAGTTAAAAGTTAGAGACAGATCTTCACTGAGCAGCTTCCAGCATCACTAAGTTTCAGTTGAGCACAAGCAGAAACAGAAACTAGCTCTAAGAACCTGCAGACAAATAAATATCTTCAAATCTTTACGAAGCAGCTTGGAGACGACGTTCTGCACCTTGGTGAACCACAGGAAGTCTTGCATGAGGGAGCTGCTGTAGGAGTCGTCCACCTCCACGATGGGGATCTGGTCCTCCGCTGTCACCAGTAAACTGTCCTTATGGTAAAACACAGCTGCCAGGTAGATCCCCCTGCAGACAGGTTCACACTGATCATCCGTTTGCCATGTTGACTTATTTGATACTGTCTTTAGTTCACGGCTCTATAGAAAATATGTGGATGATGAAAACAAACCTTTTCAGTGTTTTCACAAACTTGTTGGAGGAGTTGAAGAGGTGTTTGAGACTTCTGGAGACCGACTGCTTCCTGCTGGGGTTCTGCAGCTTAGATGGATCTAAAAAGTATGATAAGGGAAAGAAAAACGTTTTCAGAAATTCTCCTTTAATACATCGATCTCGCTTCAGGAGCAAGGAGCCTCTATCAGACAGGCGACGCATCAGAACCATGTTCGTTACATCAGTACAAACACACAGGTTAAAATAAATGAAAAAACTCCAAAAATCCAATTAATTTTTTAATACTGAGTTTGAGAGTAAGTGTTTCCGTGTGTGTACGGGGTCAGCCCGGGTCGAGTCACTCTCCCATGTTACTGACTGAACCACGTCTTATCTCATTCATTCGTTCAGCCGTCTATCTCTTTTCCCTCCTGTCCTCTGTCTTCCCCTCCGGCCGTCCTCTCAGCGATGCCAATCTCCAGACCGCAGTGCCGCTTTGTACTCCGGCTAATTAAGCGTCACATAATTACCGTCCTGTAAACAGACAGCAGACTGACGCTCGCAAACATGTTGGTCAGCACCGAGATCAGGAGCAGACCGCTGTTCCACCATTACAACCAGCCCACCGAGCAGGCAGGCGACATGATGGAGGGGAAGCACTTTTCATTTTAAAGACATCTACATGTTCATAGGAGAAACAAACATGAGCAAACACAAGTGTTGATAAGCTTCCACCTGACTGAAACCACACTCCTTTGTCATCACACCTGCAGCCTGTAATCTGCACTAGAAGAGAACAAAGAAGCTGAATTCTCACTTATTCTAAAATGGCCTGAACAAAATCACTGGTTCCCCACGGAAGTGTTGACACGTAAGTGGATTGAAGCGATTTCTCAGGCAGACGACTGTCGTCAGTATCACAGGTGTCTCCAATCTGTAATCAGTGCTTCAGCCTGTTTAAACCAAGAAAAGTCCTCATTGTGCTGTTTGACGTCACTGTGAGCAGGAGAAAAGAACAGGAGAGATGTCTGCAGAGAAGATTAGTGAAGGTAAAAGCTACGAGATCATCTCTGAGTGGTTTGATGTTCCACAGCTGGTGTTTAGGGTCCATAGAACTGGAGCCAACTGAGGAGAAACATGCTGCCCAGCGTCAGAGACTCCGTCTCAGTCACAGTCCTGATCCAACAGAACGTCTGTGGAAAGAGCTGAAACAGGTTCAATCGTTTTCAAAGTAACAGCAGACTGTTCTATTAAATATGGACTAGAGAGCAGTGGGTGATGATTAGCTTTGTCCTTTTTAGGTGGAGGAGCACCAACACTGAAAGTGGATGAAAGTTCTGCCAGGGCCACAAAGTAAAACGTGCATCTGCAGGAAAACGACTTTAGTGTTTATGAAAGTCCAGAGACAACAGAACTGTGACATGGTGACTAACATGCTGAAATCCCTCCTCCCTCTGAAATACGCTGGTTCTTTATGTTTGCAACACGATGACGGTGGTGTTGGAGGTTTTCAGGTTAGTATCTCTGCATGAAATTGGAGCCTGCCTGTTGGAAGTGGTAAATGCAGCCTTTTGTCGGGGCTCTGCTGCAGCACTCACACACTTTCATCTGTAAAACTGCCCTTTGAGAGTTTGTCAGAATAAACCCTCCACACGAGCTCACACAAACGATGTTCTGCAACACTAATGACTACATTTCTTCTACAGCTTAAACCGTGTGTCATCAGACAGGTAGGACGACCTTTAGCTTCCCACCGCCCCCGAAACATTACACAACTGTACCTGCAGCAGAGAGCCTGTAAAACATCTCGACAGAGTGTTTTCAACAAGCCATTGAGCAGCAGACTCGTGAAATCACGCGCACACACGCGCACTCGAGCTGTTATTTCAGGAACAGGTTGAGGCTGCCACCAGCGCTCTCACGCTTTAAAAAGTCTCTGTGTGTTCGGAGCGCTGGAGGCTAACTGGGTTTGACAAGTGGATAATATGACAAGCTCACCGGCCTACTGTGCAGCGCCACACGTCACTCTGAATAAATACAGAAATGAGTTTTGGTTGGAACGGACTGAAAACGTGATTGGAGTTGATTAATGGGGTGAACACCTTTCCAGACAGACGCTCGTGGTTTAGTTTCCAAACCTCTTATATGTTTAGTCTTTTATTACATATTCCATTTTTATTGCAGTTTAATCTCTAATTGCTTATGACAACAACTATCAACCTCAAGTTCTCACACAGAAATGAAGGCTGTTTCTATTCCAGTCCCATTTCTTTTTTTACTGTTCTACCTTTTGGCTTTTGAGTTCCTTAATGAATATTCTCCTGTAAAATAGAGGAACCGTCTGAGCATCACTGGTAGGTAACAACTGATTCTGTTGGTTCAGTAAACGGACCTTCAACAAAACACTGAAGTCATCCGAGTCGTGACTCCAATGAGCTCGACCTGGAGATGTTTACAAACCTTTTGGTTGAGAACGTCTTCGAGAACTGTACCTCACTGTACGTCCAAATGACTAAATGTAAAGTCCAGTTAGCACCAAACAGCAGCTCTGGGAAATGAAAACAACAATAAACTAAGATAATCCACCAGGTAACTTCATTAATTAGTGGGGGTGGGGTGGATATAAGAGAACAGGCAGCAATTTTATTGAAACGTAACCCAAACTGAGCTGTACTGTTGTTAATGGGTTCATTAAAGGCTCACACGCTTGTTTCTGAATGCTGGCCTATCAGACACACCTCCCTGTGTGTATCCAGCTCTACACAAACACACACATCATAAATTAACATATGCAGACTGCTAAATGATCTCTCCCTGCTCTATAGTGGCGGCTTTGTATGCGCTCTGATTAATTTCACACATTTATTTCTGCTTCTCTGAGAATAAACTGTAAAAATATACACAGCACAGACACACGGTGGGTTTACATTACAGCGGGGAAAATGACTGATTGAGTGCAGACTCCCAACATAAATTCAAACATATTCACACACGACTGTTGTCATTTAGTTTTTCTTTCTGTGTGAGGGTCTTCTTATAGTTTAAGGAGGCTCATTACTGAAAAACAGTGACGAAATATTCTTTTTGACTTCACACATGTGGCTCCAGCTCAACATAAAGATTCGAACTGTGTGTGGAAACAGGTGGATGGACACACTCTCACACTCTTTCTCGTCTCGGCTGAAATCAGCAGTGTGTTTGGTTTTTTTCTGTCCAGTGGGATGATTTACAAAGGAGCGCTCCATGAGTGACACACTAAAACATATAAACGGGCATAATCCAGAACAGCTAAACGCATTAAAGCTTATTTATGTACACGGCTCCCCCGGCACCTCCTGTGTGTGTTGGGCTGCTGTAAAGAGACATGCACGGCCCCCGGTCGCCTGCTGGGTTAAAAACATTTTCATTCTGCTTCATTAATCTCCCGGTGGAGGTGGAGGGCAGGAGCAGAACAAGCAGAGCATCAGTCAAGAACTGAAGTTAAGATATAGTTCTGGATTATTTTCTGAGTCTTACCGAGTATATCTGTCTCATTTCTACTTAAAATATCTTATTACACTCAATCGAGACACAATCGCCTCATTTCACTGTTCTGCATCATAAATATTTAAGAAGAAATAAACGCATTTTGTGTACTTGTCATGAAGTATCTAAACTGGGTTATCTTGCTTTGAGTGAAGGTGTAGTAGTAGTAGTAGTAGTAGTAGTAGTAGCAGTAGCAGTAGCAGTAGTAGTAGCAGTAATAGTAGTATTAGTAGTAGTAGAAGTACTAGTAGTAGTAGTATTAGTAGTAGTAGCAGTAGTAGTAGCAGTAATAGTAGTATTAGTAGTAGTAGAAGTACTAGTAGTAGTAGTATTAGTAGTAGTAGCCGTATTAGTAGTTTTGTGTTGTGTTGGTTTTACTTTTGATTTCATTTCAGAAGGACTAGATTTAAAAAACCAGACCGCTTTTCTTCGTGTAATCGTCTCTGCTTTCATCCAGCTGCTCCTTTCAGCTGATCGTAGTAGAGTGGTGAGTGTCTGCTGCCTTTGTTCTGGACATGCGCTCTTGCAGAAAGCAGATTAGAAACCCCTCAGGTTCCTCTGATCCCCGACGCAGATTACAGTAACCAGGTTTCAGACTAAATCTGTACTATAACCTGGTTACCTGAGTGCAGGTAAATGCACTGACTGAACCGTCATCTGTCCCGTGTGAATCATCAACTAACAAACACAGTGAAGCAGCAGGAGACATCTACAGAGAGACTTTAAAAAGAAGTCAAACCTCAGTGTACAGTCCGTTTGAGATCAGCTGGAACCATCGACGACTGTCTGACTAAACCTCACCTCCTGATCCGTCTCTTACATTCACCTCCCACCTCCTCGGTGCTCCTCCTTCATCCAACTGATCTTTAGAAGCCAGTTTCTATTTCCTCTTTATGCCCTTGACACCATCACCAACATGCACCCTGACAGAAACCAGAGTAAAGCTGGAGGTCTGCTGATCAACACCACACAGCACAGCTGTGATTACAGATCAATCTCAAGTTACTGTAGCTGAAACTGAGAACAAGCTGAAGAAAACAAACCGCTCACACATCCTTCACTTATCCTACTTTAGCTGAGACTCGTTTATTCAGTTAAGATTTGCAGACACTCACCTCCGCAGCAGTAGTGTGTGTGAGTGGCCCGGACCTGCTGCAGCAGACGCTCCATGGCCTCGACGTGGCCTCGTCTCCTGGGCTCCAAACCATCACTCTCCCTCCAGTCTGAGAAAAACCGGCAGAGGACAAAGGCTGAGAGGTTGTCGGCATGAAGACATTAAAGCTACAACAGCCAAGGTGTTTTAATGTGTGCGTGGAAACAGAACCAAGGCAGGAGGCTGAAAGCCTCTACTCTCTCCCTGTGTGTACGTCTTTGCACTTAAACCAGTTTCCTCAGAAAAAGCAGGTTACACAGGTAAAAGAGAATGTGCACCGATGTAACCTGGTTTTAGTAAATGTGTGTAAATGTGCAGCAGACCTGCATCTGTCCCTCCGTCATGTTTACACGTAACTGCATTCTATCAGCTTTTTCCATCTTCAGGACAGAGATTTAAAGGCAGTGTTAAAGGTTTCTGCAGCAGCGTCTCCTGTCAGCGACACTGACGGTCGGTCGTTTCACCTCAGTAGGTACATTATGAAGTACTTTTACTTATTTTCGCTTTATTTTTTATCTTTGATTTTACATTTACCTGAGAGATGTGATTACTTTACTAATTCAGTTTTTCACAGATAAACACAAACTACAAAGTGTGTCTTGTCTCTGTCTCCTACTTACTGGTAACGGAGTATTTCCACAGGGTGGTACTAGTACTTGTACTTGAGTACAGTATCTGACTATTTCCTGCAGCCCTGCTGGCTTCAGTGATGCTCGGACGTTTTAGTCAACGCGTTTCAAGCGTCTTAGAGGAGTAGTTATGTTTTCACCCTCTGTTCTCTCCATTTTAAAGTACACACCCACACACTTTCTGCTCTTTCTGCTACTGACACACACACACACACACACACACACACACACACACACACACACACACTTTGACACATCTGTACAAAGCGAGACAAAGCACACATAACCAGACACACACACAGAGCTCAAGGCTAAAGCACTTGAATGTGCAGAAAGAAAAGGGAGTCGTGACGGTGAGATGGAACCAATGTTCCCAACCCGAGGACCTCAGAACATTCAGATGATTCACAGCTGACTCACTCTTTACTACCAACCATAGGAAGGACTCTTCTCTCTCTTTAACTCATTACCCACCATCACTATCATCGCTGTGGACGAGGCTGGCAAAGAAAGGATCATCATTTATAGCATCACTCAGTTCAGACTCTGAGTTTTTACCTGTTTTCATGAACATTTTCAATTTGAACTCAAACACAGCGGAAACAATAATTCACATTTCCGTTTCAGCTTTAGTGAAGCGATCGAGATGAAACTGTGACAGGAAACTCACTGGAAGGAGCTGCAGATGGAGGGAGGGAGGAGGCTGGAGGACCCCAGCCCTTCATGTTGTAGGCCGACACTCGGACGTAGTAGAGTCGACCCTGGAACATCAAAACACGTGTGTAAAGAGACGATGGAGGGAAAACTGATTGATTCTATGTAATCAGATGCAGATTTATCAAATCATCTTGTATAGATTTATAGGTATAGATATACATATACATGTATATATATATATATATATATATATATATATATATACAGTTTAGTGTTATAACGCATTAAAAACCTACAGTCATAAGGTCTGCACATTTACAGGCTGTAAAGTGTTTGACCAAAAGTTTGTGGACAGAAACAGGTCGAACCTGTTCAGCCTGCCGTCGTGACTTCTACAACAATGTGCTGCTTAAAATTACTGGAACAGTTACGTAAAAGGTGCAGGTCTGTAAGAAGCAGTCAATAAATCATCTCAATTTGAGAATCTGATGTTTGAAAAGACTTATTTTATTCTGCTGTGGAAGGGTATCTGTGAAAAGATGTTAGGGAGGAATCTACAGGCACTTTGAAAAGACAGACTTTACAAATCACGACAGCCTTTAGTCATTTTTGAATTTCAGTCTGTGGTCATGGTCGCATTGTGAAACGACAGACCCCTGGAAACACAGATGCAAAACACCCAGTGTGAAAGAGTCTGGACGGTGTGCCGTCACTTTCTGACTCTTTGTAACTAAATGATGTGTCTTTGTGGCCAGTTTCTGCCTCTTTGTCTCTTTGTAGTTCGTTTACAGCAGCTTTCCACAGCAGCACTATTTAAATCACACCCAGCCTCAACACAGCAGATACGGTATGTAAATCAGTGCAGGTCCACACCAGCACTGGAGATGTGGATTCTCAGGTCCAGTTTCCGGCTGGGCTCATTTTCCACCCACAGTGTGTCCTGCCCTTTCTACTCCACCAACATGTTCTCCTCTAAATGTTTTCAGGGCTGTAGAGAACTCTCTGAACGTCGGCTGCTGCTCTAAATGGCAAACAGCAGATGCAGCACCGTCGGTGTGTTTATGTGACAGACAGTGGTGCATAGAATGCATAATGAACGACGGCCTCCGCTAAACTGCACACTCTTCAAATGTCACTGATGCCACTCAACAAACACACAACAGCAAAGTTATATTATACTAACAAAACATGCATGAGTGGAACGTGGCAGTATTTTGACAGAGGCAGCAGAAAGCAGCTGTCACAGGAAAAGTCAGTTCTAAATCATCCTGTCTCACTGGGACCATTTTAGAGGATCAGGCTGCACGACTGTTGGCGAGTTATGTCTAGTTTGGACATTTTCGTACACACAAACCTTTAGTGAATCAGGTCCCTGCTGTGTAATAGCCACCTTTAACCTTTATTTCTTCCTTTATGTGAAAGTGAAACAGCTGAGTCATCAGCATATTAAAGCACATTTTCAGTACAAGGAGTTCCTAAATGGAGTCATGCTGCGATTACCGTGGTCAGGCCGCTGATGGTGCACTTCAGGGTCTGCAGATCATCCAACACCATCTCTCCAGCAAGCAGTGAGAAATCCTTCAAGCAGCTCCACTCCACTACAGACACACACACACACACACACACACACACACACACACGAACACACACACACACACACACACACACACACACACACACACACACACACACACACACACACACACACACACACAGGTTAAGTGCCCATCAGGTGTCAACAGTAAACAGCAACAGTCTGATTACAAATCAATAGTTCCTCCTGAGACGAGGACCATTAACCTTAAACTCATCTTAAACTCATCTCGTGGCCTCGAGGTGTCTCTGGTTTCTTCTTCAATCTTTTCTCTCTGTTAAGTGTGTAGAAAACAGACTTGTAGACAAAGCAACGTGGCTCATACATTCCTGTGACCTACTATCCTCAACCCCTCATCTGTTGACCAATGAAAGCAGAGACTCGGCCTTTAGAATAATAATAGTCAAAACCTGGTCCGAACTCACTGAGCTCAGAACTAAACGGTGAGACCTCATCAGGTTCGAAGTCCTCAAATGTTAATAAAGTCTAAACCCAACTAACCAGTAAACCAGGTTATAATGAGAGCACACATATAGGGACACAGTTGAGGCCTGATCTGGGACCCGAGTTGCAAACAGTGTTCAGAGTGTCCTACACAGTCTAATCAGGACGGTCACAGTTCTACATCTTCCAAACATCACTTCAGGTTTTCAGTTTTTCCATCACCTGATTCGAAGTCTAAGAACGGAGCCTGACGACCACATTTAGGATCAACTATGATTACGATGACACACAGTGGTCAGGTAGATCAGGTAGGCCAGTGCAGTTGATCAGCTCCACCTCACTGCACTCATTTGATGCTTCACAAGCTAAACGGTGTGTTTCAGTGTAATGCTGTGTCTAAAGACAAAATAAAGCTCTACTCTGGTGCATTACAGATGCCACAGTCACTGGACCACAGGATTCTCTGTAGGCATGTGTGATTTTACCTCTGTATTTGGTCACCACGGTGGAGTTGAGACACTGCGGCTCCTGGAAAGTGACGGTCAGTGTGGTGCTACTGCTCACGCTCAGACGGACCATCGACGGGGCCTCTGGGCGACCTGTGCAGGGAAGCAGAGACGTGTTAACAAGCATGACGAAGTGAACGTTATAAATGAACAGAATGGAGACATGTCTGGTAAATCACAGTGGAAACGTCGAGTTTGTGTAGGAAGCGTCTCAGTATCAGTTCCCAGTTCTCTTCTTCCTCTGCTGCTTTTTTTATTTCCAAACTAAATTCTGTAATGTGCCTGAAAATGTCAAACACATTACTCCCTGAGCAGTCACCAAGTTGAAGGCCTTCCTGCAGCGCTGCTGGCTTTTATCATTTGTTGATGCAGCTGCACATCTCAGGTTATTACTTTCAATGACTTTAAGCTTCACATAAGAAACCTCTCGCTGTCTCTTTGCCTTGAGGAGCCACTGAATGAAAATCACTGCTGGGAGAGAACGGAAAGAAATCTGTTTAGGGAAGTCACACAGAGGAAAAGAACTGAATCATATCATGGACTTTTATCCTCAAGTGGTGAAATGAAACTGCTCAATCTACGCTTTATTTCCTCAACTCATCCACATCCTCCTCTCTCTCTGTGTGTAGCTGATTTTTGACTCTTTGCTCTTTACTTCCTTCTTGTTAGGTCGAAACGTTTCACTACTCATCAAGTAGCATCTTCACTCTGTTTTTGTAAAGGGCGGTGGCTTCTGATCATATTATTCTAATGAAGCTCTGTTTCCTTCACTGCAGTAATATCTAGCCACAGACATTATACATCTCTATCCACGTCAGAATATTGAGATGAAAATGATAGTGAACTGAAATGAAAATACTTCTGTGAGTCTAACAAAGGGAAGCAGCAGGTTTCTATCAGCTGTAATGATGACAGGCAGCAGGAAGCTCAGATTCTCAGGTTACTAATGTGAGAGTCCCGCTGTGCAACAGAACTGAACAGAACAAATATAATAATCTTATTTTGTAGTGGTTTCTCCTCTTTGAAACACCTGTAGTCCTAAAATAACGTGTTTTATGACTGATTAGATTTGACTTAGTTTGTATTACTGACAAACTCAATCAGGTGAGTGTGATCAGGATCCTGAACGTGAAGCAACAAGCTTCCACTAAAACAACATCACATTAAGCTGTGATGTCTCCAGACATCGATCTGTGGCGTGATGAGGTCACCTTAGATTCTTCTTCTTTGTCTTCTGTGAGGTGTTACCTGTCAACAAATTCACCTGAGTGACACCTGAAAACATGAAGTTCTGTCTCTAGGCTCCTGTAGAAACATGTCGTCCTCTGTGATGAGGGACCTGATCTAAACCTGATTATCAATACTAGTTTCCACTTCACTTCAAAGGTCACTGTGACTCACACACTCTGTCTTCAAACCGTCCACACCTGCCTCTTCCGACACCTATTACTCACCTAACAAGTTCTGGTTCTGACCCGTAAGAACACCGCTCATCATTCTCTCTCTCTGCTTGTTTTTAACTATCTCACAATCTTGTCCTTCTTCTTCTGTGGTATAATTTTTGTTGCGTCTGATGAATTTACACATGTAAGCTGATCCAGGAAAGTTTGCAGAATCCATTTTGGACCACGTGAACAGGCTCGGGCAGACACACGGTGTAACCATGGAGACTCACGTGCGTGCTGGAAGCCCGTCCTCATGCGTTTATATAACTTGCTCCTCCACTCCCAGGCTCTCAGCTGTTTGTCCTTGTGACAGGCCTCCAGAGAGAGGCCGTCTCTTTGGGCCTGAGTCGCCAGGTCTGCCGCCCGCCGCTCCGCCTCCACCACCAGAGAGCTCAGGTGGGCCTCCCGACTCTCCACACTCATAACTGCAACACAGACACAAACAGGACTTAACCAAAGCATCCAGGTCTTACCAGTTCCCCTTAATCCAGTAGCTCCAGAGATCATTTCCACTAACTAAACTCACTAACTCACTAACCGTTTTCTCTGCTACCTGTTTGTCAGGACATCTACTCCCCCCTCCATTCCAGAAGGAGCTGTTGATGGACTTGAGGTTGTTTGGTAACTAAGGTGATAAAGGAAATGAAGCAAACTGTGATAGTTGAGAGCAGTAGTTGGATTCAGTATTACAGATCTAGATCAGTTCCATTGCATTACATTACATGATAAAGATCAGAGACGGCTTTTCCTGTACATGAGAGGCTCGTTGTTTCTGAGAAAGTTAAAAAACCAAGATGGCAAAATGCCGTCTGTCTAAAAAGATTTACAGAGGATCATGTGATCATCTTATCAGGGATGTGAGATACTGAGCCTTTCGTGGGCTGGATGTAGAATTGTCTCTTGTTAATGAAAGAAAGAGTTTGTGGAGGAGTCAGAGCTGCAGGTCCAGCTCTATCAAGGCTGGCAGGGGCCAAGGCCGAGTCATCTTTTATGTCAGACACAAAGACAGTGCAGCATCGGTGTGAGCCGGAAAACTAACAATTCAAGGCCAAAAAGATGGAAAATGTCTCTGAGCATGTAACCATAAAAGGAGTCCAGGGAGAGAACAGAGGCTGTTTCAAAAAGAAACTGTCCCTGGAACAACATACAGTGGATTAGACTCCACTGGACGAAGACACCGTGTGGGCAGAGGGAAAGCTGTAAACACCAAAAACTAAACTTGCTTCACAAATAAAATCCAAACTATCTGACTGAAAGAGGCCGTGTGACATGTTTGGCTTCCTACAGTGTTTGATTACAGCGCGTGTCTGCACTTAATACATGTGGTGATGCCAAAACTGCAAATACTGAGACTCTGAGGCTCTTCAACAAAATCCTCTGACACGACGAGCAGCGTGAAACAGACAGGCCATCATTCCACTGATTGACCCTGACGTTTAAATAATTAACGAAGCCTCTCACTGTGCCTCTAAATTTAGGGATGAACATATCGATCCTGCTGCTGTGTGACGCCAAGAGAAACTTGAGTCAAAGTTAAAATGTAGAAAATGTCCCAAACAGGCCGGTTCCTCTGATCTAGTGCACCGTCTTCTTAAGAACGGGTCTGAAACACAGAATGTGTTATCTAAAACTAAATGATGGAAAAGTGAAGCGTGGCAGCAAAGGTATGAAGTCTGATTAAAACACAGCTCTGTGTGTGTCCTCCACATTTGTCACGGTTAGACTTTCAGTCTGCTGCCAGCTCACCCAAACACCGCTGCTTTACTGCATGCTCGCTCGGCCGCTCGCTCGCTCTCTCCCTGGTCCAGTTCTTAGTCATGGACCGTGACAGCAGCACAAACAAACAGCAGCACACAAGAAGTCAGTGTGTGTGCGGCTGCAGAATGGCTCTGAATCCGACCCGCTCTCTAAAACTCTGGATGTTTCGAGACTTCTGCTGCTGCAGATGAAAACGAGGCCGCGTGACGGAGAATCAAAAAAGCTGCATCACGCAGATGAGGCGGCACAGACCAGACGAATGACTTGAGACGTTCACCGTGCAGCTGGAACACACACATGCAGCACTTAACTAACCCTAACACTGCTGGGAAATGAAGGAATTTATCAACATGATATTTCACAGATTTGTATTCAAAGTTAATATAACTCATACGTGCCGGCTCTCTTTAAGTTAGACGTGTGGAGGGTGAACGTGATTTGGGATGATTTCACCTGTTCAGGTGCAGTAGATGAAGATGAACGTAAACTGTCTGATGTTAATTACTGTGCTGTTCCTGATAAAAACAAAACACAGGAACTGTTGTCTCCTGGGTGTTTAGTGCTGATGATCCCTGCTGATAATAACCCAATTAATTAGTGGGTATAATTACCTGCTGTGTCTGAGAATGTGCTTCGTGTTTGAGATAATGAACATGTTGTTGATCTGGTTGATTGAAGTGATGCTGCTGGATCCACGGTGGGAATCCAACTGTTGCTTTATGTTTTTTGATCCACTACTGATGTAAAAAAGCTGCTGCTGAGATTGTTTGATACACACAGAGTTAAATATTTGCAGGGTAACGAAGTCGTTATGATGTGAAGACATAGGTAAAATCTGGAGTAATTAACATCCACACTTTCAACTGTGACCACGTTTTTATTCTGTCTTTAGTATAAAGGTTTCTACACAGGGGGAGGACGGTGGAGGTCACTTAGAGCTGGCCTACTCGGCACAGGTCAGAGGTCAGAGCTTGAGTATGAAATGACTGAACGTTATAGAGCTCAGTTAAAGGACACTGTTGGTATTTTTAACCTGCTGTATTTTCCCCTAAAATGGGTAAAAGTGACTCTATAGCTTATATTAAAGTTGATATAGTTAATTTAATATCCAAAATGTTTGATCTCCAGTTGAACCTGAAATAAAACTGTGTCATTTGGTTTGGTAAAGATGGAGGCGTCAGACCTGGTGGTGGAAACGACAGACATCGTGTTTCCTGCTCCATCTCTGTCGCAGCACAGCTAGCTGCTAACAGCTGCTAATTGAAGAGGCTGTAAATTAACAGGCTGCTGCGTCTGAGGAGGAGTCACCTCACACAGAAACACCTTGTCTGGCTGAACGGACGGGACAGAGCTAAAAATAGACCGGCCCCCTCAGGGGCCCCGAGGGGCCTCATAAATTAACAGACAAGCAACGTAGGTGAGCTCAGGGAGCCACATTAACACACACCGAGACAGAAAACTGAAACACAAAGTCATCAGACACACATTTACTCAGCAGCAGTACACAGAGCATCTACAGACAGTAGAGAGAGAAAATACTTCAACTTCTTTACATCTAACGCTCACATAAGTCTGAGGCTGCTGGATTATAAAGAATCACCAGCTGCATTTCACCAGATTGGAAAAGTCTGAATTAAAACATTAACATGTGGACATGAAGACAGTTTTAATTCAGGAAGAATATAAAGAAGGGAAGAAACAAGCACCAGACTCAGAATGACTAATTAACTGTTACCCCTGTCACCTGTCTTTCTACCTTTAACTGTGTGATTACTCAACTTTTTATTGTTCGTTTTTATCCCGTTTTTCACTGTAAAGCTGCTTTTAATATTTTTATATTCTATTTCTGTGCTCTGAGTACTTTTACACTGTTGTACTTCTACTCTTGCTCCAGTCTGTGGTTCAGAGCGGCCTCCAGCACACATCGCTGCACACACACTCGCACACACACTCGTATGGAAAGTGACCAGAGTACATGGAGTGAGCTCATGGAGCCACATTAACACACACAGAGCGACACGGGGCTGTCGGGCCCTGGCTGACTGATTTACTTGGCACTTGAGGAATGACATAAACAGAGAGCAGCAGGCCCCAGGAGGGAAAACAGCAGCAATGTTTACTCTGTGTTTGTTTACAAGGATGGGATTGTACCGCCGCCCAGAGTCCAGGTTGCTGTTTGGAGAGCTCTCGCCACCGCGGCCCCGTGGCCCCGCAGCACAATAAATCACTTAGCTGTAATTGCCCCGGCGTTACATGCATCATTGGAAAAGTTAAACCATTAAACGACAAACCTTGTTAAAGCTGTGCAGTGGGGAGTCACGCAGCAGGCCAGTGCCCCCCCACTCCACGCACACAAACACATCCAGACTGCAGAGGCTAATGGCGGCTTCAGCACTAAGGTAAGAACCACCTGTCTTTGGAGGGTTTATGGAGGACAGCGGGGGAACTGATGGAGGGAAAAAAACCATACGTGTGGAGGAGGGGAGGGGGATAGCGGACTCATTCAGGTCCAGGTAGAGGACACCCAGACTGGGCAGCAGACACAAACACAGGCCCTGTCTGATCCACAGCATCACTCACACACAGTGCACTGTACAGATCCACAATACAGCCCTTCATGAAGGTTCGGTTTCAGGTCTTCACACTAAATGTGAGATAAAACAAACTGAGCAAACACAAATACGTTTTTTAAATGACCATTGTATTTATGGAGGGCAGCAGGAAGGACCCAGGTCCAAACTGGTCAGCTGGGCCTCTTTCTGTGTGGAGTTTCTCCCCCACCTGTGGCTTCTCTCTGCATCATAATCCAGTTATTCTTACGATCAGACAGATCAGCTGACGGTCCATCACACCGTCTCCTCCGTGCTGCACCGTACGTCTCATGATCTTTAAGTGGAGTTCTGGGTTTGAGTTCTGTCAGATGTTTCAGAGCCTCTGTCTTCAGTCCAGAGAACATCCTCCCAAAAGGTCTGAGGTTCCCCAGTAGGTCTTGTCATTTCAAATGTATATTTATTAATAAATGTGAAGCGTTTGCTCGTGTTGTCTTTGTTTTGTTAAGAAATGAGTTTGAAAAGCTGATAAAGTTCTTGTATTTTCAGGAAGTGACACAGACTGGACCCTCTCTGAAAGAACTAAACTGTCATTTGAAAGACAAATTTCAAAAGAATCGTCGTTATCTTCAGCAAATTCACGTTTAATGATTTGAATCGTCGTTCAAATGAATAAGAGCATTCTCCCATGTGTTCATGGACACGGTGGCTGAAAACCTTCCATGTAATTATTAAATTATTCCTTTCCTCCTCCTCCTCTTCTTTCTTTATCGTTTCATGACCCTCACATTTATCTTGCAGCCTCTTTAACGAGCCAAACTACTGGATGGTGTTAATTAATTAGAACCATTTGATCTTTTTACACAGTTTCTAAAAATGATCCATTTAATTTCATTCTTCAAATTTCTTGTTTTGTTCAACAGTTAAAAAACATCTACAAAGAAGAATCGTACCACCTCAACACCAGCGTTACCATGACAACGCCGTCACCTGAAAAGAGCAACAGAAACCAGCTGAGACTGGAGTCTTTCCAGTCAGCTGTACTGGAACTGTGCTCCTAACTGGAGGCTCTAAGGATTCACATGAGAACTGTGGTGCGTTGTTTTAAATAAGGACTCTTCACTCCAGCAGCCTCATTGAGCCACATTAACCTTCCTTCATCTCTCTGAGACGGACCCGACCCCCCGGTCGATGCTGTGGTGAACTCACAGTGTGGACTCTCCTTGGCTCCGGCCTTCAGCAGCAGTTTGGCGATGGGCGTGTTGTTGGTCATGATGGCGATGTCGAGCGGCGTCAGGCCCTGGCTGTTTGGAGTGTTCAGGTCCAGCTCCTCGGCCGAGAACTGGTACAGAAGAATCTGCACCGTGTCCAGGTCCTGCTGCTCCACCGCCTCGAAGATACAGTCACTGCCCTGCATGGTCTGGAACAGAAACCAGAGCTCACATTTAGTACTGCCTGCACTCAGGTGATCTCCATCTACCTGTCTGACAGGTGAGGGTTCACAGAGTTACCTTAAAAGAGTAAACGCTTGTTCCCAGTTTTCTATTTTTAAGACTTTGTAAAGACAATTTTTCTATAAATGAGAAAGAGAACTCTTTTTATATCCACTGTACAAATGAACCCATCCATAATAATGAACAAGGACAAAAAGCACGTTTCACTTACTTTTACAGATACAGTACACACAACACACCTATTCCAACTTCTTTTCATTTTCTGATGTATGTCAGATTAATGTCCTGATCAACTGTGAATTTAGCAAAAAATAAACTGCGATTAAATCCATCTGCTGAACGTGAGCTGTCGATCTGTACCAGTGTTGTGTTGTTGGGTCCACTTGTGCAAGATCATGTGGTAACCATGGCAACATGCATGTACATCAGGACACGAGAGCAGGATTTTCCCTAATGTGAAAAATACGCTAAGTCAAACAGACATGTGCTGTGAATGTTTTCAGTGCGGATACAAAGAGAAACACAGTGATCGCTCAGTAACGATCCTTCAGCTAAAGATGCCTCTTTTCATGCAGGTCCTTTAATACTGCGTTCTTTAATACTGGGTCCTTTAATACTGCGTTCTTTAATACTGGGTCTAATACTGGGTCCTTTAATACTGCGTTCTTTAATACTGGGTCCTTTAATACTGCGTTCTTTAATACTGGGTCCTTTAATACTGCGTTCTTTAATACTGGGTTCTTTAATACTGGGTCCTTTAATACTGCGTTCTTTAATACTGCGTTCTTTAATACTGGGTCCTTTAATACTGGGTCCTTTAATACTGCGTTCTTTAATACTGGGTCCTTTAATACTGCGTTCTTTAATACTGGGTCCTTTAATACTGGGTCCTTTAATACTGGGTCCTTTAATACTGCGTTCTTTAATACTGGGTCCTTTAATACTGGGTCCTTTAATACTGGGTTCTTTAATACTGCGTTTTTAATACTGGGTCCTTTAATACTGGGTCCTTTAATACTGCGTTTTTAATACTGCGTTCTTTAATACTGGGTCCTTTAATACTGGGTCCTTTAATACTGGGTCCTTTAATACTGCGTTTAATACTGCGTTCTTTAATACTGGGTCCTTTAATACTGCGTTCTACTGGGTCCTTTAATACTGCGTTCTTTAATACTGGGTCCTTCAATACTGGGTTCTTTAATACTGGGTCCTTTAATACTGGGTCCTTTAATACTGCGTTCTTTAATACTGCGTTCTTTAATACTGGGTCCTTTAATACTGCGTTCTTTAATACTGCGTTCTTTAATACTGGGTCCTTTAATACTGCGGTCTTAATACTGGGTCCTTTAATACTGGGTTCTTTAATACTGCGTTCTTTAATACCGGGTCCTTTAATACTGCGTCCTTTAATACTGGGTCCTTTAATACTGTGTTTTTTAATACTGGGTCCTTTAATACTGCGTCCTTTAATACTGGGTCCTTCAATTCCCGAGTCCTTTAATACTGTGTTCTTTAATACTGCGTCCTTTAATACTGGGTCCTTTAATACTGGGTCCTTTAATACCGGGTCCTTTAATACTGCGTTCTTAATACTGGGTCCTTTAATACTGGGTTCTTTAATACTGCGTTCTTTAATACCGGGTCCTTTAATACTGCGTCCTTTAATACTGGGTCCTTTAATACTGTGTTTTTTAATACTGGGTCCTTTAATACTGCGTCCTTTAATACTGGGTCCTTCAATTCCCGAGTCCTTTAATACTGTGTTTTTTTAATACTGCGTCCTTTAATACTGGGTCCTTTAATACTGGGTCCTTTAATACTGGGTCCTTTAATACTGGGTCCTTTAATACTGCGTCCTTTAATACTGGGTCCTTCAATACCGGGTCCTTTAATACTGCGTCCTTTAATACTGCGTTCTTTAATACTGGGTCCTTTAATACTGGGTCCTTTAATACTGGGTTCTTTAATACTGGGTCCTTTAATACTGCGTTCTTTAATACTGGGTCCTTTAATACTGTGTCCTTTAATACTGGGTCCTTTAATATTGGGTTCTTTAATACTGGGTTCTTTAATATCGGGTCCCTTAATACCGGGTCCTTACTGGGTTACCAATACCACCTAATACTGGGTCCTTTAATACTGGGTTCTTTAATACTGGGTTCTTTAATACTGGACCTTTTAATACAGGGTTCTTTAATACTGGGTCCTTCAATACTGGACCTTTTAATACAGGGTTCTGTCCACCTTCCATCGTTACTGACACTAAAATAACAGCTGCAGCGCACTTTACTGTTCGTGAAATACTTGGTCCACATGCTGAAGGTCCTGGAGTAAAAACATTTTGAACAGCTGATGGGATCTGTAGCTGGAGATGTTTGTCATTTTTAAGCGGTGGATGAACAGAACATTTCTACTCTCTACATGTCTGAATCTTAAAACAAGCCAATTAGACAAGTTCTGACATACTGTGGATCTCAGAGAATAATAAGCGTCACTGTCTTTTCTGCTGCAGCATTATTTGACTTACGATGGATGAAAACACAAGAATTCTTCATGATGATGATACGAAGTCACACTGAGTAAAAATCAATGGGCCCTTCGTGGTCGAAGCTGCGACCGCAGATTTAATCAAATATCCATCCACACAGACGTGAGGATAAAGATGCAGTGAGCACAAAGTGTGGCGTAAAGCTGCACAACAACAATCAATTTCTCTGCTTGACAGGAGAAATAACCATCAGTCACGACAGAGAGACGGTTTATCTGTCTCTGCAGGCGACAGAGCAAAGGAAATATGAAAAACATTTTAATGTGTCCTCATTTTGGAGCTCCATACTGACTCGAAGAACTACCAGGAATACAAGCTAATCACTAAAATGTGCTTTCTACTATTTATTTAATGAAAAACAGAATTAATAATGTGTGACACAGGCATCAACTGATGGAACCTTCCACAGACTCTCAGACCTCGAGGTCAAGTACGAGAGTCAAAGATGATATTTAGGATCTTTTAAGTATTTATGAAGGAGTGAGATACTCTATCAGCTCCTGCATAACCTTCAACTCTGTCCAATTACTTACATTGTGTAATGACCCTGAACGCCTCACATGTCAGAGAGGTTGATATGAGTTTTCTAAATCAAATCTGTAGTTATTGTATAAACGGTATTTACAGGAGAAACAGCAGCACTTCCCTGATGTTCTGCTTAAACCACCATTTTAGAGAGAGAGTCTGAAACGTAGAGACAACAAATCTGAGCTGCTGATTTTTCACTACAATCAAGATGAGTTATAAATTATTGAATAAATGAATAATAACTAACTATTAACTAATAATAGTAACTTTCCTTATCGAGTTTCAGGACTTCTGATCATGTTTTACATCACATGTCTGCAGAAATAAAATGACCTGAGTTGGTTGAAGATGTCTCTTCCTCTGCCCTCTGCATAATGCCCCCCCACCCCTACACCTAGTCCTCCTCATCACACTCGTGCTGCACACGCTGCAGGAGAGGCGCTACTGCTGCAGCACTACCCATAGTATGTTCGCTCTGATTTCAGATCCTCTGTACAGCTACCTGTAGAGCCCTGTTCTCTGAGCCCTTTGTTCTCCCCCCGTCTGTCTTCCTCCCACTCCAGCTCTCTCTTATACGTCCGTCCTCACCCTCCTCTTCCCTCGTCTGCCTCTTTCTTTCATGTCTGCTGTTGTGACTGGTCTGTAAATGTCAGCAGGCTGGCACACAGAGTTCTGAGAATCTGCGCCACACACACACAGTATGACCTGTAACACCCATCGCACATGATGAATCTCAGTGACCAAATGTTTCACAGGGCAGCAGGCAGGACGTGATGATGGCAGCAGACAGAGAAGAGACTGAGACATGGTGATAAGAGCAGGAATGAAACCAAATGCTGCCTAATGACACTGTCCATCAACTGCCAAGTGTCTTTGAGCAAAGCACTTAACCCTCCTCTTAACATCTCCCAATAATTTGTCAGCTGTAAGTGATCAGGTCAGAATCTGCTGCTCAGAAACAGAAGGAGCAGCTGGGAGCTGATAGATGGGCAGAGTCTGGTTTTATGATGTAACCATGAAAATCTGAAACAGCTTGAGGCATCAGTTCGCAGATTGAATAAAAGATGTGACAAATGAAGGAACACAGAGTTCAGGCTCTGGAGACGTCGCTGTTAACAGAATTAGTGAAGCACCAAATGAGATCGTTATTGATCCTCCAGCGTCCCCCTCAACATCTGCACCTGACAACAGGCGGCTGCTCTTTTCTGCCTTTTACGTAAAAAAAACACACAGACATGTTGACTGACACACCTGTAGCGTCTGATCTTCAGACTCCTTCTGGTTCTTGGACAATAAATCAAAAACAAAACGAACGGAGGTCAGAGCAACAACTCTAAGGAAACAGGATGATCTCATCTCCCTCTGCACACTCACCGAGGTTTTGCGCAGTCGGTCCGTCTTCCCAAAGAAGTAGGCATCTTCGAAGGAGGAGGTGCTGCCTCTCAGCTTCTCCGACAGGTTACGGTAAAGGCGCTTGGCAGCGCTGGGGGAGGCAGGCCCACCGGGGCACTTCCTGGTCTGGGACAACTGCAGGTTCTGCATCTGCTGGGTCATAACACCCGGGAGGTGTCTGCTGATGAAGAGGAAGAGGGAATGAAAAGTAAAACCACTGTTACTTCCTGTGATGGACACAACTGACTGTAACATGTTGCGTGGATCAGTCGGAGCAGAAAGAAGATAAAGAGAAGTCAGAGAGACAGACACGAGAACCCATCACAGAATGTGTTAAATGATCCTGACGAGAACAAGCTGACAAGAGCAGAATGATGTAAATACAGTTGTTCCTTGGTGCCACTACATGTTGGAGAGTAACACTGTGAATGACAGGGTGGCTTCTCTGCAGAAGATCTTTTCCATCTTCTGTTACAAAGAGCTCATGAAGAAATAAACACGTTTTGTACAGTAACATTAATATTACTGTGAGACCACAACATCAACCACTGTTTTAGAGTTAATGAACTGCTAAAATACTGCAGTGAACAAATGCACTAACATGTCAGTAGAGCAGTAGGATAGAGACCACCGTCCACACACAGGGCTTAGAAACAAAATCTAAAATCAGTCGGAGACTCTTTTTAACACCTACAGTCATGAAACAGATAAATGGACAGTTGGACTTTATTCTCTCTGATAAATGATAAATCAACAACCTTATTAAAGCTTTGAATGTGGAGAAAATCAGGAAAACAGTCACTGACTTTCTGACTTGTTTCTCTGCTGCAGCTTTTAGCCCTCAAACTGTCACAAGAGATTGCTTCAGATTTTCATCCAGCACCGAAATGACCTCCTGCCTCACACTCTGACAAATACAACATGTCACGGACATGACAAGTCTGTCAGAAAGGGGCGTCAGTGGGAGTTCTGATGAAGGAAAGCAGCAGACTGATAGATGATAGAAGGAGCTCCATCCTCTGTGGTTTGAAGAAAGCAGTGAGCTGTTGGAACCTGGAGTCACAACGAGTGCTGATGTTCCTGAATTCATCAGGGACCAGTAACTGTAACAGCACTACCGGTACTTTATACTTGTATATTAACTAACTATTCCTTATAGTTGTTTTCTTATTGCTTATAGTTTTAGGTTTTGTTGCAGCACTATATGAAGCACTTTAAATTACCTTTGTGTTTGAAAGGTGCTGTGTTGTGTAAATAGAGCTGCATTACCTTAAAGTACTTTTTGCTCGGAGTACAAAGAGTTATTGCACACACGTCTTTGTACACGTCTCCATCACACACTCATTATCCTAAATCCCCGCGAAACAGCTCTTGAGGTGAAAAACACTTTGCAAACAGCACTGGGGCTGCAGCTGTAGCAGGAAACACACCTGCAGCGTCTCATCATTAGCAGAAGTCAAATGGAAATTGCTGCTTCACCTGATTGTTCTGCACTCAGCCGAACAATCAGCCACACGCCGCTGATGATTGGCTCTGTCCCTCTGCATCGTGTTAATGTTATTTCACAGCCATCACATAAAAGTTCAAAAGCTCTTTATCAAATCTAAAAGCAGCATGGATCCAAAATGATAGTGGTTCTTATTTAGCTTTTATTGGAAGTGAGTACAAATTTACATAAAACTGATCAGACTGTGATAAAATCTGCAGTAATTCTAAAACAAAAAACAGAAAGTGAGTTAACTAGAAATCCTTCAAACAGAGAGAGGAAGGAGAAGAAAGGGGAAAGCTGAAGACTCGCACACTCCTGCCCAATAACAACTCATCCCAAACAGGTGAACCACCATAAATCTGTACGACACCGCTGCACCGTGCTCTACGCCTCACCTCATTAGTCGTCAGCTGACAACAGCAAACTCAATCCATCAAGCTGCACCTGCAGACAAAGGTGGGTGGTGCATGAACGCCAGCAGCAGCGCTCTGACAGGACCGGTCCAGGATCGATAAACACAAAGGTTTACGTGTAAAAGCTATGTTTGTCACTCTTTTACATACTGTATGTGTTTCAAGCTTCAGATTTTCCTCAGTGTGAAGATAAATGTGCAGATCAACTCTTAGTGAAGTGTTATTGACACGTTAGTCTGTTACTGTGTGTGTGTGTTCGGACGTTTGAGCTGCAGTTACGTGCTAAACACTAAAAACTGGACTAAGCTCCGGTGGGACATCCAGGTGGATGGTGCTCTGCACAGATCAGTTTTAATAATCAAAACGTGCATGATGTGCTGCTTTATGAACTCAGCCCAGTATTCAACCTTCACATTAGACGAACTCAGTGCACAATTGGAAGCTGGACTGACGCACCATAAATTACCCACAAATCCATACTCACCACAGCCGACTGAAGCATCGACGTAGAGCTGCAGAGTTTCAAAACTGTGACACTTAAATTAACCCCGACCTTAAGGCTGAAAGGCAACACAGCCAATTAAGCTTCATCTACAGCTGTGTGTGTGTGTGTGTGTGTGTGTGCGCTCACAACTGGGTCAGTTGGACGTAATTGCTTTCAGCAAAACAATTGATTCAAATATCAATCCTTCAACCTGATGGTCCAGCCCTCCCACCGCTCCACCTCACATTCACTGAGCAGAGACAGAACAAGAGGCTTCAGAAGATAAAAAGGAACAAAGTGCTGTTACGAACGCTGCAGACGTCACAGCTCCGTCTGACAGGCAGCAGATAAACTGAGTGTGTGAGAATGAGCGAACAGGACTCCCTAAGACATTCACACGTCTTAATTGAAGAAAACAAACTGAATGTTTCTACAGGAATGTCTGAAAAGCCTTTATCAGCTAACGAGCACAAACCATAAACATCCTGCACTTATTTCAACCCATTAATGTGAGCAATGATTGGTTTTTCTGCTATTTAAGAAGAATTGAAGAACATTTAAATGATGTGTCTGTATCTTCTGCTGCCTCACTGACACAAGACATAGTCGAGATTAACGTGAAAGAAATTTGTCAAAAACCTTTTTCCCACAGACAAAATGGAAATAAACTAAACAGCTGATCATAAACTACTGTAAATCTCTGCAGTGTCTATTCTGAGATGTTTCCTGTGCCTGTTATTGGTAACGATCATAAAACCATTAGAAGAACTTTCAAATGTGTCTTCATACAGATGGAGGTCATGCTAAGAACTTTACAGACACAGACGGACTTTAAAATCACGGTGCATGTGTGTGTGCGCTCTGCAGTGCAGCTACAGGTAGAGGACACCATGTACAATAAAAACCAAAACTACCAGACACAGCCCTCGCATGTGGTTTGGAATGCAGCGCCCCCCTCAGACATACCCACAGACGTACACCTTCCTGAACACCATCAGTCACTTACCAATAACCTGAAGATCACTCCTAGTTTGCATGTAAAGAATAAACCACCACAGCATCTGTCTCACTTTTCACAACAACAGCATTAACATGTGGGAGCTCAATGAGCTCAATTATAAAATAATAAATAACAGAGACAAGATCTTTGAACCAAACTGATGTTTCGATCATGAAGTTCGGTGTATTCTGTTGGTTTATGGAGAAATCTGCAGCATACGTCATTTAATCATGAAAAGACTTGGTTAAAATAACACCTTCAGATCGTTTACATCAGTAATACTACTAATACTACAGTGTACAAGTACTCTCCCCTTAGAATTAAGATAAAATACAGCAGTATAAGTTAAACTTGAATATTTTATGCTGTAGCAGGAATGTATGAGGCAGGACAAATTACAAACACTCAAGTAAAGACTTCAAACTACTGGACAGTACTTAAGTAAATGTCTTCTCCCTGTTGTGTCTCTGCCTGTCGTGCTGCAGCGTGATTGGCCGCTGTTACACAACACAACACAACACCACATGCTGTTTATCTACAGCATCCTGCCACCTCAGACACTGACTGCACACACACAATCAGCAGCTGAGCGACGTAAACACACACACACACAAAATAACTAATACACGGCGGCGTCATTGTTTATGATAGAAAATACTCGCCTCTGATTGGCTGCCAGCCATATCCTGTACGTGGACACCTGAGGAACACTTCAGGTGAGCGGTTTAGATGCTGCTTTAAACCAGGGCTGCAGGTAACCATGGCAACAGCCCTTATGCTCCAGGCTCTGTTAGCCGTTAACGGACTAGTGAAACTAACCAACGTACGGTTTCTACCAGCTGTTTCTGAGCTGTTGTAGTTGACGTTTCTCCAGCAGGCATCACGGACCATTGACCTCTGCTCAGTGAAGGTGTTGATCTAACACTTAACATCTGTCTGGCTCACGTTTCACCTCTTTACACAGATTAAAACTGATCTGAAATAATGTGATGAAGCTGCTTAAGCGTCTTTTCTGGACGTTAACATCAAATCTGAGACTTTTTGCCCTGTTGAGCAGCAAAAGCTAAGAACACAGGTACGTGTGTCCTCACCTGTCCAGGCTGAGTGAGGATCGGGGGACTCCCGTGTAAAACAGGGGCTTCAGGTCTCTGATCAGAGCATCTCCTGCTGGCCTCTGGTTCCACCTCTGGGCCAAGCGTGAGATCCTACTGTCTGACCTGACACACACACACAAAAAGAGGGAGACATAAAAACAAGAGGACAATAAATCCACGGCTGGAAAGACTCATGTCAGCATCCACAGAGACGCAGAAGAAATCCTCGACAGACATCTGCAGCTGAACTCTGGGTCCAGAGGCTGAAATCACATTTTCTTCTTTAACGTTTCTCCAGCTGAATTTCATTTACCCTCCGTCACCAGAATTTGATTCTGTTCTACTTTTTTATTGAAGCATTCGATAGTTTGATCAACGTCTTCTGCATATTGAGGATTTTTCATCTCCTTTTCCAAGAACAGCAGCAGGGACAGACGCTGCAGTCTGACTTCCCGCCGGACCGCAGTAAAAATTCAGCAAAGAAAAGATGAGAATGTGGCTCCCAGTTGTCCCAGTGCACCTGAACTGGTGAACAATCCTGCACCAGAACCCAAATAAAGACACATTCTGCTTTACAAAGAGCAGATCAGACCGGACACCTGTCAGATCAAAACTGAAGCACGAAAGTTGCCTCAAAGCTGTCGAAGTAAAAAAAACCTTAGAATAACTAAAATCCTGATTTCTGCAGATTAAACCGAGCCGGAGCCGAGTGATACTCACTAGAAACCCTGGGTGGGAGCTGAGGATCCTCCAGAGGAAGTACAACAGGCTGTTCAGCAGCAGATCTATCCCAGCGTCAGAGCCTCCTCTGCTGGGTTAAATCTCTCTGACTGATGCCTTCTGGCTGCCTCTGGCTCTGCGGAGCTCTGGATCATCTCCGGGGGAGAGCAGAGACTCCAGCAGCCCCCAGATGTGATGCTCAGTCCAGGGTGTGTGATGAGTGAGTGTGTGTCTCTACCTGCTCCCTACTCCGGAGCTCTGGCTCTGGCTGACTGTGCTGAACACCTGTTCACCGGCGAACGCATCGCGACGCGTTGTCGTGCACACACACACACACACACACACACACACACACACACACACACACACACACACACACACACAGCAAGAAGAAGAGAGTGAATGAGTGGAGAGGGAGGGAGGGAGAGGAATAATGAGATGAGGATGTTGGAGAAGAAGAGCGAATAGCAAGGCATGGTGTGTGCATGGGGGAGGAAAGTGAGTGTAAGCGGGCACACACAGTGAAATGAGACACACACACACACACACACACACAGTCAGTATAGTGACAGTGTAAAGCCTGATGGAGGAGGGGCAGCAGCAGCTTCAGGCTCTGAAAAGGCTGAGAACAAAAGGGGGGAGTGAGGGGAGGTGACAGTGTGAGGAGGTGAGAGACGCAGAACAGGAGATTAAATTTACTGATGCTGAAGAGGAGACAGAGTCACTGCAGCAGAAGAAGGAGAAATCAGAAGAAAGATAAAAATAAAATGTAATAAAAGCAAAGACATGTGAGTCTGCAGATGATCTGCAGCAGGTCCTGCTGAAAAATCCCAGGACTGTTTGAGTCACGCTTTGCTCTCACGGAGCTAAAACGGCATTTAATGATTTTCACTTTAACCTGCAGGTTTTTCCTCAGTTGATGAACGGTTTGATCCGCTTCCAGGAGCAGAGACGTTCACTTTAAAACTGATAGAACAGAGAAAATCAGCTCGTGGAGAAAAAGGATTTAAACCAAAAACTGATTCTCAAAAGCGTTTTTTCTTTTCAGGTTTGAATGCGACATCCTGCACATAAAGTGTGAAGTAAAGACACTGTGGTGAAGTTCGGTTTGTCAGAGGCCAGTTCTCTACATCCAAATTTCCTGCTGGATGGTGGGAGCTTAAAGAAAAACACAAATTAGACCAAGATCTCCAAACCGGTACAAATAAAACCCAAACTGCAGCATGACTAGCGGAGCTCTGGGCAAAGTCAGCGGCTGATCTGCCTGACAACTAGTGTTGGAACAGATAAACATCAGTATCAAAGTCAGAAACCAGCAGCTGTGACACCTGCTCAGAACCAAACTGAAGATGCTGCACATGTGCAGACGCTGGGCTCTGACAGCTGATGAAACTGAAGCAGTGATCTTTACCTGGATGTTCATGTGTGTAGGTTTCATTTCTCTTCTTTGGATTCATCAACACATTAACTCAGGTAGGAAAGAGCAGAGAGTGTTTTTGTGAGGACTGACTTCATTTTTGAGGCGTTTCAGTTAAAGTAAAAGGGACGAAACCTGTTTTAAAACCTTTTGTTCTTATCAGCAGAAGCAGCTGCTTCACGTGCAGCACGCAGGACGTGTGTGAAGCAGATTGTCGGCTCACACGGTCACTGTAATAAAGGCTGTGTAAACAGCAGAGGAAGGACGAACATGACAGGGTCTGCAGCAGCTCTGAGCTGCTTTTCAAAGAAAGCTGAGAGGAACAGCATCGTTTCTCTGTGGTCATAAACTAAATGTTGAGCTGAAGATGGAGCAACATCTGAACCGTTCATCACAACACATCCAACAGGTGTTACGATATTTCTGTCTCAGTCTGAAGACCCGGTGCTGGTTATAGGGTCTATCAGAGCTCTGTAAGGTCAGTTCAGCTGCTCGACACGTGACCAGAGCAGCCGAACAATCTACAGAGAGGAACCCATGAGCTGATTTTACAGCACCTGAACCATTCAGCTCATCCTGATTCAGGATCAAGTTCAGCTTCATAAAAAACATCTGGGGTTCATTTCAGTTTGGAAATGTACTATATGACATAGTGCCTTTATTTTACCTGTGTCCAGTAAGTCACACTACATTCCCACAACTCTTTACCATAATGTGTAATAAAAAAGAATCTGAACCATTTTACATGATTCTATGAAGAAAAACAGACCAGACCAGGTCTGTGTCAACCTGTAATTAACACTTGAATATGTCCAGTAATCACCAACAGGAGCACGTTCAGGGGCTGAATTATCCTAATCTTCTGTTTCTGGTAAATGAATCTGAATATTCTGAATATGATCATACTGACCTGGTGATTTTACAGTAGGTTGTACAACATGGATGTTTTGGGACATAAATCACCCATTAAAGAGACCAGCTGACCTGTTAGCTAAAGGAAAGTAAAATCTACTCTTCACCAATTCATCTGTTTTAGATTCAGAAATCAAACACATTGTATGAAGAGAGTTTTACAGTGACACCATGGAAATCCAGGTCTCTTCTTCCGTGGACTCACAGCTGCTGATTCTCACTGCTCTGCTGTTTATTTCCAGCTACAAATAAAGAGGAAGCCTCACTGTGTTCGTGAGCACGATGAGGCTGCAGCGTGTGGAGCAGAGAACTGTGCAGTCAAATTAAAACACAAGTGCGAGGAGAAATAACTTGAACACGCTAACATGAGATATGTCAGTGACACTGAGGCTTTAGAGCTTCAGTGTTTTTCTCAGAGACTCGGTCACGTGTCAAAGGTCAAATGATTTGAACCTGTGGCACTGGAAGAACGCAGCGTGTGGATTCCCCGGTCTCTCTGAGCGACTGTATGTTTCCACCTGTTCAGCTTCATCTTTACAGCTCTGCTCCGACTGTGGAAAACTACCCACACTCAGTAAAGGAGCAGTTCACCACAGAACAAACAGAAGTTCAACTAACAACCAGTGACTGTGCTCTGTTCAAAGTGAGCTCAAACACTGGTAATTAAAATCTGAATGTGAAATAAAAATCAGTTTTCACTCATTAGCTGAGTCCTGACCTGACTGTTGAACACAAACGCTGACTCATCGGAGGCTCCACACACTTTTCATTTTGTGATTACTCAGCGTGTTAGTGTTTTATGAGGCTAAATGAGAGGTAGTAGTTTTATTTCACACGTGATATCGATTAATTATATTCTCCTGTAATAAATGTTCAGGTGATTATTGCACTAAGAGAACGAGACCTGAGCTCACACAGTTACTGAGTATAGTCTATGAAATACTTCTATTGTCTGTTCCAAAGCTGCACTCGCCTTCCAAACACTTCCTGTGAGACTGTATTCAGTCCACATGTGTTTGTAAAACACTGAAGAATCTGTGGTGACCCAGGGTCAATGGAAGTGCCTCTGGGTCAAATGATTGTGCTGCTGTTAATAAGGATCAACAGCCTGAACCAGAAGAGCTAAATGAAGAAGCTGCAGCACTCGGTTAACGTTTGTTTAATGTTTGTTCTCTTCAGATACGACAGAAAGAACAGTGACTGGTGCCGACTGCGAATTCAACCACAGTCTGAAATGCTTCACAGCACATGGCCTGAAACAGACTTCTGGACTCTAGTAGACACACATGCTCACATTTCTTATACAGTCCTCATATGTTACGTGCTGAGAGTATGACTTGGTACATTCAGCCCAATGTAACTGTACCCGTGCAAACCTCAGTCTTCGGCTCTTCGTCTGAACATGGTTCAATATGTTTCTCTCTGGTTTTTGGTGCAGCTCTGTGGTGGCTGCTGCACCAAACACACAGCAGCTCTAAGTTAAAGAATGAACACAGAATATTAAAACGATGTTTCCATCATTTCAGTGGGTGTAATTTCTGGAACATTTCTAGATTATCTGTGTGGAAGCGGCGCTGTGTCAGGAGCTCCAGCTGCACTGAGCCTGCAGCAGCCACCCGCTGCACCACCCTGCATGAAAGAACAGCAACAAACAATGCGGGTTTGACACCACAAACAACTCCAAACAATTAGCGTGCCAGCATCCCAGCAGCCTCTGCTGAGGAGAGGAGCTGAGGCGGAAACAGAGACGGCAGCTTTGATTGGCTCAGAGCTGCCTCAGGATCGCACTGTTTCCATGGATCCCATCGAACACCAACAGGTGAAGAAGAAGAAGGGGGGGCAGGGAGAGAGCGAGGACTGAATGGAAGAATGAATTTCCTGATTTGAATATTTCAGTGTAAGTCTGATGGAGAAATGCTCAGTTTAACTGTAACAATGGCTGAATGTGTGTAAATTCACTGGGAGGCTCCTGTCGGACTCGCTTCAGCTGAACGGACACCATCTCTCAAAGTCAGTGAGGGTTTCTTTAATAAGTCTGGAAAGGAAATAAATCAGCCCGAGGTTAAATTCACAGACAAATGTTAACGCTCGTCCTGTTCAGGGTAATAAATGAACCACTTATAGCTCCACTAGAAAATAAAACCTGCTTAATGAAGCAGGAAAAACAAGATTTTTCTCATGTCAAATCAGTCTAAACTGATTAAGGTGAAGCTGATAAAAACAAGACTAAAGTCTCACTGGAACTGGATTTGGGTCTGTATCACAGACACAACCAGCTCCTGTTCTTCTGTGACCCGGCTGCTTCTCCTGTCGTTTTCACTTCCTTCTGCTGTATTCTGACTTCATGTGAAAACAGATGATGTTAAAACTGCTTTCGAACAGACGGAAACACCAACACCAACTATAGAACCTCGAGGTTCATAATACAGACGCGACTTTGAAATTCATTTCTGAGAAATCAGGATTTGTCAGTTTGGTACTACAGTACCCATGAGCCTCAGCTGAGGAGGTCGAACAGAGAAATGAATCCAGCGTTTTCATGGTGTCGTCCTCTGTTCACTAAATCAATACTCTCTTGTTTTGGACTGAAGCAGGTCGTCAACCCGTTTCGTGGTGTTTGTTTTCAGGTGGTTAGTGAACGTGAACGGTTTCAAACCAACAAACTGGTCCACTAAAGACATCTTTCACTTAATGATCTGGATTGTGTTTGTCTTGTTTTGGTCCACACCTGAGAGTTATTACCTTTGTTCACGACAGACAAAACAAATCGCACCCAGAGGCAAAATGAACTCGAGTTCGATTTAAGCGGGCTGGTAGGTGACTGTAAAAAGCTCCTCGTGTGATTTCACGTTGTTCTAAATCAGTAAAAGTGCGATATGTATATAAAGAAACTGTGGAACAGAAAGAAAAGTTACTTCAAAGCGTAATTTTAGTATCTCAGAGTGTTCAGAGAAGAAGATGATGTGGAGGTGTGAACACTGACTCTTCACTGCAGCTCGCTTACAGAGAACAGGATGTTCCACATGTTATAAGAGGTGAGTTCTGGTTTCACTCAGCAGAGGGGAGGAGTAGGGGGTGGGGGGGTAATGATGGGACGTGACTAATTACTGACTGATGTTTGTGTGACTGCACTGAAGATAATTTAATTGTGTTGTGATCAGAAGACCTGAGATCCGTGCTGACACTGTACTTTTGTTAATGAACTGTGTTCACCTGCAGCAGGTGGGTGGAAACACTCGGCTCGGTGTCACTGATCAAACATAAGAACACTGAGTGGAAAACAAGCGTTTAGCAGCTAAAGAGCCATCAGGAGGTGGAGGAGACCAAACCCTGACTTAGATTCATATCTAACGCACAAACACCACCACAAAATCACCAGTTTATGTATTAAACACAGAGCGTGCAGACGGAAATGTGCAGAACCCACGGAGCCCTGATGTCAACAGCATGGAGACAGGATCACATGAAGACCCGGAGACCTGGAGACAGACTCAATCCACATCTGACAAACTGAGAAGTGGAGCCTATCTGCTCCCTGATCTGAGCATGTTTCACTCAATGACTCTTTGAAGAGTCGACCTGTGATTAGTGAACAGTAGAACTATTGATTCTGAGGCTGAACTTACGATACAGCACTGAAAACTAGAGACAACTGTTAATTCAGTGTAGCTGAATTCACAATGTGGACGAATAACAGAAATATAATGGTCTCCTGATTTTTTACATCGTGTTGAGGAACGTACTGAATCTTCTGGTGAAGAGAAATATTAAACACAACCGAGACGAGTGTTAATAGTCTGACAAACTAATTTCACGATGATGTACAGTCAGTGATCTCATGTAACGCTCCAACCTCGAGTCAGACATCTACAGAGAGTCTGATGGAATCATCCACACTGAAGAACGTGAGCAGCTGTCTTCATGAGAACCTGTCAAAGGTTCCGTCAGATCAAACTACAACAATACCAGAAGACGTGTGTGTTTATTACTGTTTACAGCTCTCCAGTGAGAGCCAACAGAGAACACACACAGATCACAGAGGAGGAACAAGCAGAACAAGAGTTACTGACGCTCGTAGAGACTCGTTACCGACACGATGTCAAGTCACGATTCAGCAGTAGAGCATGACCACACAGAACTTAATGTGTGTGTATCATGACAGAATTTATGAGTGCGTGGGAGTTTGTAGCAGCGTCTCAGGAGGGTGTGAGCGCAAGGAAATGACTCGAATCAATCAAGGAAATGTCGCATTAGGTGTCACACAGCGACAGTTCTCCTGTGCTCACCGACTCCCTCGGCTCTGCCGATAACAGCCCACCTCTGTGCACATCTGTTTGTTTGATGTGCAGCGGTAAACAGATGACGTACTGATAGGTGTCGGGTGAGAAGAGGGCGTGTGGAGGGCTTGTTGATTAGATCAGCTGATGTGACCTGACAAACTCATTTTAACTGTTTTATTCCTTGTTCAGGCTCAGTTGGCTCAGGCTGACCCCAGCTAGAGTCCGTGTGACTTCCCCAGGCTGCCACACAGACACTGGACGAACCAGACAGCAGTTTTCACACGTTTACCACTTTTGTTCAGGAATCACATTGATCATTTTCTACATTATTGTCTTTCTCATTCTCTCTCATGAATAAGTCGACTCCCATGTCATCCCCCGTATGCTGTGTGGGGACAGAGTCATCACACCTACAGGTAAAAAGAGTAAAAAAGCCGAGGTTCCAGGTGTGATCACCTGCTTTTCTGAGTCAGTGAGGTGAACCCGCGCTGTATTTTTGCAGTAATGATATGAGATATTTAAATAGTAGATAGTAGTAGATGTCACAGGTCACATGAGCATAAAATAAAAAGAGCCGTGCAAATAAACCTACATCTGACTATCTTCAAATACTAAACTAAACCGGTTTAAAGCTGGTTAACAGTTAAAACTCTAGGTCTCTTCAGTTTGAAACTCTGTTCAGGGGTTCAGGAGCTGTGCCGCTGCTCGTGTGTCATTAAGTCACAAGCTGAACTCTGACAGCATTAGTCACCGTTCTTCACTTCAGCGTGTCACAAATGACTCAAGTGCAACAATGAGTAATGTTCATCCGAGCTCAGTGTCTCTCAGAGAGCTTGATGTACGTGTTGGGTTCATATCAGAGCGGATTTTAGTTCCTACACGGCTGAAATGACCCAGAGTGTAAAACTCAAACGTAAACAGAGCTTCCAGGTGCTACGGTCGCTTCTTCAGCCTTTTCCTCTTCGTCATCATCATAATCTCTGTTTTATTCATTGTTTTGTGGCTGAGTGAGCATGTTGGTACTTTTCCGTGTTCACTTTATTGAAACCAGTTAATAATCATGAATATGAACGTTTCCAGGACACTAAAACAGGTTAAAAAACACTCTGACCTCTGACCTCCAGCTCTTTAGATTGATGTCAGGAGGTGTCAAATGGTCCAGTACAGATGGAACTGTGAGGAGGACAAGGTAAAATAACACATCTGAATGGAACTCTGGTTCTGTGAGTGACGCATCCTCAGGACGGGGGTGCAGCCCCCCTCCCCAGTAAAAAAGCTGCGAGCCAACTGTTGACCTTGTTGACTGATTAAAATAAAATGATTCTTGGTAAAATTCCTCCTCGTAAGCTGCTCTGCAGTGTTTTGGTGTTTGATCCAGCTATAGAGTCATGGACATTTTGCTCCGCCGGCTCTCTGTGGACTGTATTTTATTGTCTTACTGCTACCTGAGGCCACACGCCCACACCAACACAGACCTTTTGCATTTTCCTTTTTTTTAAACACAGGCTGTTTTCAGTCTGAACGCCCACCAACCACAGCTTAAGTGCCCACAGCAAGAAAAAACAGAGCTTTGAAAAGTGTTGATTTTCACGTGACACAGATATTAAAGCAGAACAATCTAATTTTCCTCTCTGCTGGTGACAAACCTGTGTCTTACATAATGTGTGTATGAGCTGCATGGAGCCCGAGGGGAGCAGGGAAGTGAACATTCAACACATCAGGAAGGAGGCTCATCCAATCAGCCGTTAGATCAGTAACGTCTAACAATGATTCTCATTAAACAGCAAAACGGCTTCAACAATAATCAACTCTTAATTTAGTGACTTACTTCCTGTTCACTGATTAAATGTATCAGTTATAAACTCATGCTTTTATTTTGAAGGTACAGTAAAGCACACTGATAATTTCATAACGGGGGGAGGGGGGGGGGGAGAGGGAGATAGAGAGAGAGAGAGGGAGAGACAGAGGGAGAGGGGAGAGGGAGAGAGAGACAGAGAGAGAGGGAGAGACAGAGAGAGAGAGAGAGGGAGAGAGAGAGAAAGAGGGAGAGAGAGGGAGAGAGAGAGGGAGAGAGAGGGAGAGACAGAGAGGAGAAGAGAGAAGAGAGAGGAGAGAGGACGAGGCAGAGACGAGTAGAGGGAGCGAGGGAGAGGAGGGAGAGAGCAGGAGAGAGAGACAGGAGAGGGAGAGAGACAGAGAGACAGAGAGGAGAGAGGAAGGAGAAGAGGACGAGAAGAGAGAGAGAGAGAGAAAGGGAAGAGAGATAGAGAGAGATAGCAGGGAGAGACGAGAGACAGACGGATGAGACAGAGAGAGAGAGAGCGGAGAGAGCGAGAAAGAGGCAGAGCGATAGAGAGGGAGGACAGAAGAGAGACAGAGAGAAGAGGAGAGAGAGTACTATACGATAGATAGAGAAGAGACGAGAGAGACAGAGAGAAAAGAGAGACAGAGAGAGGGACTAGATAGAGACCAGAGAGTAGAGAAGAGCAGAGAGACGAGAGAGATACAGAGAGAGGAGAGTGTAGAGAGAGACAGAGGAAGAGAGCTACTAGAGAGCGAAGCGCAGAGAAAGTAGAAACTAGGAGAAGAGAGAGAAAGGGAAGAGGGAAGACAAGAAGACAGAACGATAAGGGAGAGAGAGACAGAAGAGAGACAGAGAGAGGAGAGAGATAAGAGAGAGAGAAGAGAGAGCAGAGAGAGAGAGAGAGACAGAGACAGAAGAGAGAGAAGAGCAGAGAGAGAGAGCGAAGAGCAAGAAGAGAGAGACAAGAAGAGAGAGGAAGATGGAGAGAGAGAGAGCAGCGAGAGACAGAGGAAGAAGAGAGGGAGTGAGCAGAGAACGAGGGAGAGAGAGGGAGAGAGAGGAGAGACAGAGAGAGAGACAGAGAGAGGGAGAGGCGAGAGAGACAGAGAGAGAGAGGAGGGGCGAGAGGGAGAGAGGCGAGAGAGAGGAGAGAGAGACAGAGAGAGAGACAGAGAGAGAGAGAGACAGAGAGGGAGAGAGAGAAGAGAGACAGAGAGACAGAGAGAGAGAGACAGAGAGGGAGAGACAGAGAGGAGGACGACCCCTGACCCTAACCACGGCCAACTGGACCCCTGACCAGAGTCCTAACACGTCGTCCTCTGTGGACGTGAGATGCAGCGAACCTGGTTTGAATCAGGTTTGTGGGACAGCTGCTGTGTCTGTGGTAGGATTTTATTTTCAGTTCGGTTCAGGAGGAAACAAAAGACACTGATGAGCTATTGAACAGAAATCTTCAGCAGCAGAGTTCATCAACAAGCTGTTGTTCATGTAGAGCAGCTTCTGAAAACCCGGTACGTGTAGAACAAGTACCGAGATTAAACATGAACTCAAGACAGAGCAGGATTTTCAGGATCTGACTGGGTCACCTTCTACTGAGGAGTGTCTGCTGCTGTATCATCCTCCTCTTTACAAACAGGTCGGGTCCATTTAAATGAGGCCGTGCAAAGACAGCTGTAATTAGTATTTGACATCAGTCATCATGGAATCACACTGTTCAGGGGAAACGCACTGAAGACGTCTGAACAGAGGTTAACTTTAATCTATCACAGCCACTAGTAGGGAGGACTGCAGTAAACATATGTTAAAGCTTTTGCTTTTATAACGTGTTGTTATACATACATTATGTTATCAGGGGCTCCAGCAGATTTCAGGATAACAGGTTCACAGCTGACTTAGAAATAAGATATACTCAAACGGATATACAGCAACTGAAATATGAAACACTCATTACTGATACCTCATATATACTGATATACTATTACTGCTATCTATACTGATATACTAGATACCACTATATGAATCATATACTGATATACACTCATATATATACTGATATATACTGATATATATACTGATATACACTCATATATACTGATATACACTCATATATACTGATATATACTGATATACACTCATATATATACTGATATACACTCATATATATACTATATACTAATATATACTGATATATACTGATATACACTCATACATATACTGATATACACTCATATATATACTGATATACACTCACGTACCACAGGCTTTTAAGGTTGCTGTAGTCAAGCCCCTACTCAAAAAGCCTACTCTGGACTCAGGGGTCTTAGCGAATTATAGACCAATACCCAATCTGCCCTTTATCTCTAAAATCCTTGAAAAGGTAGTTTCTAAGCAATTGTACAACCACCTGCGCAGCAATAACTTGTATGAAGATTTCCAGTCAGGATTTAGAGTACACCATAGTACAGAAACAGCACTGGTAAAGGTCACTAATGATCTTCTATTAGCATCAGACAATTGACTACTCTCTATACTCGTCTTGTTAGATCTTAGTGCTGCATTCGACACTATAGATCACAACATTTTATTACACAGACTGGAACATGTCATTGGAATCAAAGGAACAGCACTAGAGTGGTTTATAAATCGTATCTATCAGATAGATTTCAGTTTGTACACGTTAATGATGAGTCTTCCATGCACAGCAAAGTCAGCTATGGAGTTCCACAGGGATCTGTGCTTGGACCGATTCTTTTCACTTTATATATGTCCCCTTTAGGCAATATTATTAGGAAACACTCTATAAATTTCCATTGTTATGCAGATGATACCCAGCTATATTTATCTATGAAACCAGGAGAAACTAATCAATTAGTCAAACTTCAGGAATGCTTAAAAGACATAAAGGCCTGGATGACCTCCAATTTCCTTCTCGTAAATCCGGACAAGACAGAGGTTATACTGTTTGGGCCTAAAAATCTCAGAGACACTATGTCTAAACACATTCTCACCATTGATGACTTAGTTCTGGCCTCAAGTAATACTGTAAGAAACCTCAGAGTTATCTTTGATCAGGATATCTCCTTCACTTCATACATAAAATAAATCTCTAGAACTGCCTTTTTTCACCTAAGAAACATTAAAGTTAAAATTAGGAGCATCCTGTCCCACAGTGATGCTGAAAAACTAGTCCATGCATTTGTTACTTCCAGACTGGACTATTGTAATTCATTATTAATAGGATGTCCCAATAACTCATTAAAGAGCCTCCAGTTAATCCAAAATGCTGCAGCCAGAGTTCTGACTGGAATTAGCAAGAGAGATCATATTTCTCCAACGTTAGCTTCTCTCCATTGGCTCCCTGTTAAATCCAGAATTGAATTTAAAATTCTTCTCCTAACTTATAAATCCCTTAATAATCAGGCTCCATCTTATCTTAAAGACCTCATAGTTCCTTATCTTCCAAGCAGAACTCTCCGTTCTCAGACTGCAGGTTTACTTGTGGTTCCTAGAGTTTTCAAATGTAGAATGGGAGGCAGAGCCTTTAGCTACCAAGCCCCTCTCCTGTGGAACCAGCTCCTAGTTCAGGATCGGGAGGCAGACACCCTCTCTACATTTAAGACTAGACTTAAAACTTTCCTTTTTTATAAAGCTTATAGTTAGAGATGGATCAGGTGACTCTGAACCATCTCTTAGTTATGCTGATATAGGTTATTCTGCTGGGGGACCTCTACTGATAAACTGAGCTCCTCTCCTCTCTCCTTTCTCCTGTATCAATGCAAATGCCACCATTGCATGTCATTAACTTTGTGTCTTCTCTCTCTTTTAGTTGTGTTTCCTCCTCTCTGTCTCCCTCTCTCTGTACTTTTCTGCAGGTATCCTCGGCCTGGAGCTGTACATCTCCAGAATCCAGTTCATCTGCCCAATGTTCTTGATGCTTGTTGTTGTCTTTATTGCCTGCTGTTCTTTTCTCTCTTCTCTTTCCACTCACCCCAACCAGTCAAGGCAGATGGCCGCCCACTATGAGCCTGGTTCTGCTGGAGGTTTCTTCCTCTAAAGGGAGTTTTTCCTCTCCACTGTTGCCTAAAGCTTGCTCAAATGGGATTGTTGGGTTTTCTCTATAATTTTTTGTATAAATATTTTCTGTAAGGTCTTAAACCTTACACTGTAAAGTGCCTTGAGATAACTTCTGTTGTAAATTGGCGCTATACAAATAAAATTGAATTGAATGAATTGAATTGAAATTGAATCATATATATACTGATATACGCTCATATATATACTGATATTAACTCATATATACTCATATATACTGATATACACTCATATATATACTGATATACACTCATATATACTCATATATACTGATATACACTCATATATATACTGATATACACTGATATACACTCATATATACTGATATACACTCATATATATACTGATATACACTCATATATACTCATATATACTGATATACACTCATATATATACTCATATATACTGATATATACTCATATATACTCATATATTCTGATATATTCATCACAAAATATATCAAGCAAAGAATCCTTCAAATCCTACAACAGTATTTGAAATCTATTAGTAAAATATTCAATACAAATGAGTAAAACTATGTCATTTAAGACCAGTAACTATTCAAATAAACTGGGCGTCCCTGATTTAAGTAAACATCTTCATTTGTGCGACAGTAGCTTAGTGTTTAGTTTCCAGTGGGCTCTGAAGAGGCAGCAACATTAATCTGTTGGACGTGTTTATCTGCTCTCACCTGGATTAACTGTGTTTTTGTTTGCCGTCACTGTCGACTCTTAATTAAACGTGACAGCAAAATACACAGTAATATTAAATGTTAAAACACGGAGAGCTGGCAAACACTCCGAGTATTAATCATTAATGTGCGTAATCCAACAAGCAGAGGAATATTCAGATATTCAACGCTCATTTTCCTCCCACAGAGGAACCATTCAGCTTCACATGAGAAAACATCAACATGTGAAAGATTAACAACCAGGCACAAAGCTGACACCTTCCATTTGAATTAACTTACATAAGAACAAAACTAAAACAGTTACCACCTGTGGCAGTCTTACCTGGACTTTCACATAAATTATAAAACCAACGACCTGTGTCGGGCTGCAACACATCACATCACATCACATCACAGTGCAGAAGTTTAGCAGTAGTAAACATGGTAAAACTTAACTAAGTAAAGTGAGTTGAACTTAACTCAGTTAAGTTTACTCAACTCGACTCAACCAAGACAGGAGCTGCTGGAATCCTCCGGTCCAATCACCAAATGGTGATGGGTGGGAGACGCTGGTTAGGGTTAGAGTTAACCCTGGTTAGAGTTAACCCTAACCCTAACCCTCACCCTAACCCATAACCAGCACAGCAGAGCTGCAGAAGGTCTGAGAGGAATCAGACTTGAACATCAGCAAAAACTGATCAGCAGTCAGTTTTTGAGAAGTAGTTATTTAGTAATATTTGATTTGCCCATTACTTTGTGCTCAGATATGCTTAATGCCTCTGTGACCCATTTACGACCCCCCCAACTTAAAGCTGCAGGTTGACAGACAGTTACCTGCCTTTACTAAAACTGTTGTTACCAACAGAAGGTGGAGGAATAAAACACAAACCATCCAAACGTCCTCAGAGGAGACGCAGAGCTGCAGTTTCTCCAGCGCTGATCAGCTCCACTAAAACTGCTTTCCTTCCTCCTTTCCATCGCCATGGCAACACATAGCCAGCGGTCATTATTCTTAATGGCTACCTTGGGCCTTGCAGTGTGTGTGTGTGTGTGTGTCATACAACAGTTGCTTGCAAAGTGGTAGTCGACAGAGTCTAACAATCCCACTTCAATGACCCCCATGAGGTAAAGTGTGCTATACTGATGGTGATGTGTGCGTCTCCGTGTTCTACACGCTGCTCTGCAGACAGGGTTCAGTAGAGCTGCAGATCTGTGAAATGATCGAGATGTTGATGTTTCACAATGTTCTGGTCCTTGAATCAGCTGCATGTAAATCACAGCGTTTGTCTGTCTGACTCATAAGAAACCGAGTACATCCTGAACAGCATCTCATCCAGTTACAACACACTTCATTAATTCCACACATTTATCTAGAGTCACTGAAACTAAATCAACATGGGAAGTAGAGTGCTCACGCTGCAGTGTCAGTGAGAAAACAGGGAGGTTGAGCTGAAGACAATGAAATGTTCAGTGGTTCGTACACAGGCTGCAATTAGCACTGAAACACAGCTGAGGGCTTTTAACTGTAGTAGTATTTTCAAATACTACAACTACGAAAATGTATTTGATCTGAAACATTTAATTGGGTTGTAAATGTGCACATATGTATATAAAAGGGTGTAACATTTACAACCCTGAACATTTGTACAAGCGAAACACGACGTTCAATAACATATAAACCTCTTTTAGTTCAAGTCGTCCGTCAGTCTCGGACTCAAACTCGCTCACTCACCCACACACACCTGTCAGAGAACTGAGTGAATTCATTTAAATCACATTAGTGCAGCCTTCAGAAACTCCTGTAGGTTCAGCTGAGATATGAACACTTGTACGGCTCAATGACAGAAAACACTACAAACAACCCATAATGCACCACTCTCAGTTACTGGTCCCATTCAAAAACACATCTGATGCTATTCCTGAAATTTAAGACTAAGAGTCCCATGTTCCTGAACATATTAAGTAAAACAGTAGAACACCAGTTGTAATACCTACGTGTTGATGGATGAATCCACTGCTTGTGTTTACAACTTTAATCCAACCTCAGTCTAATCACCTGATGATGAAGCAGAGCACACAGATACTGTAGAAAACAAAACACAACAAACAAGGAGAAGAAAGGAGAAAGGACAGGATTCAGATGGACTGCTCCCCGTTTTTAATCCTCACAACAAACGTCTGATCTGCTTTTCAGCTGATTCACAGTGATTCACTCTCCCTCTGACATGAGAACCATGCTGTAGAGAGGTAAAACTTATTTTTGGGTTTTGAGCTTGGGCACAGCAGCAGGTCAGAAAAAAAAGAGGTTCAGGACATAAGGTGTGGATCGTCTTCATTTTCTGTCTGTTGTCCTAACTCGATATAACTGGGTGGGTTGGAGCCTCACTGTGGTTTCAGTTGTCAGTCTGTCAGCTGTGTGCTGCAGTGCAGGTACGAGAATGGTAAAAGAAACGGAGCTGCAGATGACAGCAGCTGGATCCAAATGATCTGCACTAATTTAATGTAAAAAGCAAAACAACCTCCAGTGTGAAAGACAGGAGGTGGAAGCAGTAACCTGGCACCTGAAGATAAACAGCTCAGTGTTGGTTTCCTTCAGAGCATGTCTCACTTCTTTTTAGACTTTCCATAATGTTAAGTTCCCCCACAGCTGAGTCTCTATTACTTACTACAGTAAATCAAACCTCTCAGGCTCAGTACCATCAGTTCTAACCTCCCAAACCTGACTCTTCTTGTCATTTACCGAGGGGCTGATTAGGATTTCTAGCTACATTTAACCAACAATCTAACTGATAAAATCATCTTCAAAGAGAACTGAGAGCAACTATTCCTCCTATCCATCACCACACTGTTAAAATCAGTGCAGCACAAACGGACATCTTCCCTTTTTCCTTCCACACACTGAGCTCCTGCTGATCTATGTATGTTACACATAAAGTAACTGTGAATAAAAGCATCTGTTAAATGACTAGATGTAAATCGAGGTAAGAGGTAAAACACTATAGGAAAGTTAGTATTTTATAGGAGGAGGAGAAAACTGAGAACTGTGCATAAAAAAAGATTAAATACATTTTCTGAGGTTTTCTTGATGAAACATCTTTTATGAGTCCCTCTGCGCTCGTGGCCATGAAAATCTATTAGTGCCACCTCAATAAAAAGACAGGCTAATAACTAAAATAAAAACATCAGCTGCCTGACAATTAAAATCAGCCAGGCTTTACACAACAGGTTGTGAAGTCGGAGTCAAGGACTGCTCAGACGTACTGTGTTTGATCCAAACATGACGTGTTGTGATAGTTTTATTTGTTCATTCTGATCAGAGCAAACACGTCACAAATGTCTGTCACACCACAATTCAAGGTATTTTATTCAAATAAAACTGATCCACAAACGTCCACTGTGAAGCAGCAAGAGTCTCCTGAAGAACCTGATTCTGTCTAAATGACAATGACAATATTCACTCAGCAGCTGGCAGCAGACGTTTATTTCAATGATCCATATCTCAATACACACCGGCTGGTTGTAGGAACCAGTGGTTCCAGTATTTGTTTGTGACTGGACTCTAGAGTCTGTGTTCAGATCTGCCCAAACCAATGATTCTGTCAGGAGTCAGATTTCAGGACGCAGGTTTCACAGATTGAGCTCTCTCAGAACTCTTCACCTGCAGGTCGAGGTTTCTTCTGCTCAGTGAACAGCACCAGCATTATTTCACCCCATTGTGTGAAAATGGAAAACAATAAGAACGTATAATGTGGTTTCTTAGACCGCCGTCTCAGAAAAGAAGAGGTCATGACTCTTTTATTAAATCACGACTTATTGTTCGGGGCTCAGAGAAACGTTTCACAGAGAAACAGAAGGAGCTACAGTACAACTTTCAGTTATCAGAGAGAAGGTTTGAGCTCAGAAAAGAATGAAAACTAAATGAATCAGTGCTTCAGAACTCAAACAGCTTCCTGCTGCTGAAATAACTTACTTTTTCCTGGTGTCGTATCTTCCGACGGTTCCCAGGCTCTGTGAAGGAGACACAAAAGACGATGATCAGTTTCTGTGCAGCATCATGCAGATGCACATTACACCACCGTGAACGATTCTACACTTGTGTCCACAGAAAGGGTGTCACACATATAATCACTGCTTTGTCTTCAACCACACGACATCACACGTGCAGCTGCAGCATTCATATATTCACCGATTCACACAGGTCTGAGCTGTGGTCCTGGATTTATCCAACTAATAAGAGAAGAATCTATAAGATGAATGTCAAACTGTGACGGAAGCTGGAAAAGATTTAGCATCATTATTGAACACGTTGTATTATTAATAGCGAGAATAGAAAGCTCCTTCTGAGCTGCATCTTCAGCTTGATTCTATTTAAAAGACTAAATCTGTTTTACATGTAAACTGAAAATGCACCTAAATGATGAACTGTATGGATAAATTGGCAATTCTCCATACGAACAATATGTTAACTGCTGGAAATAGGACTTTATAAATGTGTCTGTAAGATATAACCCATTAAATCAGTCCTCAGAAGACCCTGCTCTGGTACTATACCGTATAGTGCAGTGTTGATGGTGTGCACCCACTCATTTAGAGTGAAAACATCAATAAAGAAAGTACTTTTGGAAAATTAACAGCTGCTCAGTTTTGTGTGTGTGGGAGGAATGTGAATGGTTTGGTAGGAGACTGTTTTTCTTGATGCATGAAAGCAGATTTAACAAACTGGTCTAAGTACAGCAGCCAGTGCCCGGAGGACCCCGGGGTGTATGTATCAGCAGCAGTGAGTGTGAAGGATGCAGCGGAGAGAAGGGTCGGGTTGATTCAGTGGTAGGATGGCCGCGTTTGGGAGACGGTGGGCGGGGGGCAATACTCTGTCGCCTTGACAACTGCAGATGATGCTCTGAGGGAAAATTGCTATGTGTACTCAAGTGCTCAGTTTGGTTCTGGGGTGTACTCCCTCCTCTCCACCTCAAGGACACTGGGAATGCCTACAGAAGAACAAATGAACTGCCCAGCAGGGAACCTCCGTATCTGTGACCTCTCCTCTGTCGTTGACTCCTCACTCAACTTCTGAAGGTCCGTCACATCAACAAGCCTTTAAATGACCTGACACCACCAACAGCTGGATACCGTCCGTCACTGTCTTCCAAAATTAAATCACTGCTAGACAAATATGAAGTGCTACACACAGCTAAGATGAAGGTTTGGCAGTGACGTACGGGAACAAGGCCAATTCTTTGTTCGTTGAATATGAAAGAATCTGAATTCCAGGTTTTATTTCATGCTATTTACACACAGATCCAATAAAAAACAGAACGTAGAACCCTTTTTACTGATTTTTACTTAATTTTAAAGGCACCATGTGTAAAATGGGAAAGAATTAGTGTGATCTAGTGGTGAGACTGCAGAATGCAGCCTTCTGAGGACCATCACACCCCAGAACTACCGTTTCCAAGCGAGAGGGAGCCCACGTTGTGTGAGAGGTGTCATGTTTAGATGACAAGTACACACTTCACAGGGAGTCTCGCTACAGCAATTCATTTAAACAGTGAAAACTCTGTTTTAATTAGCCTGACTCACTTTAATCAAACTTTCATAAATCTCCACTGTATTTTATACAGATTCAAATTTATCTTCATTTTCTAATATAACTGGATGTGCAGCAGTGTGGGAGGTCTCGTACGTGCTGTGACAGCTGCAAGCGGGTGTAGACAGGAGGAAGGTGGTTATTAGTGGATATTGTTCTCATCTTTTTCTTTACCACGGTCAGGTCTGTTCTGCTGTTTATGGATCGTGACAATCCAGCAGGAAGTGCTCCGTGCTGCAGGGACCAGCTACATACAGTGAGAAACAGCTCGGCAGGTCTTTAATGTCACACACACACGAACACAATGACAAAAGAGGAAAGTGTGTGTGACACAAACATAACAAAATAACACGAAAGACAAACAGATAACTCAACATTTAATTTTAATCTGATACACCTTAGTTTTATGAAGTTTATAACCTAAAACATTAAAATAATGGGAGGATGTGAGTTTGATGCATCACTCGACTGGTTTAATGAACGGTTCACATGAGGCTGTACAGCAAAGTGACAAAGTGGAGCATCTTCCCTCATACACAATCTTTGAGTACAGTCCACTGTGTCCAAATCATTTTTTAAATCTAATGTTCACCGTCCTGTAGTACAACGCTCGAGTTTAACAAGCTAAAGACAACTAATGATTCTCAAAAGTGATGAATGCAAATGTCTCAGTTTTGTTTCTTCCTGAATTAATAATTAAACATGTTTTTTACGTCCTACATCTTTTATCCAGTTGAATCCGATGCTACTGGCTGTGGTAGCGCTGGACTCTGCCGTCCCTCGGAATAAACTCATCCTGGATCCACAGTGAGGGAGAAAACCCGTCACCGGCTGGTTTCATCTTTTTATTTCTGTCTGCCTTCCTCTCGAAGCCTCGCCGTTAAATGTCACCTTCACTTTCTCTTCCTGTTTCTAAGAACTCTCAATCAGCCCAAAGTACATTTCAATTTCCTGCCAGGATGTTTGTCTGCACCGATGGTCCTTCACCGGGGTTCTCTCCGTTGTTCGTAACAGAGCAGCAGCGGTTCTCTTCAGACGCGTCAGACATGTTGTTCAGGCTGAAGGATCAATTTGTTTTCTAATGACGTTCACTTCCAGCGTGTGTGCTAAATAAAGTGCCACTGATTAGATGACGTGAGTGTGTATTTACTCCACGATCGTCACCGCTGCACACGGACCAAGACGGAGATGACGACTAGTTAACAAACAGACTTTTTAAATTTCTTGTCAAGACATTCATCTAATTTGTCAAGTGAGTGACTGGAGTCCGTCATCTGTGCTGACCTGAATCAAAGCTTCTTCCTGTCACCATCTCACTTCTTTCACTCTGCTGCTATTTCTGTGAATGTCAAGATGTCCGGCATGTTTGTCTCCTGCTGACCAGACAGGACGCCCTCTCTTTAATGTCAGAGGACGTCCTCTCTGCCGACAAAGTGATGGACGCCGACCAGACTGTGGTTTCAATCAATACTGCTCAGTGACTGGCTGCAGCAGACAGCAGAGCGCTGAAAGGTCATGCCTAAACCTTTTCCTGTACGTCTGTGTGTGTGTGCGTCATGTGTCTTTTACTAACATTGACATTCATCACTCAGTTATTTTTACAAAAGCATGTACAGACAGTGTTCTACAAAAAGGCTTAAACCAGTTTTTACAAACCTTCTCTGATAGAGAGAAAACAACAAGGGTTGGTTGGTTGGTGGATGATCGGAGTTAAAGACTCATCACTTCCCTTTTTAAAAACAAGTCACTTCTTTACCACTAAGCTCAATTTCTATTTTGGGTTGAGCCACAAAGATTCACAGGTCCAGAGCATTTCATCACCTGTGCTGTGAACATGTAGCCACAGATTTGTACAGGACAGCTCCACATTTAATCATTTAGCAACAAAAATCATATCTGCAGCAGGATGTTCTGTTCTTCAGCATGTTCAAGTAAAAATACAAAAACTAGGTCCCAGCGAGAGGCCGCAGTGCCAAACTGCCAGCGTGTGAGACGACTTCATCTCAGTGGTAACAGAGTGTGTGTCCACAGAGAACCCTGTCAGCAGAACCCGACCTTATACCAGGAGAACAACACATCAAATGTTCATATTCCGTTCAACAATCTTCATCTTAAATGAACGTATTCTATTAGGTTTCATCACATGAGGCAAAGTAATGAAAAAGGAACATTTTGATATGACATTTCAGAAAATCCTCCTCTTAGCCACATCCCCAGAGAACAGTGGTGATGAATCATCACAATTATTCAAAAAAAGAGCATTTAATGTCAAAGTGCTCTTTAACACTGGACGTTTTGTTCCCCTGTCAGACAAATTACCGAGTTTAAGTCATCTGTGGAGTGCAGCAGGAAAATAACCTTCAAACCTCTAAAAAGGCCCCAACATTAAAACCACTGGAGGAGAACTGAAGAACGGATGCCGTTCTTAGAAAACATACAGGGGGTTCACTGTAAATACTGATGTGAACAGATAAAAACTGGTCATGAATTAGTTTTACTTGGGGCCTGAGATCTAGAACGGTCGTCGGTCGTCGGTCGATCCACATTCGTGCAGCTGTAATTTGAACCAATATAACCTCGTACCCCCACACAGCCCATCTACCTGCAGGCCTCACCACTGTACCACTAATTTGAACTAATATACCCCTGCTCTCACTTTCACTCACCACACTTCTCTCTCGGCCGATGGAGTCTGACCGCAGACAGCTGAGCCCCCCCTCCCTCCCCGTGGGTCCCTCCAGCTCCACTACTTCTCACTTCACCTTGCTAATTTGAACAAGGCTTTATTTTCATATTTGTCAGAGGCTGAACTGTAGCGGGCTTGTTGGCCTCTCCCCGGGGTTAATTGGTGCAGCAATGCCAGCATTCATGGCTGGGCGAGGAGCCTGCAGACGGGGGAGGCTGAGCCGTCCCTCCTGGCAGCGGCCGCCGGCTCTGGCACCTCGAGCGCTGGGTGAGTGACAAGCTGACTGGCGTGGGCATCGATCGGGTAAGGCGCAGTTAACGCTTGCTGGACTTCAGCACATGTCAGAGTCCAGACTGGAACAGAGGGAAGGACTGAGCGATTCAGAGCTGCACATGGAAGTCAGCCACAGTGGTACCACGAGGTCCAACGATCAGTACGAAACCAGAACCAAAGCCTCAGGTTTCCTCAATAACAACAGTAGAATAAAGGCATAAAGACAAGACACCAACATACGTTAGTTATTGTAGCGTGGTCGCTGAGGCCTGGAGGAATCTCTATCCATGGTGCTGAGCAGCACAGTAGCAGGAGACGTCACATTTTCTACATCAATCACTACACAACCACATTTTAAATATGTTTTAACCACTTTAAATCCTGTTTGTAGTTAGTTTAAGCTGCGGTTGGGTTAGTTAACTGTTGGGTTAGTTAACTGTTGGGTTAGTTAACTGTTGGGTTAGTTAACCGTGGGGTTAGTTAACCGTGGGGTTAGTTAACTGTGGAGTTAGTTAACTGTGGGGTTAGTTAACTGTGGGGTTAGTTAACTGTTGGGTTAGTTAACGGTTGGGTTAGTTAACTGTTGGGTTAGTTAACTGTTGGGTTAGTTAACTGTTGGGTTAGTTAACTGTGGGGTTAGTTAACTGTGGGGTTAGTTAACTGTGGGGTTAGTTAACTGTGGGGTTAGTTAACTGTGGGGTTAGTTAACTGTGGGGTTAGTTAACTGCGGGTTTAGTTAACTGTGGGGTTAGTTAACTGTTGGGTTAGTTAACGGTTGGGTTAGTTAACTGCAGGGTTAGTTAACTGCGGGGTTAGTTAACGTTGGGTTAGTTAACTGCGGGGTTAGTTAACTGCGGGTTTAGTTAACTGTGGGGTTAGTTAACTGTTGGGTTAGTTAACGGTTGGGTTAGTTAACTGCAGGGTTAGTTAACTGCGGGGTTAGTTAACGTTGGGTTAGTTAACTGCGGGGTTAGTTAACTGCGGGTTTAGTTAACTGCGGGTTTAGTTAACTGTTGGGTTAGTTAACTGTGGGGTTAGTTAACTGTGGAGTTAGTTAACTGTTGGGTTAGTTAACTGTGGAGTTAGTTAACTGTTGGGTTAGTTAACTGTGGGGTTAGTTAACTGTGGAGTTAGTTAACTGTGTTGGGTTAGTTAACTGTGGGGTTAACTGTTGGGTTAGTTAACTGTGGGGTTAGTTAACTGTTGGGTTAGTTAACTGTGGGGTTAGTTAACTGTGGAGTTAGTTAACTGTTGGGTTAGTTAACTGTTGGGTTAGTTAACTGTGGGGTTAGTTAACTGTTGGGGTTAGTTAACTGTGGGGTTAGTTAACTGTGGAGTTAGTTAACTGTTGGGTTAGTTAACTGTTGGGTTAGTTAACTGTTGGGAATAAACTAGAGGTGATGAACTGGTTGAAATCTGCTCAGGGTTCAGAGCAGGAGGAGCTCCTGTGCCTCCTCCCCTCATAAAACTACTGGGGTGTTAATCTTTTCGGCTTCTCTGACATCTGAATGTCTTAAATTAAATCCATCATTCTTGTGGTTTACATTTTTATCTAGGTTCTAAATACACTGACGTGCTTCTATCCACTCACACACATGATCTCACCTTTACTACAAACACTGAATCACTCAGAATCTACTTCTGTTCAACGTTTAGTTGTTTGCTCACCTCGTCCTCCTGAAAACAACTTCCCTGCACTTCTACGTTCAGACTGCGGTGAAACTTAACATGAGTCGTTTTTACTTCTGCAGTAAATAGCAGGTAAATAAAGCGAGTAATAAAGTCTTGAAATGTGCATCATAAAGTCCTGTTTGGTTTCTGGAACGCCTGAAACCAGTGGGTTAAATCAAATCCCACTGTATTTACTAGACGACTAAACTGTCCTCTCTGAATACCTGCAGTGCAGGAGCTGAGGATTTCTTCCAGCTTCAGACTGCAGTAAAACATGAGGAAACGTCGAGTGAGCGACTGCAGCCATCCTCGTTTGTTTATGCAGTCCCTTCATATCATGCAGACACACACTCCTGAGGTGGAGGGCGGTGGCGGCAGTGGGGGGCAGAGGCACCAATCATCCGCTCTAACCTGTGTTTTTTTAAGGAGTTAGGCTTAATATGATGGCAGGCTGAATTTATGGAGCCAATATTTCATGGTGCAGTGATTCATGGAGGATTTGGTGCAGTGAAGCAGCTTAATGGATGTTCAGAAAGACTTGCTTGACTTGTGCCCTGATATGATTAGCCCCCAGGGAGTACGGCTCCTTAATACACCACTGTGCCAGTTTGTGTACAAAGACGGCGAGTCGGTCCTGAGAGTAAACAGGACACATACAGAAATCCCTCCTATACTGGACTCTATGTATGGAATGTGTAGTTCTACTTCACGTGGTCCAAATGAGCACAAACAGGCGCCTGCTTCCAGGCATCACTTTCCGTCACATCACCTCGTCACTAATGAACCATTAATCTGTCGGCTCCCTGATCAATCAGTCAGGACTCGTTAGGTCAAGCTGCCCCACCAGAAGACAGCACGTGTCCCGGGTTTGATCACATCTTAAAAAAGGATGCTGAGCAATCTAATCGTCATAAAGTCCAGTTCTGAAAATTTCAAGTCAAAGAAAAGCTGCTGTTTAATTTCTCTACAAGAACTTCATGTCTATTTCTCTGTCACAACATCTGCTGTTCACTTTATTTCCTGCTTCCTGAACATCACACATCTCCTCACAGAGATGATGCACAACAATAACAATATTCCTGCAGCACATTTAAAAGAGCACCTGAGTTTAATGAAATGTTAAGGCTCATGTTAATCTTAATTATTTGAATAAAACTAAAATCCTATACATATCAGAGTTCACGAGTGGCTTTCCTCCTGCACCAAAACAGTTTGAGAAATGCTGATGTGGTTCAAAAGTGATAAAAGACCAAACAATCATAATCACAGCCCCCACATGTCCAAATTCAGGCAGTTTTGTTTTCAGTCTGCAGGAGATGAGCACATTGTCTGAACTGTATGGAAATGCACCTGTTGACTCAGGAAGACAGACAACCAGGGTCACAATATCTATTAGAGAGATAAAGAACTACAACCGCCTCCTCAGCCCTGAGAAGATTGCCTCTGCCAACTCGTGTGTCACACACACAGTCTCCACTATACTCACAAGTCATTCTCTATAACTTCTTTGTAAGATTAATCGTGTTTCACAGCATCAATCTACATCAGCACCATCAGCCAGCAGATCAATTTACTGTCTGGATTTCCTCAGGCAGTCAAATGTTTTTTCTCTGCTGATGGAAAAGGTGCAGTTGGAGGGAGGGAGACAGCTGGCAGCTCAGACTCAGTCTGATTAAATTGTCACAGCTCTTCTCAAAGTTTCCGCTCCAGATTTAAAAGCTTTAAGCTCAGCTCAGAGTGTAAGAACGTATTTATTCCATTTCCAGCAGGAGGGTCCTGAGAGGTGAGGAGGTGAGGGGAAGACGAGCTCGCCCCCTGCTGGAGGTGGAGAGACCAGCACCCAAACTGTTGACAGGAGAAGGGAACCACACATGAAGACCGTCACCGCAGAGGTGCTTTGTATTCTGGATGTCTTAATGGAAACCACAGTGCAGCTAGACGGCCAACCTCCATTTGTCTCCTATCAGTTCAGAGAACTCTGGGAGGACACTCGAAGGGCAGGGGAGCACTCATCATGTGCAGTCAGGTGTGTTTGTTTGCTTGTGATGGATTTATCAAGGTGTGTGTGTTTTCTTTGTTCAGATTTTATCAGTGGTTGTTTTGTGTTTGCTCCTCTGCTCGCTGTCTTTAATGTGACATGCACTGAGCTTTGGTTCAACCTGAGATTAAATGAGAGGACTGCTCCTGTGGAAGGTAGTAGATGGAACCTTGACCTCGATGTTTTCTAGATTTCTGCAGCACTGTCCTTGAAAGACTCTGGTATTGTGCAAAACAACTGAGCAGCTAACGGAGCCAACTGCAGGCCGTTACAGTGTCTTCTTAGGATAAATACATAAACCTGTGTTCTGGGTCTATATGACAGAAAGAATCCTAGTTATTTGAGGAGCTGCAGGAGATGAATTCATGCACAAAGTGTTACTGTGAAAGGTTCAAATCATCACTATTGCAAAGCTGAGTTTTCCCTGTCACCGTCTTTTGTACCATGCACAAGGTCAGTCAAAAGAGAACTTCTCCTCCCACAGCTTTCCTAGAAATCAGCAGAACAGAAAATTGAAAAATAAAAGCTTTTGCTCACAGGCCTTAAATCAGAGAGTTTGGTTTGAGCCTGGAGTCACCAGTAAACTTGGACCCTGTTCTTCGTCAGACATGTAGGAATGTTTTGGAACTCGCTGCCAAATCGTTCCACATTTTTCATGTGAATCTATAAAAACTCCGAACAATGAGCACATCTGGTCTTATTTTGACTTGTATTGATTTGCTGTATAAATTATACAGTCAGCCACTGAGCCGTTCACGAGAAACAAAAACAACCTCAGGGAGACAAATTGATTCTCTGGAGATGATTTGGTGGGAAGCCATACAAAGAAGAAGAATATGTACAAGATGCATTGTTCACATAGGAAGGAAGATACCTCACATCATCTGTCGCCAAATACAGGAAAGCATTTTAGTCATGAGGACCCTTGATGGATAAATAAACAAAGACAGAATCTATGTTTGTCATGTCGATGCAGACGGAGGTGAACAGTAAAGGCCAGAGTCCCTGGAGGATCCAGCAGGTTTATAATGAACTGCAGCAGTTCTTCTGCATAATGCAACAGTCTCCATTCAGGCTCTGCTGCTGTCCACCACCTGCTGCGTCGTCTCTGCCCTGCAGCCATACTGTCTTTAAAAAAGAGAAATGGATAAGAAAAAGGACAACTTCTCCCCTGTTGAAGGACAGACAGACACACACCTGGCTACTGGGAGGATTTTCAATTGACAACCTAAGTGTCAGGGTGAAGACACACAAAACACTGGGATGTTTGCCTGCGTTACCTGGAAATCTATTATTTACAGAGACAATGGAGCAGGATGTTACTAGGCCGAGAGGACACCAGGGCACTGCTGAAACTGAAACTCCTACTGGCTCCTGTTGTGCCCCTCAGACTAGAGGCCAGAAAGATGCGAACGCTGGCCAGTGACCAGAAGAAGCTGTAAATGATAAGAACAAGCAGCAGAACCCGAGTCTCCATCTGTCAGATCCTGATTTGAATATCTGATAAAAGAAGAAGCAACAAGTCTCCTGAAAATGTTTCTAAGTGACTAAACTGCAAACACAGACACGTTATAGGGAGAATAATTAATGGGATCGTCTATTTACCTGAGGACATGTTGGCATCTAAAGTAAATAGAAAAAAATACTCACTGAATGTTTCCACAGTATTTTTACTTAAAATAAAATATGTCCAACATCCAGTGTTTGTGAATACGGCGTTATTAAAGTTTAATACTTCTTTACAGAGTTAGAGTTGGTTAAGGTCAAAGGTTATGTTCTGGATTAATAAAGAAAAATTCAATTACTACTGCAAACACTGCATCTTTAGGATCCTTCAGACACCGTGAACCATGATCTTTCTCTAAACTTAACCACAGGTCTTTGTTTCTTAAACAGCACACGAGACGAGAGTCAAACTCGGGTCTCGAGTGTGATAGCTGCACTTTGTACGTACACCCACCGTGCCCCCCGTGCAACACACACACATACACACACACACACACACTTAAAAACCTCATTCAAACTCATTTGACAACACAGGAAACATTTAGAAAACCTCCGCTAACAACGGACATTGTCGTTTATTTGCATGTTTGTTAAGACTCCTCTCTCAACTGTACCACTACCCCCCAGGAAAGAGCTGTTGCATAATGGCTGATAAGTCAGTGTTTCAGAGGGGAACTAACAAAGTGACGGACACAGCTGGAACACTTGAGCTGTGTCTCACGGTCTACAGAGGCATCGGCTCTGAGGCCGTCTGGTCTACTGAGGATTTCCATCATCAGCTGGTCCCTGTTCAGAGACTGAGCTAGCTGCTAGCTGAGCTGGGGGTTCAATGTCTGTTTATTAATTTAAGGCCCATTGTTTTTTATCATTTGGATCACTGTCGTTCCTGGGCTCCTCCACCGATATACTAGTGATATAAATTCTGTGTTTACTGATGGGAAGCTCTGAAATCGAATGACTCGCTCTTAATCAACCTAAATTTGAAGTGGACTAAAAGCTGCACCTCACGTACGGTCAGACGTTTACAGTGAGACTTTCTTACAGTAGACTGGTTTTTAAGTGCTGTGTGTAACAGGGAGTAGCCTGCTGCGCTAAAATTAGTCTGGTGAGAGCACATTTACCACAGGACCACAGCTACAACACAAATGGTTACTGAGATTACTGAGCAGGTCACAGAACAGTAAGAAAAATCAGAGTCTTTGCAACAGGAAATACTCTAAACAACACCGGGCGATGTCACAAACACAGAGCAGTGAGACCTGAACAATTACTCCCATCACAGTCACGTGGACGACTCTCTGGCTTCACTTCTCGTCAGTTTAGAGTCGTTTCATGAAGAAACCACAGAGAAGGACCTGCTGCTGGAGAGCTGAAGGCGGAGATGTGGGAAAACGCTGGAGATTACAGAGAGAGTGTGCGGTAATGACGCGTTTCACCAACATCCTCTGTGTGAGTCACAGATCACACAGCGCTCGCACCATTATTCAAAGGGACTCAGTGCAGCGCGTGTGACAGCTGAGCTTTAGAGAGCCAGGAAAGTAGTTAGAGAAAGGACAGAGAGAAGGTGCTAAATCAATCAGTCTGTATATAAGGTGGGAGGAGAACCGGAGCCGTTAGTCAACAGCAAACACAGAAACGTGCAGTGGAACGGCTTCATCCATCACCACAGCAGACAAATCTACTTCAGGACAGATGAATAACTGTGAAATCCATTCAGAGACTTCAGCTTCAGCTCAGACCTTCAAACCCTAAGTTCACCAATAAGGATCCTTTGGCTTTTAGCCACACTGGGCTGTTTCATTGTTATCGGAGGAAAACTGGAAATGGAAGAAGAGAACTTTTATTAGGATTTTTAAAATACTAACTGTTTGTTAAATTAGAGAAGCTTCGATTTGGTACAGTGGTGAACGTCAGTTATGTTTGTGCCAAGTTGTAACTCAGGTTAGTGGAGATTCAGTGAGAAGTTGTTATAAACTCATAAAGTTTATGTCAGAGGATCAGCTGCATGTTTCAGATCCATGTTGAGACCTGAGGGATGAAAAACTGAAATAAAAAGATGTTTATCCTACTGTAAACTGAGTTTGTATGGAGGAAAGGAGAGGAGGTCTGAAGCAGCCGAGTGCTTCACCTCTGTTTTTAACTAGATGATGCTCGGATGTGTTGTGTGTTTCCTGAATCAAAGCATCCGGTCATCACGATCAGTTATTAAAAAAAGTGATTTCACATCCACTTCCCAGGTCAGTAAAACCCAAACAAGCTTCTGAACCCACTTAATAGTGTCGGTCACTTCTGATGCAGCTGCAGCACCGAGCCTCCTCTACTGATAGGAACGTGTCCTGGAGATCGACTCATCACATTCATCTCTATATAAAGGTCTAACAGTTTCCCTCTTTCACTATGTTTACCAGCTTTATTCTTTCAACAAAAACTAGGAGACCAAAGGCTAAAAAACCTTTGTAGAGCCGAGCACAGGATGCACAACTCTCTAACTTCCTGTCATCAAGTCCACTGTTCTGTCTCTGAACACGTCCCTGAGTCTCGTTAACAATACAAAGACATTTGTCAACTTGACAGTCTGCTTTAAAATTCAAAGTAAAAACTCATCAGCTGCCACAGATGATGTGAGACAGAGCTGACTTTTAAAACGGCCATAAAAATAGAACAGAGTCATCCAAAAAAAAGGAACCAAGCTGTCATCCTGTTTATTCAAATATCGGATGTATCAGTGCTGCCCACACCACGATTCATCAGTGTCACCAAAATATCACAGAGGAGCTACTGACTCGTTCTATCTGAGGTTTAGAGCCTGATGAGCAACTAACTCATCATTTATAGATTATATAACACACCTGCCGTGCAGTCACCCTGAAGCCTCGTTCGCATTAGATAAATTTTTTTTCTTTCCCTGAAATAATAATAATGATATTTACACCTCAACAAAATGACTCAACATACAATTATTAATCAGATCAATCAATTAGTCATCAGATGAGAACGTCCTCCATGTTCTACAGATCCACAGACAACGATCCACACGGTCATGAGTCCGGATTTAAGAATGTGTAGACAGGAAACTGTAGTGAAGACAGAAGTGACGCTTTCACTGTATTCATACCTCATCCTGTTGTCCAGTGAATTTTAATGATTAGCTTGATATGACAATTTCAGCAGGTTCGGGGTTAGAGCTAGGATTAATATTAATATCTTCATATTTGAGGACAGTTTGGTTCTAACATGTGATGCTCACACAGAGTGGCTCACAGCTCAAATTTAATATTATATATATAAACTACATCTATATTCACTGGTCTCACGTTTCTCTCACTTTGCTCCATATTTGCCGTCAGCCTGTCTTTTCCTTGAACCTGATATTTTACTTTGAAGAAAAGCAGCTATTTGCCTACAGGAGAGTAAGGTGTCACTAACACGTTGTTTGTCTCAGGTTGCACTGGTAAAGATGGGGATTGAATGACAGAAGAGTCTCTATTGACTATGTGGGCCGATCGGAAAACAGCTTATCCCAAGTAATGGGACTGTTTTGTTTCCTCAGAACAACTCGACTGTGCTGAGATAACAAGATAATTAACCTGGGAAGCCAATAGAACAAGATCGAATAAAAGTACTGTCATAATGAGATACGGCAGCTTGGCAAACATGCTGCAGTGTTTTTTACCATGACAGGAGGTCCAACATCAAATTCTCTGGAGCCCGTAAAAAGTACACAGCATGAAATTGTGAATTTGGCAAAAGCTTCTAATTTGAGCTGATTTATTCATCCATCTGTGGTGCAGCGTGAGAGGCTGGAGAGCCAGCTATGTGTCAGCCTGTGACTCACCGCAGCATGAGTGTGTAACTGGAGAGGTTCAATGAGTCCAGGTTAGGACACAGTTAAAACACTCAGAGCTGCAGAAAAACAACACAGACAAACAAAAAAAACAAACCGACATCGTTTCCTGAAAATCTGAGTTCAAGAGAGTTCGAGTTCGACGGTCAAGAGGAACAATCCTCGTTCAAATCACCAAAACAACAACAGAGGCAAACACCGTTAATTAGACCCAAGAGCACAACCGTAACACAAAAACCCCATTTTAATGTCTGCACATGAAATCAAATAAAAGCCAGCGCTCAAATAAACAGATCAAAGCCAATCAAACACTGATGTGGATGAAATTCGCTGTACTGTGGCGGCTGAGGGGCGAAATTCAGCAAAATGTGAATTTCACGCTCACTCACGCTGCTGCAGTATTTACACCAAGTGTTTGATTCACAAATGAATTCCAGCTGCTTCTACTTTGCCATTTTATCAGTTTTAACATCAGTGAAACGGACAAAGGACTTCCTGCAAATGTTTCACATTAAGAGCATAGAAAACAATATGAATCATTCCTTTAGTCACTAAGAATTTGAAATTGTAATATCAGGAAGTCATTGAGAGCAGCTCAGCACTGAATGAAGAATGTCCTTAAATGTTAAACTAAACTAAACTAAACTAAACTAAACTAAACTAAATCAAAACAAAGGCACATGAACTGGGATGTTCTGATGTCTTTAAGTATCAGCATCAGCACCTTGGACCTCTAGTCTCTCCTATACAGCAAATTAAAGCTGCACACAGACACAAACGCTCACCTGGATGTTACGGAGCTTCTTCCTGCCTCTCTCCAGTCGACTCAGCAGTCTCAGGTGACGCTGCTCTTCGCTCGACGGCTGCAGCAGTTGGTCATCTATCGAAACCGTTTTCCTCAAGTGGGCCCGGTCGCTGGCCCACGCGGTCGAAGCCCTGAGTTCCTCTGCAGCAGGGAGGCTCCTGGCACCCCCACCTCCTCCTCCACCACCTCGTCCTGCTGCTACGCTGGCCCCCGACCGAGGAGACGGATCAGGTGACCAGAAGTCCCGCTGTACCGAACCTGCAGCAGAGAAACCAGAGACACCTGTCGTTACTGTACACCACACACGGACAGAAACAAGAAACTAATGTCACAACTACAACAACCTGTGTTGTTACCAGGCAGGTTTGAAAACATTTGGAAAATGTTTGATGGGTAATAATTACACTTTATTATTTATCCTAAATTTCAGGTTTGACTCGTCCACTTCTCATCTTGTTGTGTCTGTTTTGCACCATGGTTTAATGGGACACTACTGGGACACTACTGGGACACTACTGGGAAGTAAAACCAACAGTTTCTCACATAACCATCATGGGTGGACGTGGATGGTTTGTAGTTTCAAATGTTTCTGGACACATAATGAAAGTTAAAAGTGAAAACCAGCTGGTCCCTGATGACCACATATCAACATCTCCACCGTTTTAATGCAGAAACTTCAGGTGTGTTTCTTTAGCTGGTGTCGTGTGTCCCTTCATTCAGACTGTGTATGTGTGTCACAGCTCAGGTTACAGGCTGCAGGACAGGTGACTACCTGAGCTGCTACATTAAACCTACATAAAGATAAAACAGTCCACAGACCACGACAACAGTGCAGATACTGGTGCCTCATTCATTCTCCTGCATGAACAAAACTCACTCTGCTTTTATGCAGGTATTTAAGGAATCGTGTCCACGTTATGCAGCGATCAGGTACGTGGAGCAGTGACAGGATGCAGAGTTTGGACTTAGCTCTTGTAATAAATGGGTTTCTGCTGAAATGATCTTTGTCGACTTACTGAAAGCTAAATAGAAGTTAAACAAGAAAATAAGGGTTTTAAAAGTTATATCTCATCTATCATGAACGCATCCATCAGACTGATGTGGTGAAGGATGAGAGACGACAACAGGACATCAGACACGTCTGCTTGGATTAATTTAATTTAACGGTTCATCAGCTCTGAAGTCCGAGCCTCTGACAGCCGGAGTCACGGCTCCCTCTGGTGGACTGACGGCAAATATCACTAAATGAATTCAAACCAGTAGATTATTTACCAGACTAAGATTAACTACAGTAGGGAGCAGTCAGTGAGGTGAACATAAGTCAAACTAAGGCTGACAGGACCGGTTTCTAATTATCTAGGAGCTTCTTCCTTACACTCACTGGCCACTTCATTAGATACAACCAGTGCAATCCAGTTCTGAAACATTACAACCACCTCTTAATAGAACGCAACCCAGTACAACTCCATTCCAATCCTCTGACTGAACCTTCTCTGTGGTTCGACACACTCGAGATGTTTCAGGATAAATCAGATTTAAAAACAAAAATGCAAAAGAGGAGAAAACACCTGATGGACGTTCAGCTGAAGACAGGAAAACTGAAGCTAATGAGTTTTACAGGAAGCTCATTATCGTTCCCCAGAAGGGTGGAGCTAAAAGGCAGTAGCACTAACACAGGAAGCACGGACACTAAACAAGATCACCACTCTGAGGGTGTGTGTAATACATTCCTGAGATGACAGCACGTCCACCACTTAACACCAACCCTCAGTTCGACGGTTTCCTGCCCACAAATCCACAGCTCAGTGACTAAAACCAATCTGACATCATCTATCACGCCAAGCATCTCTTCCACTACAGGAACCTAACAGACCTTTTTCAGGTGTGTTTTAAATCAGTCTGGTGCCTTTATAGACACTGGTACAGGTTTCGCTTGTTGTAATGATGGTATTGATATTTTCTCCACCCTAATTTGTGAACTTGGGGAGTTTCACAGTCGTGGAAGCCGCAGCAAAGGATGTACTGCCAGGCGTCTGTTCATATCCTCACAGGCTTTTCTCACCTGCAGAGTTCCAGTGAAGTCCTCCAGGACTGGCAGCGAGCCTCCGACGCTTCCTGACGCTGACGCCGCTCGGGCAGGTGGAGTCTCCGGATGACACCGCAGCTGCAGCAGGCGTGGAGGAGAGGATGGGAAGCAAGGGGGTGGACAGAAATGACATCTCCTTCCCCAGAGCAGGAGTTAAGAAGGTGGATTCTGACAACCTGTGGGGAGAGGAGGAGAAAATGAACAATATTTTAATAATTATTTTAAAATTAAAATTTACTGTACTGCAGTTATTTAAGGCTGCGGCTGCTGCAACTGATCACAGGTGTCAGTTCAAGACCTAAAGATGAAACACTACCTGCTCGTACCTTTACTATGACTGTGATTCAGAAAAATGCTGTTAGTGATGATCAAAAAGACTAAAAAAGTGTTTTTATCACAACTTGAACATCAAGTTGTGACCAAGAGAGAGTCAGACCAACATCAGACGGCGTGGGGGAGTCGTTTCATTTCAATTTCTCCAACACAAAACACTTCTGAGTTTACAATCATCTAAAGTACAGCGGGTTCACACAGACATTTGCAGCTGAAGTAAAAACCTGACACTGGGAATCAACTTCACTGTACAACAGGAAGGACATGAAATAGCTGCCACTGTACATCCTGTGCTGAGACTACTAACGAGGCGTCCTCTGCACACAGATCCAGTTTCTGAGTCCTCTTGATACCTTTTCTCTGAGACGACGTAGCTGCGACTTCGCCATGATCCTCGGCTTCTCTTCTTTTTCCTTCCCAAGACAAAGTCCAACAGCTGAGTCCAACTCAACATCCCTGATCCACTCGGTTCACTGCATCACACTGGCATTTTAAAAATCCATCACACTCATGTTTGGCTGTTGTGTTTTCAGAAAAGTGAACACAGCACTTCACTGTTTTCAATGTTTAAAAAGGTTTTCAGGACTGGAGCAGGGAACATAATGACACATGACTAAACACAGCTGAAGGAAGCGATTCTCTCGAGCGTCCATTGCCCAGTAAGGGTGTCACCTTACCTCACTGCATGTGTGAGACAAAAGCTGAATCAGGGGAATCAAGAGTCAAGTGTTTCACATATCACAGTCCATCAGTGAGTGGGCCGTGTCAAATGAAACCTTCAAAACAGGGAGGGAGACGGACTGTGTCGCATTTACTCTCAGAAGCAAATTTAATATGTATTGTTGAACATAGTGAAACCAGATTCAGTCGTAATTATCCACATGCATAGATGTAGCAGGTCCACCTCCGACTGCACCACCTAGATGGGAGGAAAGTGATGACTTCAGACCTGCAGATGTAGCAGCATCTATAAGTGAACACATTGAGCTTACTGAACTGTCCGAGCCTGAAAAATGAGCATGGCCCCAAGTTCTAAACACTACAAACCTGCTACAGATGTTATTCGATCATTAGTGACTGCTGCGTCACACCATGAAGCAAAAAGACCAGAAAGACTTGACAGGAGGCTGCTGAACTGTGGGTGAAAACACACTTGTAATTATCAAGCAAGGCAGAAAAGAAAACGGACCTTCTGACCTGTGCACCAGCCTTTCAGAGAACCACACTGCCACTACTGCACCTTACACTAGCTACGACACTAGAACTGACTCTGGGATCATTTTCCTTTTCTAAAAAGACACCGTCTTTTGAGTCACTCTGACCTCTGATGTTGTGGGACAAGTTTAGAGTTTAGGTTTCATGCTTTCATGCTGGTTTGAAGTGGTTTTTAACTCATGTCCATTGTTCCCTTGTCTCCAGCGTGTTCTGGACTTCTGTTATTCAACTGTTCCCTCCATACGCCCACACAAATAGGCCTCCCACTGTACAACAGTCTTAATGACTACACTTCCTTTTATTAGCTGTACATTTCCCCTCTGTCTCACTGCAGGCTCTTGGCTTATCTATCCCTAAACAACTGCCATCACCAGGGTGCCAGACAGACACTTTATGAGCTCCAACAAACCGAGGAACAATGTCGGTGCTGGTTGGAGGAGGAGCAGCAGTTTCTCTACTAACCACAGTTTCAACACATCACTTCTTTTCTGGTGAAGCTGAGTCTGCCTGAACTAATCATTATGCAGACATCTGGTGCCCATGAGACCTATTATCTTCTACTGTACTTACAGTCTGCAGGGCATTTACTGGAAAACATGCAATCTAATGGTGCACTGTGATCCTAAACTATCTCATACAGCTGTCTTTCTAAGGGAAATGCACTCTCTATAAGAGACACCACGTCCTGCTGCCACATGTTCTCACCCAAGATCAAATGTTGATTAATCCACTTCTAGAAATAGTCCAACCACAGAACTATTAACTGAAAGAAAGTCAGAAAGTCTTAACAAGAAAAACAAGGAATAATATTAAACTTATTCTTTAAACTGATCTAAATAACAAACATCCAAACAGTGAGGTTTGCTGCCTTGTTGATGGCCCCGTCCCAAAATACAACTTCTACTGTAGTTAGTAGTGAGCAGACAGAACCTGTAACCTGCTGATTGTTATTTCTAATGTTCAGTCTATAAAATGTCAGATAATAAATAAAAATACTTATTAAACTGGAGGCGATGTTTTTAAAAACACGGCTCCATGTGTGCATCACACTAGCAGCTCTAACTGTTTAATAACCACAGGTTATGGAAAATATACAATGAATCTTTGCACATGGTGACGACAGGTGATGACGTTACCTCAACAGTGCGTCTGCATCTCCTGGCTCACTGCAAGTGGAGTGACGAGGGTTGGAGGCCGGGGACGAGGAGGACGAGATCGGGGGTGAGTTGGAGTAGCAGTTTAATGCATGTGAGGAAGATGAGGTGGAGGAGGAGGAAGAGGAAGCAAGGGCAGAGTCCAGAGCCCTTGGCAGGAGCAGGGAGGACGGCATACACAGCCATGTCTCCAGATCAGAGAACTTGGAGTAACTCAGCATCTCCAGGACGCTGCAGGAGCAGAGACACAGCAGCTGAGTACACATATGAGTACATGAGTGTGTATGACACACACGCACGCACGCGCACGCACACACACACACACACACACACACACACACACACACACACACACACACACACACACACACACACACACAATAGAAAATAGTTCAGTAAAGTTCAATCACTGCGAGACGTCAGCGTCCGGGAGGTTGGCTAATGATTATTCCTATGATGAACTAGAGCTTCTATTATGATCAGTGGTTAATGTGTAAAGTTTAAAAAACAAGTTAGAAAGTGAGAAGTTTGAGAAGTTGTTAAGAAAATAGCAGCTTTCAGCATATTTAAAAAAACACAGGCAGCAATTTGCACAGGACAGAGAACAAACAGCAACTGTTGATGTGACAGGTATAAAACTACTGGACACAAAAAGGAACAATTAACCAGGTAATCATTCACAAAATGGTTCAAGAAGTCAACACCAAACCACGGAGAGGTGAGAAGAGTGGAAGAACTAAGAACCTCCGACACCACAACCACAGTTAAAGCTAAAGTCTGATGAGCAGGTTGGTAAGAAACCCATCCACAAAGAAGAAGAACGGTTTTAAGCAGGATTTAAAGGAAGCAGGATTTAAAAGAAGCAGGACAACATCGACACGGGGCGACACACATCGACACGGGCCGACACGGGGCCGACACGGGGCCGACACGGGGCCGACACGGGGCCCACACGGGGCCCACACGGGGCCAACACGCTGGAGAGTCTCAGTGAACAAAGGGACAAAGAGTTAATTCCGACTCACAGGTTTTATACCAACTGATGATTGAGGCAAGATGGCCGCCACTGGTGTGGGATTGGTGGAGCACAGACAGGTGGTGGTGAAGGAGGGGCAACAGAACAAAGGAGGGCAAATGGGCGGGGCTAGGTGAGTTGAGAGAACAGAGCATTGGGACACCTGCTGGACAGAGGCCAGTAGGACCCAAACTCAGCACTAAGTAGAACCAGAACCAGAACACAAGCACAGGTGAAAGAGAGAAGTGAACGTGTCCTAGTCGGTTACCTCTCCTCTCCCAGTCCTGGGATGTCATCTTTCTCATCAGCGCTTTGGAAGATGCAGGAAGTCCTGGAGTCTCGCAATGACAGCAAAACACAGGAGTTCTCAGAGTCCACAGACATCTTCAGCCATATCTGTGGGGGAGGGGGGCAGAAGACCAGAACACAGAGGGGACGCGTGAATCTGTCTGCTGATAGACAGGAGACTTAGTTAGTTGGTAACTAGCTGGTTAACACGGTCTTGTTAATAAGCTGACCGTCTGCTGATAGACAGGAGACTTAGTTAGTTGGTAACTAGCTGGTTAACACGGTCTTGTTAATAAGCTGACCGTCTGCTGATACACAGAGGAGACTTAGTTAGTTGGTAACTAGCTGGTTAACACGGTCTTGTTAATAAGCTGACCGTCTGCTGATAGACAGGAGACTTAGTTAGTTGGTAACTAGCTGGTTAACACGGTCTTGTTAATAAGCTGACCGTCTGCTGATACACAGAGGAGACTTAGTTAGTTGGTAACTAGCTGGTTAACACGGTCTTGTCAATAAGCTGACCGTCTGCTGATAGACAGGAGACTTAGTTAGTTGGTAACTAGCTGGTTAACACGGCCTTGTCAATAAACTGACCGTCTGCTGATAGACAGGAGACTTAGTTAGTTGGTAACTAGCTGGTTAACACGGTCTTGTTAATAAGCTGACCGTCTGCTGATACACAGAGGACTTAGTTAGTTGGTAACTAGCTGGTTAACACGGTCTTGTCAATAAACTGACCGTCTGCTGATAGACAGGAGACTTAGTTAGTTGGTAACTAGCTGGTTAACACGGCCTTGTCAATAAGCTGACCGTCTGCTGATAGACAGGAGACTTAGTTAGTTGGTAACTAGCTGGTTAACACGGTCTTGTCAATAGGCTGACCGTCTGCTGATACACAGAGGACTTAGTTAGTTGGTAACTAGCTGGTTAACACGGTCTTGTCAATAAGCTGACCGTCTGCTGATACACAGAGGACTTAGTTAGTTGGTAACTAGCTGGTTAACACGGTCTTGTCAATAAGCTGACCGTCTGCTGATAGACAGGAGACTTAGTTAGTTGGTAACTAGCTGGTTAACACGGTCTTGTCAATAAGCTGACCGTCTGCTGATACACAGAGGACTTAGTTAGTTGGTAACTAGCTGGTTAACACGGTCTTGTCAATAAGCTGACCGTCTGCTGATAGACAGAGGACTTAGTTAGTTGGTAACTAGCTGGTTAACACGGTCTTGTTAATAAGCTGACCGTCTGCTGATACAGAGGAGACTTAGTTAGTTGGTAACTAGCTGGTTAACACGGTCTTGTCAATAAGCTGACTGTCTGCTGATAGACAGGAGACTTAGTTAGTTGGTAACTAGCTGGTTAACACGGTCTTGTTAATAGGCTGACCGTCTGCTGATACACAGAGGACTTAGTTAGTTGGTAACTAGCTGGTTAACACGGTCTTGTCAATAAGCTGACTGTCTGCTGATAGACAGAGGACTTAGTTAGTTGGTAACTAGCTGGTTAACACGGTCTTGTCAATAAGCTGACTGTCTGCTGATAGACAGAGGACTTAGTTAGTTGGTAACTAGCTGGTTAACACGGTCTTGTTAATAAGCTGACCGTCTGCTGATACAGAGGAGACTTAGTTAGTTGGTAACTAGCTGGTTAACACGGTCTTGTCAATAAGCTGACCGTCTGCTGATACAGAGGAGACTTAGTTAGTTGGTAACTAGCTGGTTAACACGGTCTTGTTAATAAGCTGACCGTCTGCTGATACAGAGGAGACTTAGTTAGTTGGTAACTAGCTGGTTAACACGGTCCATTCATCAGTTAATATGTGGAAACAGGAACTAACTGGACTCATGACCTAGTTAGTTGGATTCGAGTCGTTAACTAATTAGTTGCCATAGTAACTAATTGACTGTGTCCTGAGCGACTGACACAATGACAGGAATCATTTTAACCACAGTCAACAGTGATCACGGGGGTCAAAGGTGACGACACCAGGTGAGAAGGATGAAAGCGTTAACAGCAGTTAGAACAGGCAGGAACCCAGTGAACTCCCAGTTAGTGACTGGTCCATGGTCTCCGGTCTCCGGTCCATGGTCTCCGGTCTCCGGTCCATGGTCTCCGGTCTCCGGTCCATGGTCTCCGGTCTCCGGTCCATGGTCTCCGGTCCATGGTCTCCGGTCCATGGTCTCCGGTCTCCGGTAGACCGGTTTCCACCCTGACTCCCTCTCAGTCCCACACTGAACACAACAAACTGAACTTTACCGTCTCTGGGTCTTCGTCTTGTGCAGAAACGACGTCGCTGCTTCTTCTTCTTCTTCTTCTTCTTGTTCTTCTTCTTCTTCTTGTTCTTCTTGTTCGTTTCCAGACCAGAACCATCTGATCACTCCGAGCTCCGTCCTGCTAACGTGTCTTTGTCCTGCCCCATGTCAAACATCCCAGAATACAGAGACAGGCTCAGATTTCACTGCGGTCAAATCACCGCACAGACATCTGGGGCCGGCCGAGTCTCAATACTGTCCCGACTCACACTCCACGGCAGCCAATTAGCGGAGAGGAGGTGGGACCAGAAAGGAAAAGTGCTCATGTCCCGCGGCCTCCTCCGTCCCAGGAGTCTCCAAGTATTACACATGGAGTCAGTTCAAGTATGTGCAGAGAGTTCAGCTCTGATTTCACTTCAGCTGAACAAGGAGCAAGTGGAAGGAAGCACAGAAAAGGGTGAGAGAGGAGGGAGGAAAAGAGAAGAGAAGGAGAGAAGGAGAGAAGGAGAGAAAGGAAGGCTAAAAGGAGAAATGACAGAAGGATGTGAGGAGTCCCAGAAGAAGGAGCAAAGCCTCCCGGGGCTCTGACGACTTGTGGGTTCCTGGTTTGGGTCTGTTTGTTCTGGAGGATAAAAAGAATCCTTGATGTTCATGTTGAAGCTGAGAGATAAGTGCAGACAGGAAGGAGGCAGTTTATGTTGGTGAAGCTGCAGCTGTAATTATGTTCAGTTGGAATAAACACAGGGCCCCCAGAGGAAATCAGATCCCTCCTGTTTTAATTCCACCTGACTGACACCGAACCTCAGAAAACATTAGTTTCTGTCCAGAACTCAAACCTCCACCTTCAAATTCATCAAACCACCTGTCTTTACCTTTAATTACTGGTTTATTTACATTTAACGGATTATTTAAACACAGGAGTTTTTATTAACCGTATCATTTTAATATTGATATTCATGTAAAAGGACTCATTAATAATAGGTTGGTACAGTTTGTCTGTACTGTGATATAATAAACGTGCATGATAAAGTGATTTATTAATAACTGCTGTTCCTTCCTACACCACTCTGTGTCACTACTGTCACAGCAGATCAGCAGACATGAGTCTGTGAACAACACCGAGGGAGAAACACCAAAACACATAAAGAACAAATTCATGTTTGACACTGAATCTGTTTCTTTCTAATTATTGATTAAAAACATTTTAAACTTCTTTTTTTATCATATAAACTTTGAATAAAGAGTCTGAACAGTCGAACAGGAGCCACTGAGTGGCTGAGCAGCAAATACACATGAATTATTAATAATAATAAAAGATACATGTGGTGCATTCAGGTGTTTTTCAAAACACAATAACTTTCTGTTATCATCTCTGTCCTTTTTCATGTTACCGTAGCAACAGAGTCCTCACAGTGTGACCGGTTCAAATGTCAACACGTGTGAGTCCACTGTGAATTCAACATCACTTCAGTTCAGAAGCTACTTTTAGTCACTGACAGGTTTTTTCGCTCATGGATGAGTCGGCGTTGGAAAGATACTTCGACAGCTTCATCGCAAATGTGAGTTTTCACTTTCATCTCGTTCTGTGCTCATTTCATGTCCTGCACATTAATCCAGTGAAACAAGAACCAAAAGTGGGTTTTTCAGAAACCAAAGCTGAAGTTTTTCTCCTTCAACCTCTTTACTGTGAGTTTTATGGTGGGAAGTGATGAAGGATGCTGTTTCTGGTGAGATGATGTTGTCTCACTGCAGGAGTCCTGGACGACGGAGAGGAACCAGTGGAACAACGAGTCCCACACTTTACTCTCTGAGGAGCTCCTGTCGGAGTTCAGCCGGGACGAAGCAGGTAACAACAGTAACAGTTCATGTTCAACACAATATTAAACTGTGAATTATTAATAGTTTATAGAGACTTTTAAAACATGTAAATGGAAAATACTAATTGAATGTTTGAGTGATTATCACATTTGTATATTTGTGGCACAGTAAGGACACTTTCACTGGTGTTAATAGTTTCGGTTCTAAAGTGAGTGTGAAACTAGTGAAGCTGAAGAAAAAACGCTCACTGACAGTTTATTTAAGATGAAACCAGACAAGCAGCAGAGAGTGAGAGCAGAACTGACAGCAGTCCAGACTACAGCTCCCAGAATTCCACAGCAGCAGGTGGGACACCTGAACCAGAGCACGTGGACTCACCTGTCCGTCCCATGAGTCCTGTGATGCCTGTGAGCCGCGTGCCGGCGCTGCCAGTCCCACAGATACAGTAGGTGACCATGAAACAGCAGCACACAGTTCACTGGACCTGGTCCTCATTAGACCTGATTACAGGGAGACTGCAGCATGTTTGAGGAAAACCCACCTCCAGCTGACGTGTGTCTCTGTTTAGGAACGTGGTCTCTTCAGTGAGACTGTGCTGTCGTCTGGACCTGAACTTAATTGCTTCCAAAGTGTGGAACGTGGAGTACAACCCAAAGGTACAGAAACCCGTTCTTATTTCCCACATCGTGAACGACCTGCAGCCACTTCTGGGGTTTCTGTTGCTGTGTTTGTGGGACTGGCTGAAAAATCTGGTGCACGGAGGAATTCATTAAGGGTCTGTGGTGGTCTTAGAAAACCAGCTGCCCCCTTCGTTCAGGGGTCTAGATTTAGTTTTACACATCTGCAACGTAACAGTGCTCGTGTAACTCAGCCTCCTGTTGTGTTTCAGAATTACAAGGCGCTCACCATGAGGATCCGTAAACCCCGAACCACAGCAGTGATCTACGAGAGTGGATATGTTATCTGCACCGGAGCGAAGAGGTCTGTTGCCCGTCACACTTCTCGTCAGTCATTTTAATTCTACTAGGCAGGGAGTGACCCCCTCTGACCCCTGTGTGTCTGAGCAGCGAGGAGCAGTCACGAGTGGCGATCAGGAGGTTCGCTCGTATGGTGCAGAAGCTCGGCTTCCCCGTCTCCTTGTTCAACCTGAAGATCCTGAACCTTGTGGCCAGTTGCCACACTTTCCCCGTCAGTTTAGAGAGACTCACGATGGCCCACCGTCAGCACTGCAGGTCCGGACAAACCCAGTCTCCCACTGAGGAGTCCTGTGAAGGCTTCATGTTTTCTGTCAGCATGTTGAGTCGTGCTGAACTTTCCAGTAACAGTAGAAGAAATTCAGCCAACGAGTTCGATTTCTCCCTCTCACAGTTATGAACCCGAGTTGTTTCCTGCCCTCTTCTACACCGTGAAGGCTGGCACCACGCTGACCATCTGGGCATCAGGGAAGATATCTTACAGTGGTAATCGAGCTGCGTCTGCGTCCACACGTCTGTTGAACCTTTACCTCATTTAAAAATGATCCATATGCAGTAAATCACGTTTTGTGTTTGGTTCCAGGAGCTAAATCCCAGGCTGAAGTCTACAAAGTGTTTGATACTATCTATCCTGTTCTGAGCTGCTTCAGAAGGCAGTGAGACCCCCGTCGAACAACAGGAGCTAAAGTCAGAATATAATAAAATGATTTTAATCAGATAAGAGAGAATATCGCTGTTTAAATTGATGAGTTGTAAAGATTTGGAGTAAGTTGCAGAAAACATCAACAGTCTGACTGGAAAGTTTGGGAAAGAGGCAGCAACAAGGAAGAAAAGACTTTCCTGAACAGTCCCATCACACAGAGGTCAGGTAGGAGCTGGACGTGATGATACAGACAACATGGAGAAAACAAACCAGCGGCGATAGCGAGGACTGAGAAATGTAGGCACAGTATCAACAGCTTGTGTCTTGAATGTCAGTGGGTTTCATTGACCTGGACAACAACTTTAACGACTGGGGTTCTGACCTCACCCCAGAGGTCACAGCAGTCCGGTGATGCTTGTTGATGGAGGGAGGGCAGGTGTGGGAATGGTGGCTTTCTGCTCGACAAACAGTTAAATATATTTTTCCAGCGCTGTAATTTCCTGTGACCGTGACAGCAGCACAGTGAGGGATGGACAACAACTCCAGTCTGAAGCTGTAGTTCCTCTCAGCACCACGAGATGTTGGTGTAGCTGCAGCGGGAGTGTTAAAGGTTTAGTGACGTTAACCTTTATTTATTATAAGAGACCAGACCATCCTCCATCATATCCAACATAAAACACACATAATCTCCCATTTAAATGTAGAAATAGATATGACATCCCAAAGCTATCAAAGAACTTTACATTAAAGAACAACCACCTGACAAAGTGTTTAGATAAAAGGAAAGTGCTGCGTTTTTAATATTATTGAATTATTGAACAGTGAACAGTCATTCCTCATTCAGATAAAGGTACCAGAGTGAAGTGTTCATGTGAATACAGAAGAGGAGAAGTAACTGAACTAGATAAACTCCTGTGTGATATAGTAACTGTCTGCTGTATGTGTGTTTATGGAGTTTCAGCACACCAGGAAACATCTGGCTGATGCTCCACTTCTTAAACAGGTCACTTTGTACCTAATAATTCAGTCAAGCAGACAGATGATGATGAAGTGAGGAGCTGCCGAGGCTCGGACACTTACAGCACACTCCTCCAGCTCATCTACAGAGTTTTATTCTCCTGCTAATCTGTAGGAGCACTTCTGTAATCTTCAGGTGTGAGACCACCTCACAACTCCTCAGCCACTGTGGGCTCTCCAGGTAAAAAACCTCCTCCAGACCACACTAAACACATTTGGTATTTGTTATTTGGGTATTTCTACAGCAGTGAACAACTTAGAAACATCTCATCCACACCCTGTTTGTGGGTGAAGCTTTGGTGAAAGAGCGACGGACCCATTTGAATCACTTCATAAATCAGAGACCTGTGAAATCCAGATTATTCAACCAGAGCACATTTTACTAATGTCTAAAATGAGACAAGATATATATTATATATTCAACACTGGCTTTCTGATTGATGCCACATACATTTGATATTTGACATTTAACATTTGACAGTTCTCCAGCTCTTTAGACCCAAGTCAACCAAACAGTAGCTGCACTTCTCCTGAGTCAAACACTGGGATGTTCACAGCTGTTTGGTTCTGCTCAGTAGTCTCTGTGTTGTAGAATACATTTATTACATATATAACACGTCATCTTATCTCTGAATTATTGTCTGTTTGTGACTTTTACTTTAGGGTTTCCGCACAGTGTTCTTTCATTTGTGCGTTCACTTTGTCTTGTGCACATCTGGGCAGCCGACACCGACACAGCTTCACTTTTGGACTCATCTGGTTTATTGCTCCGGCTGGAGTTTGTTCTCCAGTGGCTGCTGAGGCTGATGTGAAATGTAGCATTCATGGATTCAAAGAAGGATGAGTTTTAAAGGTTTCCACAGTGGGAGTGTTCTCCGTGACCTGCTGACCTCTGAACTAGAAGCCCTTCCTGTCTGTTCTCCAGGGCTGCAGCCGCTGTGTTGACTCTGAGCAGCAGGAAGTGAGGTAACGCTGCAGCTGACATAATGGATCCCACATGAAAACAGTGAATTATGGGAATGTTTCCTCCGCGGTCACAACCTGCAGCTCCCTCATCTGTCATGTAATCCCTCCATGTGTCTCTGTGATTGGCTAAAGAGGTAGTAATACTGCAGTATACTGTAAATCCTCCATTAGTAAAAGTTGGAAGTCTGTAGTTTAATAACAGATGATGTTACATAATCGTCTCCCAGCACCTGGGACCTGCCTCCTTCTTACCCAATCTTTTTCAGTTTGTCACGTCCTGTAACTTTTTCTCTATTTGGCTCGTCGCGCCGTCTCTCTAACGACACCCTCCGTTTCCTCTGATCCTATTAATACCAAATGATAATCATGCTGACACATCCTGTCACACCCCGTTCACTCTTCTCGCTCTGTCCTCTGCACTTGGATTTTTCCCTCTTAAAAAGGAAGTTTTAATAATGTTTGGAATCAAAAACTGTTTCTGAAGTTGAAATGTGACTGAAAACTTCTCCGGAGTAGCTGTGGGGATGTTTAACTAGACGTATCAGAACTGACTGAAGTCTGTGCTTGTATCGAAACCTATATTTCAGTGGTGCAGCAGCTTTTAAAAACACATTTTGGTCGACAGAGGTCTGGCTTTGAACCAAGTGCAAACAGCAGCTTCCCGGCAAGAACCAGATTCCAGATGGACCTGGACTGGAATTATGATGATTCCTGCATCATGAATGGGCGTGTACTAAACCTGCAAAAACAAAAAGCTAAATGGAAAAAAGGAAAAAAAGTCCAACGGAGAACGTTATAGTTCTGCAAAACATCAGAAGAAGAAGAATCAAAGGGAGATGTGTGGTGGCCGGACCCCATGCAGTGCCCCATGACACCCTGTTCTCCATGGTCTGTTGTTCATCAGCATCACGTCTGCCTAAGTGGTTCAGGCACAAGCACTGATCCAGTTCTGTGTTGGACAGGTGACATGTTCTTTGAGACACACTTCAGTTGATCTCGTCCTCATTTACAGTGTAAAGCACAATTCAAACTGTAAAAGACATGAACGAACTTCACGACAGGAGAAATCACAAAGTTTGTCATTTAAATTTTATAGTTTAAAACAAATTAACAAAATAATTATGATAAAAACTCAAATCAGTTCTAAAAGCTGCAGCGAAGTCCAGAACAGATGGGATAGGGTCTCTTCTTTTTTCAAAATAAAAGCCTAACAGCTCCAAACGATTAGTGCATCAGAAAAATAAAAAGCACTGCACTGATCCAGTTTCCTCTGGTATGTTGAGATTAAAGAAACATACAGTGGGTTAGTAATGTTCTCCAAACAGATCTTCTTCATGTGAGAGGCTGACCTCAGCTCAGGGTCTTTACTACTGTAGAGTCGCCGCTGTCTTTTCTCTATTTAGTGTAAAATAACCCAGAAGCAGTTTTGTCTCAGACTGTCCTCAGGGTGTTTTCCACCTTCAGCCTACAACAAATGCTCCTATGAGAGGTTTGGCACTAATTACTTGTACTGGACATCAAAGTTGGAGGACGTGTTTTCTGGCTTTAAGAAGTTGTTCCTTCTCCAAACCATCTCTGAACAGTCCTGGACTGCTGCCATCAGTAGAGTCCAGTGCAGTCGGACTCTCAGGCCCAAACTCTTATTGTATCACAGTGATTTTCTTGTGTCCTCTTTCTGTCCGTCCCCAACGAGTCCAGGTCTGATAAATATAATATTACACTGATGAGTCGCGGATCACGAGCTCTGAGTCTTGTGCAATAAGAACTCACCTGGGAAACAATCAGCCTGCAGACGACGCTCAGGGTAGAATAACGATGCTACAAGTTTGCCTGAAGTTTGGAATAAAATGTTTTGTTGTGATGTTTGAGGTGGACAAAATAATAGAAACCCCCTCTCACCTGTGAAAGAAAGCCTCTGTGCTGATGCTAATTTAATTTTGTACCAACATAACCTTCGGTTCCTCCCTCAGGAAACACTTTTAACCTTTTTTCTACTTTTTTCATCAATTCAACAGTTTTGCTGACGCCTCTCGGGGCTCCGGTATGACGGCACACTTTCAAGTTTTTCTTAGTAACCAGGCCGTGTGAAGCTACAGAAATGCAAAGTCAACTTTTCCATTTTGCTTCGAGCCAAAGAAAATGGCCAACATGTGAGATTACAAAGCTGAAATTTGACTGTGGCTGAGTGAACGCACCTGTTTTCACAGGAAGGAAGAGAAAGAAAAATCACAAACACCGTCCTGTGCGCTCCAATAGCTGCTAACCTCACCACTTTACATGCACAGTCTGTAACCATCTGCTGAAAAGAGGAAGCAGGGGAGCAGGTCTCCAGTGAGATGGATCCAAAGCTAATAACTCACATCATCCTTAACCCAGAAATGGATCCGGGAAGGAAGCGATTTAGCACTCCATCCCTGGTCAGGCCAGGAAGGAAAATCAATCTCTGTGTCTTCATCAAACAACTCATTCTGGTCTGATTGCTTCAGAGAGAACCACTTGAAAAGTCACACATATCCTTTGGGGAAATAATAGAATGTGAGCACAGAGAGCCTCTGGGAAATCAAATCAGTTTCTCTTGAGTGGTTCCTGAAGCATGAATGGAAATTAGAAGTGAAGAACTCCTGGTAGAAACATTTAACACAACATCATAAAGAGCAACGTTAGAAAATTCACGGTGTCCGACTTCAGTAGTTTCTCCACTTGGCTGCGTCTGTCCCAGGCCCCGCTGGGCTGACCCCTCGCTCTGGATCAAAGGACTCACTGGGGGCTCTGCTGGCAATTACTGACCCCCGGGGGGATCATCTGCAAAAGTGTGCTCAGGCTTCAAGATGAGTCCAGATGAGTCCAGCTGGACTCTACAGGAGTCTCTGTTGTCACCTTCTCATGTTATTTCTCCAACTTTCTCTCTGAAACTTCAAAACATGGCGTCTGAGAAAACTCAGAGTTAAAGAAACAGTTCAACATGTTGGGGAAACGGTTTAAATCAGAATCAGTGTAGCCGGTCATAAAAGGTGGAAACAGGGCGACTGTTGACCTGGATCTGTCTGAACGTAAATTCATCCAACACGGTGTCCTGTGAAAAACATCCTGTGCATCACTTGTGGCCGTGACATGTTCGAAGTTGTGAGTGTCTTCGAACAGCCTGTGTGATGATGCTCACAGATATTTGTCACACTGAAACTGAATCTGCTGGATCACTGAGGCCCTGAACAGAAACCAGGCTTCACGTGTCTGCTGACTTCAGTTGAGTAACTTGTTCTCGTGGGACCAGAGAAAAAAAACTTTTGATGAAGTCAGCAAAACTACATTTAAAAGTAGAACGCTAACTTTCCACTGTGCTAGTTCGGCTGCACCTGCACCAGAGGCTGTCTGCATGTTGGGAGGGAAACAGTGGCAGATGTTGACCCGCAGACACAAAGAGGTCAGCGGTCGACCGGGGCCAGGACCACCTGCTGCTGACTGGTCACATGATCCGTTCTAGAAACACACCAGATGTGAGTTTGGCTTCATGCTTGAGTTTTATTTTCTACATATTTACCTGTATTGTTGCTTCTGTACAGTTTCCAGCTTAAACACTGAAAACGTCAAAATGAGAAACAGATTCAGACGGTTTGTTTTCCAAGTTAAATATTTTGGTGCCATAAATTCTGTGGTCAGAATGAGGATCTACAGTAGTAGAAGTAGTGAACGTACTTCATCTCTGCATGTTTCTGAACTCATGATTCATTCAAATGTCCTGAACTAACAATGACACTTTCCACCAGCTCTACATGTTAATAACATGTTTAAATCATATGAAGCAGCGTCTTTGTTGTCAATCCAAAGTTAAACTACTAACATGGGCTCAGACTCTGTGTCACGCTCTGTGATGCTCCCTGTGTTTAGACGTGAGACTCAGAGTCTCAGAGGACACCAATAAACAAACCTCAGCTGTTTCTCTCAGCTGATTCCTCCCAGATGTCGGAGGCGTCCCGTGGGGCTGCAGAGACGTCTTTCAGGCTTTTGTCACAATGTAGGCTGGTTCAAGGATCTGGAAACTTTTCAATCAAGGAGAGAATAAATATCATTTAGGAAACACTCCCAGCTGAAGGGAGGAAAGAGTTAAAACCCTCCGTGTTTGTCCAGTAGGAGGTGGTATGAGGGGGGATGTGGGGGAGGGCAGTCCCCCCGTTTTTCTATTGATAGCCATATTCCCCGATTTATTCCCGCAGTGAGGGCGATGCAGAGTGACGAGGCGGGAGGAGACAGAGAGAGGGAAGGAGACCTGTAGATCCTCCACACCGAGGGAAACATGAACGTGCTCGGAGAAATCACAAAGACCTGGAAACAACGAGGAGCTGCTCACTGACACAGTAAGTGTTTTGTTCTCAGCATTAGAACAACCTGCAGCAGGTGGACACAGTGTGTGTGTGTGTGTGTGTGTGTGTGTGTGCTGCAGCCTTTTCAAGTTTTAAAACAACAATGAAGAAAATGAACATTGAACATTATCAGTGCTTCACCTGAAACAGATGTTGGTTTGAGATGGGCTCAGGTTTCACTGTGAAACAGATGAGGACGGTCGCACTCGATGAGTCATAACTAATGATGAAGATCATCTGTTTTTTAAAGCTGTGACGAGTTAACACCAGAGGGATGTAAAAACCTGTAGCATCTCTCTGTGTGTCATAAATCTCATGTTTTCCAGTGTGGAACATTTTCAGTCCTCTGAAACAAAAACTGTTAGTGCTGGATGTTAGTGGTCAACAACTCCCCAGAGCATCTTTAACGTGAGACCATCTCCAACAGCTCCACTGGAAACGACTTCCCTTCCTGGAAATATTTAGTTTTTTATTCCTACACTGCAAAAACCCAAAGTATTGGTCAATATAACTCCCTAATAAATAAGAAGCAGTTTCAGATGTGCTGCTTTGTAAAGATGATGTTGGTGGTTGGTGATTGTCCTAAATGTAGATTGTTATCACTACTGTAGAGCTCAAAATAAGCTGTTATACACTTTATAACCATAGTAACAAATGCTAAATAAGAGGATGATCAACAGTTAACTAACTAACCTGGTGTCTGGTACAAGTTGGATTTAAATCCAGAACCAGAACAAACTCACTATTGAGCAACTAAGTGAAATTAGAAGAAGTGAAGATGTAAAACAGCTCATTGTAAGATCAGATTATTTTGGAAGTAGCGTTTGTTTTAGTGCAGGATGTTAACAATAATTAACAATTCATATAAAATATATATAGTAATATATAATAATATATATAACATAATAAAAAAAATATCAAATACTGGACGTGTATCTACTGTGGGATTAAAACTGAACAGTTATTATAACAGTATTCCGTAGTTCAACTCTTCCAGCTGCACTTTAATCGTAGATTTCTCCTAATATATAAACTGTTGAGTTTTAAGAAGAATAACATGAAGTCACTTAAATAGTTTTTTACTTTTTAACTTAAGTTTGTCACTTAAGAAATACAGCAGCAACAAAATGTCAATAAAATCTAAATAGAAATGTTAAAAATGTTTATTGTATGTATTTAAAAGATGTGTGATAATAACCGAAGCCCAAACAAAGAGCCGTGATCAGAGTTTCAAACTCCAGCAGAGCTGATGTTGTTCAGAGCCACTGAGTCATTTCCAAATGGCTTTTATTTCGCCACTTTCCTGCCGTGAGACACCTCCCTGTTTTCTAATCTGCTGTTGTTTGTCAGGATAATTCACTAATGATATCTCATCGCTTCCGTCCATCTGTTCCTCATTAAAGTTTCATTAACAGCAGCTGAACGTCACAGAAGCTCAGCTCTGTTTTTAACACTTTGGAATTGAATCCACTCAACAATAAGTTGTGAGCTCCAAACTGGGACCAAACAGCAAACGGACTCAGTGAAGTAGAGACAGAAACCTGAGTCTGGATCACACTGATTCTTCTCCTGCTGCTTGTTCTTCCTAAAATTAGCAGGTTATGGAACAGTAAATTTAGGACATGGTCATGGTGACATCAAGCTTTCATTTTTAATGTAAAGCCTCTTTTTAAAAACATCATTCAGTTCAAAAGGAGACACAGAACCTTAACTGTCCTTTGCCTGTTTTTCAGTTAGCTGTTCTTCTGACATCAGTCTCAACATGGCCCACCTCTTCCTTGCCAGTAAGATCACCATGCCGGACGATCTCCACAGCAAAGGTGGTCCCAGAATACCCAGGAGCGCCATGAAGATGCCAACGTCAATCTCTGCAGAGAAGCTGAGCCGGGACAAGTCCAGGAAGGACCACGGTGTCATCGTGACGAGACACGTCCCACACGTCAACGAGGTCCAGCTGACAGCCGCCACTGGTGGAGCTGAGATGTCCTGCTACCGCTGCACTGTTCCCTTTGGAGTGGTCATCCTCATCGCTGGCATTGTAGTGACAGCGGTAGCGTACACCTTTAACTCTCACGGATCCACCATCTCAGTGCTGGGACTGGTGCTGCTGTCTGCTGGACTGGGCCTCCTAGGATCCAGTGCCATCTGCTGGAGGGTCCGACTGAGGAAGAAGAAGGACAAACGAAGGGAGAGCCAGACCGCCCTCATGGTCAGCCAGGGATACTGCGTAGCCTGACCACCACCCAGGAAAAGACGCATTAGGAGCTCTAGTTTGAATAGTCCAGGAAGACAGTGGACCTGAATGCACCAAACTTAGGAGCAATAAACTGGTGAACTTGCAAACTCGGTGCCATGAGGTTTAAAATTGTATCTTGATGGAGCTTGAACTTGCTGTGCTTGATGCTCTCCTCCATGTGAGGGGACAGAGCGTTTGCAGACAACTTGAGGGACGACATGACAGCCTGCTACTGGATCATTTGGTTTGAGTTCAGACTCCTCCGGAAGCGGGATGATGGTTAAACTTTCTTTTACAAAATTATAGTGAAGTCAACGAGTTAATCCATTAGTCGCTCTGTGGAAAGTTAACAACTGATTAATCGATTAGTCACCTGAAGCAAAAGTAGCAGAAATCCTCTGGTTTGAGCTTCAAAACATTTTGTCCAAGACGTCGACTTCAAGCTGGACACAGACTTTTCTATGGAGCTCTCTCTCTCTGTGTGGTAGAAAAACATGAATTCAAACTAGTTTTAAAGTAAAGTACCATCAGTTTTCTACAGTGCAGATTCACACTGCAGAAACTACAAGAATCTCCTGTGTTGAACTGAAGGGTTAAAAACTGTGTTTCGGTTGGTTTTGGTCTGACCGTGAACGCATCGTGTTGCAGAGGACGTGTTTTTCTACCATATGTCTCCTCAGAGGACATTTTACAGACTCAATTATTTATCAGTTCATCCAAATATATTCCACAGTTATTCAGTAATATTAGCTCCACAGCTCATAGATGATGTACAGTATCTGTAACTAAATGCTGCTAATAAGCTATAAAACATAGAAAAGGTACTTTGACGTTTCCAAATCTGTTTGTCTCATCTCCTCTGGACACGTTCCTTTCCCTACATGGCTCTGTGATACTGTTGTGTTCATGGACTTAAATATTGGTTTGAAACAGCAGACGGTGTACAGACGTGGAGCCATGAGACGACCTGTGAAGGTAAATGTTTGCTGATATCCTGTTAGCGTCAGTACAGTTCACACATGGGGATGATCTCTGATATGCATGCCACTTTGTATGTTTAAACTAGTGCACTATGATCCACAGTGATGGAAAATAACCAAATGTCATGTATCCCCTCATATTAAAGAGTTGTCACTGAGGATCGATGTGAAACCGTCTCACTTTCTTTGTCCGACAGCTCCGTCTTGTTTCTTCTGTGTCTGTTTCATTAAAGCCGACACTCGAGTGGCAGCACGACTTCTTTTCACTTTACTCAGCAGAGCAGGTTGAGGACGGACTGGAAAGTTATAGAAGCTGGGCTGTTATATTTAGTCGTGTTATGTTGCCTAGCATCCCGCAGACACACGACCACATAATAAACTGGGGAGGGGGCAGGGCGAAGGTGGGGGGGGTTGGGATTGCGTCATGTGGTAGAGAAGGAGGTGGTGGTGACGGATAACGGTTACAGTGTGTTGTCACTTCTGCAGAGCTAACTTTATCTCAGCTGGAGTTCAGCATCCTGGGAATGTGGGAGGAAGGAGGAGGGGAGGGCTGAGAGGCCAAAGCACAGAATGGAGGGGTGGGGGTTGGGGGGTGAGGTGGGGGACAGTTGCATCACTTCACCAGATCCTCGATGTCGTTCCTCCCGTGCAGGTCCCGCAGCAGATCACTCACCTGTTCAGATTGAACCAGACGCTGCTGCTGAGGCCAAACATCTGCTGGACTGGATCAGTTGTTCTGACTCTGTCGACTGTGACTGAACTTAATAGTTTCTGCTTTCACACCATCACAGACGTGTGCTTGAACCCTGCAGAGCACGATGGCGACCTCTGACAGCAGGAAGAAGAAGAAGTAGAAGAAGAAGAAGAAGAGCACCTCTGATTGTCAACAAGTGAAGCGGGGAAAGACCCACAGTTTGCTCTGAGGTTAAAATCCTTAAATCAGACACGTTGCCGGCTGCAATACTTACTGCAGACTGCTGAATTAAAAAGCCTGGAAGACAAGTCCCAGGGAACAAAACTCATCACGATAATTAACAGGCACAATTCCTAAACTGAACTGCAGAGACTTTACTGTGAACCAGCGTCTGCAGCCCTGTGACGCCGTAATCAGACACAGCAGCAGCTCTTTTAAAATGAAAATGATGAACTGCTGGCGGTGAGCAGGTAGAATGTTTGCCGTGATCTCAGTTACAGCTTTGCATGCTAGCGTGACATTCCCATCCCTAGAGACACGGACACATAGAGCAAGGTTCAAAGCTCTTGGCATCAGAACGTTTTTCCAACAACTGCTTTTAGAAGTATGAATCTCTTTGGTGCAGGTAAATAATGCAGAAGGAATGAATCAGTGCTGCTTCTTTGTTTTGTATCGGCCCGGGCTCTGTGAGGCCGGTTCAGAGGGGAAATCCCGACCCTCCCTTCCCTTCCTGCAACACAGTGACCAGCTGAGTGACTAGACATGTAACACAGTGGCAATGTCACCTCCCCACCCCCGTAAACACACCCCAGACTCTCAGCCGGAAAGGGCCTGGCACGCAAAGAGACAGGGAATCGGCACGATTCAAACGGATCAGCCGGGGAACAGGAAGGAGTTTCTGTTCGAACACACCCTTTACCAAAACTTTGAACTACAATTCCCCTGCAGGCGTGTGATTGTTCTGTCATCAGAGGAGCCTCAAGGTCAGCAGAGTCGGGCTGAGGCTGTGCAGGACTGAGGAACCTGGTTCCAGACCTCTGAATCTGTGCCCACATTTTTAAATCAATTCACACAGGTCTGGTGTTTACATGCGACATGAGCTGAGCTTTGTTTTCGTTGACTAGAGAGGTAAAACGTGACCTGGGACCAGCTCCTGGAAGGGGCCTCGGAAAGCCCTGAAGATCCAAGGCTGTGGAGTGAGACCTGAGGGTTTTAGGGCTCGGGGGACTCTCCTCAGGGTTTTACATTTGTGGTCTACGCTTCTCTGAAGCTCTGGGGCCTGATCTGAGGCTTTGCAGAACCAGAACGAGGCTTGAGGTTTTCATTGGCCCACGGGTCACGTAATAATTCATCATCAAATAATCAATCAACAATCGTAATTAACGTCCGTTCCAATTTCTCCAACTGGTTTCTAAACTATGAGCTTTAGAGCTTTGGTACCTGTTGAGGTGAGCTTCAACTACGTGTCGGCTGCTGCTGACAGGCTCCGGCTGCTGGACCAGTAATGAGGCTGGATGTCAGTCAGAGCTGCTGAAGGAAGCTCGTTACAGAGCCGCAGTCGAACCTTCCTGCTCCTGCAGCTAAAACTGGAAACGCTCCACATCGCTGTAGGACTCTCTTCTCTTCTCCCTGATGACAGGTTCCTGATGTCAGTGTTGAGCAAAGGGAATTCAAATTGTTAACAGATAATTTAGTGTATTATAGACTTCATGATTCTGTCCATCACTGTGATTTGGATGTGGGTTTGTTTGGTGTGTGCTGCCTGTGATCACCTCCCATCAGAAAACCACTTCCCACAGAACTCTGGTTTGTTCTGTACAGTCTGATGACTGCTCACAGTGGGGGGGGGGGCACGTACCTGTGCTAATCCAACACTTGTTCAGTTCAATATAAAGTCAAATGAAGACAAGAAGAAAAATAAAAGTAAATCTTTTTAAAACTTTACATAATCTTGTTCATTAGAAAACAATAGAACATTAAAATACATAACAATATATATTAAATATGCTTTAATAAGATCCCACGTGGTCACGGTTAAGATGTAACTGGGAGCAAACAGACTCGTCTTAAGAGTAAATCAGGACACCAACATGTGTTTTTATTCTTTCTCCGTAGCTTCAGTTCATTTCTACTGAAGCTGTTTTTACAGTGCAGCTCAGTTCAGCTGCTCTGAAGCTGTGAGGACAGGAAATAATTGTAAACTGTGGAGGTGATGAGGTTAAATCTTCATATCCTTCATTTCCTGGGAAGTAACCTGCACTCTTCCTCTCAAACGGACTTGGGAGGAAGCCTGTTAGTAGCTCAGGGGTTTTAGAAACCTATAAGATCCTCTCTCACGCAGAGTCCAGTGGATCTGAGGAAACAGCTTCATTCACATTTTACCAGTTCTCTGTGATTAACTGTGGTTTATTCTGCTGGTTGATGCATCACATCAGGTGGAAGAAGGAGGATGTTGATTCATGTTGATGATACAGGATCCAGTCCTGTAACTACCACCAGTGTTTGGTTCTAATGGGTTTAGTTCCTATTATTATTCCTCCTCAGTGAAACATGACGCAGTAACAACAGGAACATTTCAGGTGGAACCTGATCCTGAAGCAGTGAGAGCTGCTAGTTGGTGTTTTTGAATTAGTGGCTGCAGGATGTGGTTCAGTGTGGTGCTGAACGGCTCCAGCTGGTCTGTGGTGGGAAAGATCCCATGATACAAGCCTCAGAAAGAAGCCGACAATGGCAGAGAGGCCCCGAACGGCCCCATTAACCAGGGAGAGGCACTTCCTCTCATCCATCAAACATCAATTTTTCCCGCTCAAACCTTTTCTTTGCATCTGTTTATTTCATTTGTCGCTGCGATGACGGATTTAAAGACTCATTGAAATAACAGGCTGTGCTGGTAGTTCCCCGTGTGAAGTGGGTCCTGTGACAGATAGGAGGGGGGTGCAGAGCGGTGCCGCCTCAACGCAGGAAGTCCACATTGTGTTTGAAAAGAATGGCAGCCCCCGTTTCGATTGCCGTTGTGGCCACTGTCACTCTTCCAGTGGCTCTGAATAGTGTGAATGTAGTGATAAGACTGTGGGTTGTTCACGAGAGGTGACGCCGCTTCCTTTAAAGAACACAATGCCCCCCTTTGACGGGTCCAGGAGCTGAACTGTGGAGCCTGTAGGGTCACGATGGACTGATGGTGATGTGTTCGCAGTCACCGCTCCAGTCACCCCATCTCACCACAGATTCAGGTGTGCACAGTTTGAACGTGTTAATCCTCCTCTCTGATGATGAGGATGGAACTCAGCTTCTCGCTCCATCTGTTCTCAGTTCCTCTTCATCCATCATACAGCAGATTGAAAACAGCAACAAGGACTTAGTCTGATTCCTGACAGGACTTTATCTGCCACCCCACACCCCCCTTTCTGCTCCTGTGTGCAGAGGCTCAGTGTGAACTCCAGTGAGACTACCTGGTGTTTTATTATGAAGCAGAAATAAGAATGGATCCTATGACCCCTCAGATCCATCCTGTGATGCCCTGATTAGTGGACAAAGCCCAGTTTGGTTTGACTTTGAGAATATGACCAGGACCAGATGCTGTAGCAAAAGACAAGAGAGAAATAAAACTTCAGCCAATGAGCAGCTCGATCAGGTCAACCCTCTGCAGCAGTAGTTCTAGCATTAGATTTGGTTCTTTCCTGTTTGTGAAAACATGAACATCACGTTCAGTCTCTTCCCAGATCTGTATCAGCTTTTTGTCCCTGCAGCAGTTTGTTCTATTCCTCCTCCTGCACCATGAGGTGTTTTTCCAGGTGCTCAGTCATTTTCTCATCTTCACACAGTGAAAAGAATTCAGCAAACTGTTCAGTCCACATGGGGGGGGGGGGGGGGGGGGGGGGGGGGGGGGGGGGGGGTGGGGGGGGTGGGGGGGGGGGGGGGTGGGGGGGGGGGGGGGGGGGGGGGGGGGGGGGGGGGGGGGGGGGGGGGGGGGGGGGGGGGGGGTGGTTTATCATCATTGCATCATCAAGTAATTTAGTCGTTTTGCACCATGTTTGATCAGACTCATCTGATATCATTAGCTAGGTCATCATTCAGCTTGTTTGGGTGTCCTCTTGCTAAAGGCTAATATCCGCTATTCTAATTTTTCCCTGCTCTATTATTTTTCCTCCGAACCCCCCCGGCGCTCACCATCTGCTGTCCGAGGACAGCAGAATGGGGTCCCTGGCTTCAGAGGTATTTCTGACTCTGTTATTTTACACATTTTTTGAGGAGACTGGATATCCTCTTCTCATTTTTCTGTGTTTATTTAGACAAGAGAACAATTTCGAGGTTTAAAGCCGACAGACACAGGGCCACATCGTGCTGATCCTGGACTCTCTCTGCAACACCAGACCGACTGTTTCATTTCTGCTCTTTCTATGTTTGATTTGAAGCTTTACATGAATCCATGTGAGAAGCTGCAGCACTGATTCAGAACAGATGATCCAAACATCATGAACTGTTTTCAATGAAAGCAGAGAGCAGGACTCATGTGGAGTCTGCAGCTCACAATGTGAACGATGGGGTCACATGACATCATATTAACAGTGTGCGAGTCAAATAGACATCATGCTACCAGCTCTCTGGTCCAAAACAACAGAGCTTAGGAATCACGCTAACAGGTGAGAGGAAGATATAACATGGACTAGAAGAGCTAGGAAGAAAGAGAGAATGAGCAGACAATCAGGAGAAAGGTGCTCAGCAGGAGTGCTTTAACAATGAAGCTGATTACCTGAGCAGGTGCAGGTGTGTAGTGGAGTGTGGGGAAAGCAGGAGGGGAGGGGTCAGGTGAGTGGAGAACAGAACATGGTCATTTTAATTACGATGCCACTCCAGACACCGAATATTAGAAGTAGCGCGGTGTTTCACTTTCAGCTCTGCTGTACTCAGCCTGAGCTGCAGCTCCACCTGTAAGACTCAAATCAGGGAACAAAGTCCTCAGCAGGATGTACAAACATGCTAAAAGCAATACCACTAAAAGTGCACGCTGCGAGGGGAACTGCAGCCAGTGCTGTGACCTTCTGTGCTTTTAATCAAATTTGATTTGACATATAAACATAATCACTGGGAGTGACATAATAAAGCAGCGGTTTATTACATATTACATGACTCCTAAAATCCCCAAAGTGACGCTCGTGGCAAGCTGACAGGTGTGTGCTGCAGTCCCGTCCTCCATTTTGTCTGTTCGTGTAGTTGGCAAAATCAAAATGGTGGCTTAAGTTATTAAAACTGAGCAGCTTTAATCATTGGCTGCTGACATTCAAGGTTGGAGGAGCAGCGAGGATTAACGTCCTTTAAAGCACAAAGCTTCACATCCACCCTGGCCTGCTGTCTCTCTCTCTCTCCCTCTCTCTCTCTGCGCTGATCCCTCTCATTCCATCTCTCTGATGATCCTCTGCTGTCTTTTGCTCTTTCTCTCTTTCCAGCCAGCTGTCCAACTCTCATCCATCATCACAGTCTCTTTTCAAGCCTCTGCTGCTTCTCTTCCAACTCCTAAACGTCGCTCTCCTTCCAGTCGTTCTTTTTGTGTTGACTTTCATGTCGTCTCTTCCTTCTCTGGATGCTGGCGAGATATGAAGCAGCACTATGGGTTTCATGGAATTCTACCTGGAGATTGACCCTGTCACCCTCAACCTCATCATCCTAGTTGCCAGTTATGTCATCCTGCTCCTGGTCTTCCTCATCTCCTGTATCCTGTACGACTGCCGGGGCAAAGACCCCACCAAGGAGTACGTTCCAGACAACACACCGGCGCCCCCCAGCCAGTCGCCCATACGTCTGGTGGTCATGCAGAACTCGCCTGCATCGTCCCGCTACGACCCCAACAACACGGTGGGCCACGGCGAGCTGCAGACGCCGGACCTGAGCCTGGACAGAGGAGAGAGGGAGCGGGAAAGAGAGAGAGAGAGAGAGAAGAGAAGTACTCTGGTCTGAGGAGGAGGAGGAGGAGGAAGACGAAGAAGGAGGCTCGGACTGACGACCATTAAGTGCTGTTGTGTCCCTTTGTACAGTAGAAGTAGTCCTGGACTCTGATTTTGAATTTTTAACATCCCTGGATGGTGGTTGAGCTGCTGAGGAGCTCAGCAGGAGGTAAGCAGCCAGCAGGGACAGGTTGGAGGGACGTGAAGATAACCCCCCCCCCCCCCCCCCACATCCCCAACACATTCAACACAAGATCAGATAAAAGCTAAATTACAGAACCACTGATCGTTACATCAAAATCCAACCAAAGCTCCGACTTTACTTCCTCTATTGTCACTTATCGTTTCAGGTTCAAACCCTGAAGATGTTTGATAAGTTTAAAGAAACTGGAACCGTTTCTTATATCTCATCCTAAAAACCCACTGATCATTTCAACACTGTGGGGACTCATACGTGACACTGATATTCTGAGACAGGCGTGTGGATGGGGGGGCTGTGGGGGCCTCATTATTAATCAGTCTCAACTTAACATAGCTTTTAAAACTTTGTCCATTTCCCAGCAACAGAACACATTTATTCCATGTTGATGTAATTCTCACAGGGTTCAGATTATTATTAGAAAATGAATGTGGTGTTAAAGTCTCCAGAGTGATGTGAAGCCCCCAGAGGAGGGGGTTTGACGTGTTTGGACTCTTTTAGGTTAAACTGACACATCTGCTTGTCAGCGTGTTGTTTTGTAGCTCATCACTTCTGGTACAGTGACCATCAAAACAACAACCAAAGTCCTAAAGTCCTGTTTTCATCAGTGAGAGTCCTGAAGGTTGTTTCCCAGGTTTTAAAACAAGAACCAAACTCTGAAGGTGAACTGGTTTAAAAAAGTACCAGAGTTCAATCAGAGAGATTAGTATTTGATCATCCTGCATGTGAACATCTGTCCACATCACATCTGATCCATCCATCATACATATGTCGTGTTACTGTTCTTTAGCAATCATCAAATATCATCTCATCACTCATCAGCGTCTCAGGGTGAGACATGAATTCAGGCGTCGTCACTACGTTCAGTCTCTTTCTGTTTAATGAGATCAAATCACGACCTGATTCATTAGTTCCTCACTAGTTTCATCAGACTCTGTATGTTTTAAAGATATTTTATACGAACCACAGCGTCTTTATGTTTCCATACTGCTGACAGCTCGCTGTGAGAGAGCATCTTTTCAGGTTCACTAAGTTAGTCTAGACGTCTTCTCCCTCAGGAATCCCAAGTGTCTCCAGCATGTTCTGGGTCTATCTGCTGGGTTGTCCTCCATGTTTGATGTCCAATATGATCCCATGATAACAGTATTTAATGTGTTCTCAACACAACACTGAAGATGACTCAGTTTATCTGAACAACAAATGACTCACTCTGAGCTATAAGAGCTATAAGAGCTGATTTTGATAAGCAGTGGCTGAAAATGGGAAAATACATCATTTCATCCTTTGAATACTGGGTTTTGTTCTCCAAAATATGAACTCACACTCAGGATACTAAACAGAACACACTCTTTGAGCCTGTGTTCAGATCATACCAGTTTTTAAAATGTCAGACTGTCTTACTGTCCCAGTCCCCTACTGGACTGAGAAACACTGAGGAGATGGAAGAAAAGTCAGTGATTCAAGGTCACTTCCAAAAACTAAAGCAGTAATTAGAATATGGAGCTCCCAGCTGTCGAGTGAAAATAACAAATCACTGTTCATTACACTGAAATTATCCTCCATAATTATTATGAGGAAATATGGAAAATTACCTTATCTAAGAAAAATGACCACAAACTCTCAGCTGGACGTTTAATTACAGTAGAAGGAAACATGCACGTCCACGGGAATCCTGTTTCCTAGAAGCTGTTTTCTAAAACAAAATGTACTGACAGAAAAAAAAATAACATGATAGACAAAGATTAGTGACGAACGTAGCCGCAAAGTCCCAAAAACAGACGACTGCGTCTTAGCAAAGCACTGTTTGATGGATTTTCTCTTATACATACTGACAACTAAAGCGTAATTCATATCTGTATTTAACCAATCAGAGCCCTGGACAAAGCTGAATAAAATCTAAAACAACGTTTCCTCCATTAACACTGTACCGAACCCTGAGTGAACCGTGGAGTCTGTTCATTGAAGCAGACAGAGCAGGAACCAGGCAACAGCAGACTGTGAGTCCTGGGAGAAGGGGAGTCTGTGCAGCCTGTAAATCCCCAGCCTGACCCTACCCCCCTCCATCACTGAGATGAAATGAGCTGACAACATAAACCCTCACTGGACAGGAGAATAATGAATGGATGGACAGATGCGTGTTCGTCACTCATCCCTTTGACGCATGCCGGACAGTAGGAGCGACCCTTTAGTGCGACGGGGTCAAGGTTTACACGTGTAGGGGGGTGCAGATGTAAAACCAACTCAGCTGATGTTTGTTTGGAGGGAAACTGCAGGAGAAACATCATCTGTTTGTCTCATAGAGAAAAGTTTGATTACTAGAGCGTGAACATCAGTATCAGACGTCTGTAGACTGTAGCTGCACATGTCTCATCAATCACACGACACTTTATGAACAGGGTGATCTTATTTTCCTATTAATATTCAAACAGCTCTGTAAGGTCACAGTGCTCTGAACGAAGTGCTAACATCAACCTGTTAGCATGTTAGCACTAAATCCACCTGTGGTCGAAGGAAGTGTGAGTCGTTTTTATTTGGTCATAAACAAGTTTCAACCAACATATTGACTCACTGGTGATAAATCATCCGATTTACTAGAGTCCATCCTGAGACAGACACACCCACCAAAGACAATGACCAAAAATCCCCACTGTCTGTGAACACCTCACACACAGAGCACAGTGTTTCAGTGTGCAGTACAAGTACTAGTACAACTACAGCCCGTACACAAAAGCAAATGTTTTGATGATGACAAGAGGAAATAAAGTACCTGCTTCCTGGAAAAACGGCACGTTTAATCAAACTTAAGTGTAAAAAGGTTTCTCAGAGTTAATCACCATCCTCTTCTCATGTTTTCCAAAAGGTCTTGACCCCTACTGCTGAAAACAAATGCCACAAGCCCCCTGAACTCCTCCCTCCACCTGAGGCACCCCTGCCGACCGGCTGATGGACCTCCGTCAACAACAGGAGGACCTACAGATTTCCACCAGGCTCCATTTCAGCTATTAAGTGAGAGAGGGTTCTCTTAGGAGTTCTCCTGGAGACATCTGGACAGTTTATCGCTGCACCTCGAGCTGATGACTCACTGGGACTGAGGAGGCACCAGCTGGGGTCCAGTCTGCTGGACTGTGGTGGAGGTGAAATGGATAAATGGACCTGTACAGAACAGTAACTGTGACCAGCGCGTGAAGGCCACCATGCCCTGTAGTCCATGTGTGGAACATGTCAGTAGACGTGCACACGTGTCTCTGTCATCCAGGGCTGAGAACTGTGACAGTAGAGATGTAGATAGTCCCACTTTCAAAAAAGCAGAAAACTAAAAATCTTTACTTCTAGTCTAAAGTTTAGTTTGAAATGTTGGAGGTGAAGAGTGAGTTCGGTCTCTGGAAGAGAATTAAATCAGCCACAGGACGTTGGCTGAGTCTCACGGCGTGTCCGTCCTAACATTTGTCCTGTCACACTCCTACCTAATGACATCGTTTAGCTCTCGCTGCTCGCTGCTTTGTTGTTAGTGACACTTGAACATTTCCTGCTAAACCACGATGATCCCTGTTCCTCTGTGGCCGTTTTTCCTGTTGACACTGATTCATCCTGCAGCGGGATTCATTCAGTTTCTGGTGATTTAAGAGCATCAAGGTGAAGAAGATCTGTCATCGAGTGTAAACCTAAAATAAAATCAGAAGAATCCCCAAAACCCTCAGGTGACGTTATTTTGTTACTTAAACTCTGAAGTAATGAAAATAGAAGCTCGACGAGCAGCTCGTTCTCATGACGTACTGTACGAGTTAGAGATCTCTGTTTTTAAAGACAAACTCCTTGACTGTAGCAGCATCTCTCATGTGATTATCTGGAAGTCAGATTGGACCCACAGGAACCTCAGATTCACCGTGTATCAAGTGGTTTCATGTAGCTACTGTAGATGAAACCTCATATGAGAAATGTTGAGACCTTCTCAGAGCTGCAGGGGTTTTGTCTGAGGAGACTTTCTGGACACTACAGAGCCGTGTTTGTCTGCTGCAGGTCTGGTTCTGCTTTTCGTCTCTGTGCAAACTGTTGAGAAAACAACTCGGCAAAAAAAAGAAATGTGGTCGCTGAAACGACCAAATCCTCCTCGACCAAAAGGACGTCAGACCGCCCCCGATGCTCATTGGCTCTGGCAGCGTTTGACAGATGATCCAACCCGAGTCTTTAGAGGACCCGTGCCACAGAGGCCCTCACCAGGACAAATCCTCTTACATAAAAAAAAACAGCACACAGCCAGCTGAGCAGCCCACCAATGGGTGCGTCCCATCCATAATATGAATTGCACAATTATCCACCCCCTCCATATTTCATGTTTGTGGATTAAACGGTGTCCGCTGCAGAGTATTACCACCCGTATTATGTATGTGTTTTTTCCTGTGCTGTTTTGAGTCCGGGTTACGCAAGCTTCAGGTTGTCACCAGGCTGATTTCACCGTGTTCAGGAATGACCTGATGGCTGAACTGGTGCCTACACGAAGCTCCGCACGCAACGCTGAGGATCTGACCGACAACTGGACTCACTGGTGAACCCGTCTGTTCGTCTGTGACGTCAGTTATAATCCAGACTGCTGAGTGGAGAGCAGCTCTCGGAACATCAGGGATTCCATCATGGTGCTGTCAGTGGCACCAGACTGTTTATTCAGTCTGTGATGATTGAACCAGTTTAATATAACTCACTGAGCCACGACTGAAGTCAGAAGAACAACGAAGGAGACGAACAAGACTGATTACGAATGGGATGAGACCAAAAGTCAGATGTTCTTGTTGTAGCAGCCATGAAAACCCAGAGAGAGCAGAGTCTAGATGTTTAGTAACTCAGCTGTTACTGAGTTGAGCGACATGTGAGCAGATCTAGAGGAACGAGGAGCTCCTGTCGCTCTTACTGGGGACCGTGTCTCCTACCAGAACGTCTCAAATGTGTTTTTTGTTGATTCTTCATAAATGAACAGTTATTTTATTTTGCATGATCCAAGTGAATCTATAGTTTGACTTGGTTTTCTTCCATGTGGTATTATGTGAGCACAGTTTGAACATCTACTTTAAGCCCTGTAAAAAGTTTCAAATGTGAAAATCTGTGAATAAAAAAACTGATCTGTTGCATAATTGTGTTCTCAGTGTTTGTAATAGTTTCTTTTATCCAGATGTCATTAAAATAGTGAACAAATCCTTTTACTGTACTTTGACAGTAAGTTCCTCACAGAGCGGCTGATGTTTCACCACGATCCAAACTGTAAAAGAACCGAACAAGCAGCTGTTCTGTGTTCAGCAGGTGTGATAAACAGGAACACAAAGTCAGATTAGTTCAGGTTTGACTGTGTAACTTGTCCTAAACCGAGGGGACATCTTCACCCTCATGAGAAGAGAGCAGCTCAGAAACATCTGGGGGTTAGTCGCACTGGACTTTTACACAACCGGGAACAGCTCACAGTCCACTACCGGCACTAAAAACTGTGACCGTGCTCCGTGTGACGTTTGGTCTCGTGGGATTAGCAGAATATTCTGATCCGCTCTCTTCCACTTTGAGAAAGTGGTGTTACACAATGACAGTTTCAGCACAGCGGACTGTTTCAGAGGTCGTGGACAGAGCAAGAGACAAAATGAGTGAAAGCAGCTGCACATGTGGGATTAAATGGTTGGACAGTCAGCAGTGAAGATCTTTGGACAGGGACATGATGTTTAATGCTCTTCTCTTCTCTTCGCAGCCTCACACAGAAAGAGGTGGACTGAGCAGCAGGATATCTTTAGATGTACTGGATGGGATGGATCCACAGTTGTTAAGCTGATTATCGGCGAATTTGTAGAAAATCACAGCTCATCTGAGCAAGTTGGACTGAGTCGGTCACAGTCTGTGCCAGCTGCTTCTTTTTGGGACAAATCATTCATTAAAAAGGCCTCGACGGGATCCAAACCCTCAACTTGTCTCTAGGTCCTGAAGTTAGGTTGTTGTTGAGTGGACAGAGTGATCCAGATAGGCCAGTGTGAGCTGGACTGTCTGCACCCCTACGGGCCTGACAGACCTGTTTTAGTAGCATCTAAAATGTTTAAACGCTGTGACAGTGGTGTGATGGGTCCACAGAGCTGCGACCAGCAGCCGACTGGTCTCCACAGGAACGGGGAGTCCAAACTGGAGGAAGCTGTCGGAGCTTATCAAGTGCGTCAGAACAAGAAATCCACTGAGCTGAAAATGCTGAAATCCTCCCTGCAGGATTAAAACAATTAATAAAAAGCAGGGAAATAAAAACAATGGTGGATTGAAAACCTGGAACCACAGCAAACAGCAAATTATGACGTCTCTGTCGATCCCTGATGAAACAGTCAGAAAACCAGGCGCAGGTTAAACACAGGCTGAGGTTAAATGAAGTAATAAAGAACAGGTGTGGAAACCCAGTCAGGTGACTGACGAGGAGCATGAAGCTCTGAGTCCACCTGGTGGACAGACGGTGAAGAGACAAATGTCTCCTGAAGATTAAACCAGCGTTCAGCAGTGAGGTGATGTTTAATCATTTCAATTCAAACCACCTGACTGGACATGAACCGCTTTATTGTTCTTCTCCCCCGGAGCTATGACGGCTTCTCCTCAGCTTGAACTCAGTGTTTCTGGTCCCAGTTCTTCTTCATCCTGCTGTTTCACAGGTGGTGTGGAGGTGCTGCCCACTGGTGGTCCACATCAGAAATGACTTCAGTACATTTACTACTGTATTATAGTACCTCAGTGTTGAGGTACTTGTACTTTACTAGTGTAATTCCATCTCAAGCTCCTTTTACTCCACTACATTTACTTTCCAGCATTAGTTACTAGTTACTTTTTGCAGGTTTAGATTTTTATAAAACGTTTTAAACTAATAAAATTTTGATGTAAAGTTGTTAAACTCTTCACCGACTGCTGCTTTGGTTCCAGTCTGTAGGTAACAGCACATTTTCACATGTGAACTAAGGTAAAAGTATGATGACAGTTGATCTGTAGTCGTACATGTGTGATAGTGTGACGGAGCTCCTCTCCTCCGGTGTCCGTCCTTCCTACAGATGTTGAACCACACAAACGTGACACAGAGGCACAAACTGGGATTTCACTTTTCTTTATTTATAATCATTTTGATCATGAGAAACATAATCAAGGACAAATATAGGAAAAATATATTTAAACACAGAATCAAACAGAAGCAGGTCAGAGATAAATCACGGAAAGTAAAGTAAGTGCTTCAGGTTGGGTGAATACATTCCTCTGGGCCAAACACAGCCATGAAACTATACAAATGTTAGCACGGAGCGAAGCACCTCGTTACAAAGCAACCCAAGAACCGAATCACCTGCACAGGTGTGCTGCACAGTAACAGAGTCGGAGGGTTTGAGGTATTTCAGCTACGCAGGGAGAAAAGGATGGAGGATTTCCATAATGCCCATGCATCGCCCAGACTATCGGGCACAGTTTTGGTAAGTATTCTGAATATATTTCTACATGTAACACACTGCTAATAGTTCTGTAACCCTCTCCAAAATACACAGGAAATATCTATGTAGGAAAAGAGACTGTACAAAAACGAGAAGAATAGCTCTGTATAAACATTAAAACCTGTAATAATATATCAATATATCCTTTATATACTCTGTTCACGTGTCTTCTGACCTGTAGTAAAGAGTACTGAAATGATTCCACAGTAAAAGACGACACTCACACAAAGAAACGCTGCTTCAAATATACATTCATTCATGGCCACCGGGGGGCGTAGTCATCGCTGAGATCCACGAGCAACAGAACACAAACAAAAAGCCCAAAGAACCATCTATTGCACTAAACGGAGCGGGTTGGACTGGGACGCTGATTCTCTCTAGTGAGCCGACGACGTTAAAGGAAAATCACAGATCTCTTAACAAACTGGCTCCTGTCGTCATTTTAACCACCGAATCGTGGGTCTGGATCTAGAGGATCTGGTGATGTAGGCCAGGGGCCACTGAGCTGGGTTTTCAGTCTCTGTGGTGGTTCAGAGTCTCTGTGTGATGGTTTCAGCCTGTTTGTGGTCTCTCTGTGAAGAAATCCACTAACACGACTTTCAGTTTGACGCCCTCCTGTGTGGATGGTGACCTGATCCTGGACTTAACAAAGCAAGACCCAGTTTGTAAGAAATGTGCTTTTCCTTTAGTCCATCGTAGCTGCTAACCCACATTTACTAAAGATTCTGAAAGATCAGAACCAGTAGAACCAGTAGAAATGTTTTAACACACGCTGTGGTTTCTAATGGTTAAATATCTGTTCTCTCCTTGTTACCGTCCTTGTCTACGTGATGCTGCCAAATGTGACATGACAGAAGCTGTGATGCTCACTGACTCTGTAGAAATCCTGCTCTCAGTCACACTGCAACAAAGTGATGGTGACCCATCGAACACTAAAGGTACCAGTAGAAATCAGTCTGGTTTGCATATTTAATAGTTTTGATCATTTCATGTGAAGTGTCCCTCAGGTGCTGAGCAGCAGCTCCTCAGACTGAGCATCACGACTTGATCATGTTCAACCAGCAGACCAACAATAAAGATACTGAAATAACAACAACAACAAACACTCTGAGCTGCAGGTCGTCTCTGCCGCCGCAGCCTCCGAGCGTGAGAACTGATCAGAAACTGTACAAGAGCTGAAGAGAACAAACTCGTAGGGTTCCTCCTGTTCAACGACCCGCTCTCTGGTGCTGTTAATACGTCTGGGCGGCGTTTGTGCCTTCGTGTTATCACGTTTTTATAAATTATAAAAAGGACTAGAAATTGTTTTGGCATCTTTTGGGCACTTGATCAAAACCAGTGAGTTCATCCGACATGTTGGATATTTGAAGGAGCCCTGGTAGAAAAAAAAGGGAGAACAGGAAACAGATTGTGACCAATAGGAGCAGCCGGGTCGGGAAGTGGAACACAGTCACATACAGAGTCATCAGGAGCAGAACCGAGGCAGGTGTAACACCTGCAGGGGGCGGAGTCTGTGACGGGTCGGGTAGTTCTAAAGTGCCTTTATACATGTGGAGAGGAGGGGTCAGAGGTCAAAGGTGCCAGGTGGGTTTGTCCAGTAGGAGAGTTCACAGGACCAGACGTCCTAACAGGTGTGTGTGTGTGTGTGTGTGTGTGTGTGTGTGTGTGTGGCTCGACTCGCAGCAGGTGATACCTGACACCTGGGGCAAATTCCCTGCTTCTGTTGCCATGGAAACAGGAGGACATCATTAGCAGAGTCAGGATGTTCTGATAACCTGCTGCCACAAACCCCTCGAGGTGACCGGGTCTAAATGTACGGAGTGATCTGATTGGTGCGTCGTCCAGGACGACCTCCACCTGGCTGAAATGACCTTCAACCTGCTGCGAGTCAAGCTGTGAGCACCGAGAGCTGAGGGGAGGCTGACGGTGTGTGTGTGATGACGTGTGTGTTGAAGCGTGTGTGTCCTCACAGTGGCCCGTGCTGGGCCTCGTACTTGGCCAGGATGTTCTTGGTGCGTCCGAGCTCTTTCCTCAGGTCGGCCACCTCCAGCCTCAGAGCCGAGTTCTCCTTCTCCAGGAAGCCGGCTCGGATGGCGATCTGGTTCTCTTTGAGCCGCCTGGCGTCCCGGGACCGTTTGGCAGCCAAGTTGTTCTTCCTGCGCCTGGCCCAGTATTTGTCATCCTGCTCGAAGGACACGAAGTAGAGAGAGGAGACACGAAAAGAGGAAATTACTTCAAAGAAAGACAAACACAGAGGAGGAGCGTTCGGCTCAGGTGTTGGCTGTAACCAGCAGGTATCTGCAGAGCTCGTCTGGACCGCAGCCACACACAGATCCAGTGTTCATGTCAAATTAAAAACCAAATCCTCTCAGCGAGCAGCTCTGCTGCCTCACACAGCTCCATGTAAGCCTCTTAACCACGAGCCCCCGCCCCCGAGGCAGCACCGGCCAATGGGAGAACAGATATCTGAGACCACAGGTTGGATCTGGCTGCAGGTTCAGGAACTTTCTACCTCACAAGAACCAGTTTGAGGAACTTATCACACTGTAAACGTCTGGTAAACGTGACTCCACGTCTTCCTCCAACCCTCTGCACAGTTCTCCACATGCTGTAAACGTGTTTTTATTTTAGAGTTTAAGCTGTTTTCACTATTATTACTTCATTTGTCTGATTCGTTCATTAAACTGAAACTTTAACAGCACAACTTTACTCTTCACGTCTCGATACGTGTTGAACGTCTGTCTGCAGAGGAAGACGTCAAACATCAACCGTGCTCTGAATAAAAAATCTGTTTCTCTGGTCCATGTTTAGTTAACAGAACCAGAAAAGGACCTGCTGGTCTAACAAACTTTTCAGACTGAGGGGCTTCAGCTGCAGAAAACCATCTTTCACCTTCAGAACCAGCTCCAAATTACCTTCAGGTCTTCTGGGATGAACACCTTGCGAGCTTTCTTGATCATCGGCTGTGGTTTCAGCTCCTCGGCAGAGAACTTGCGCTTGCGTGGGTCGAAGATCTCCTGCCCCGGCACGCTGGACAGGGCCAGGTCTGCCGGGTCAGGCTCGTATCCGACGGGAACCTGGATGGAGTCTGGGTCGATGGGGCTAGGAGTGTTTCTGGAGTTCGGGAGACCTGGAGGACGAGAGGTCAGTGGGTGAATGAATGATCTGTGTTTGAAAGGATGGAAACTGGAAAAAGCCCAAAGAAAATCAAACGGGATCAACTGCAGTAAAGACACGGTCCACATTACAGAATCGGATCAGAACCATTTTTAAAGAACAATGTTTATTAAAGTAACGTCGTTTGACTGGAGCAGACGCTGCAGTGTTGAGCTGCAGCCACCAGGTGGAGTCACAGCTGCACCTACAGGGTCTGGAGCTGCTGCGTGAGCAGATCAGGAAACATTAATGAGACCTTCTGAGGTTTTTAATTCATTTTGGTCGTTTTCTGGTGTTTATGAGTCTGTTTCTGATCATTTCACACGTCTGTGTATAGTTTTTATCCCTGTGTCTCTTTATTTTCAACCGTCTGTGGTCGTTAATACTATTAATGATCTACCATCTGAGCCCCTTCATATCTTTTACCTGAGCTCTATGACAAAGAAGACTCGTTCATATCAGGCTCTGACTCTGGGCTTGGACCCCGTAGGTCAGTTTCAGACTGTATGAACTGTACTGTGGTATTTTATCCCATCTGCCTCAGTGAGTCAGGACTAAACAACAGAAACTTGTCTAATAATGTTAACAACAAAGCAGCAGCTGACGTCCAGTCACACATTAGATTTCCCGGTCATCACTGTCAGACATTATGCAACAGTCCTCATTAACACAGGACCACAGAAGAAGACGGCACATAGTGTCAGAACAGGTTTCAGTTGAACATGAGCTTAGAAAATATGAAATAAATAAAGCACAAAGAGAGAAAGTGGGTATGGAAGCTCAGGTGTGCCAAAAAAGAAAATCTAATTCATAAAAAAAGACAATATGCTGTTACTATAATAAATATAATAATATAATTATAATAATATAATAAATGACTGTATGAGACACTGAGTTCATTATTTTATATGGAGCTTTGATAGATGAATAGAAATAGAACAAAAAGAAAGACTTCTTTACACATTACAATAAATATAGTAGCTGTAACTTCTGTTCGTTTGGCAAAAGTTCATCCAGAACACGAGCTTTAAACTCCCGTCTGAATAAAAACTCCTGCGTGACAAACGATTCAACAGGTTCCTCTTTCTCTGTGTGACACTGAGCCTTCATTTATTATGCAGCTCTGATAAGATCTGATTCTCTGATTACAGAACCCGACGCTCCTGAACGGGTTTGGAGTCACGAGTGAAGGTGACTAAGACCAGCTCCCCGCCCTCCATGAGCCCCAGCAGCAGTTCTTGGAAGAGGCTATTTGTTTTTCCTCTGCACCTGGTCCTGCACAGGTCAGGACCAGGTGTGAGACCATGTTCTCTCTTGGTGAAGGTTAGTTCACACGGATCCTCGCAGACATCAGAAAATGATAAAATCCACTTAGTGCAAAGATTTGTGTCATTAAAGCTTCAAACCAAAACTCTTCTTCTGCAACAAACCGACATTTTTCTCCTTTTTTTATAAACCTGAAAATGTTCAACGTGCTTGAGGAAACTGGATAAACATCAGACTACGAGGTTCGGGTAGAGCAGAGTAAGAAGACGAACGAGACATTTACTAATTATGTGTAGAAAACTCAACACAACTCAAGTCAGAGTCGCTGTGAGAACAACTTCAAACCCTCAGTGGACCTCAGGACCAGCTGTACACACTCTGCATCTCCCTCACTGGTGTGTTTAGTCAAAACACACTCCAGTTTATTTTATGTTAAACCTTCTTTAATGAGAGAGATGTAGCACGGAACCACTGCAGAACATGTGAATACCAACTTTATAACAGGGACTTGAACGCAGCACTGGTTGGTGTTTCTGAGGTGGAGGAGCAGGTGGCAGCTGAACAGCAGCACATGATGTGTCTTGTTGCCATAAACGTGTCACTGACAGACGTCCTGACACGTGCATGTGTGTGTGTGTGTGTGTGTGTGTGTGTGTATCAGCACATGTTCCCTGTATCAGCTGCAGTTCCTGATGTTTCCCATGGAGCCAAGTGTTTTACATCTGCGACACGAGTGGAGCCGCTGCTAACGAACAGAACCTCACTCTCAGTGTGACACAAGACAAAAGTCTCATCTGAAGTATTTACAGCTGAATAGTTCAGTAAAAATAAAGGTAACTTTACTACTAAAGTAACTTTACTCTTCAGATATTTCTGTAGTAGAATTGAAAAACTAAAGTTTCTCACAGTACAATTTAATTCTAATAGTAGAATTAAAAATGTCCATCAGGTCACTGGTTTCCAACCTGGAGGTCACAACCTTCCCAATGGGTCACAAACTGAACTACGACGGTCCTAAAACTAATTTTTCACGGACAGTACGAATGACACATACTCAGGTTAAAGTTCAGCTGGGGGTTCTAACAAATACTGTAGAAATTCAGGGTTTGGAGCAGACGTAGGAACAAAACTAGACTTTAGACGCTTGAAGTCGTCCTGTCCACACGTTCAGTGGACCGGAGGTTGAAAGACTTCAGGTTGAGCAGCGACTCCACCTAAGAGCAGGATGAGGATGTTTGTGCTTCTTTAGTCCCTCCACCTCCTCTCTGTCTGTCACTCCGTTTGTTTTTCTGCTGAACCCTGGCTAACCCCGGCTGTTCCTGCCTCCATATCTGCAGCGCAGTCGTGGGGCCATGTGGGAATACAAATATGCCAGATTATGCCGTAGATTACTCAGCTATATTTAGACATGAGAGCAGCAGATTAATGCTGACATCCACAGGACTGAGAGTGCAGTTTGGTGCTGATGTGCACAGACAGCAGAAGAACACAGTGAGGAAACACCAGGACATGTCACCAGTTGTGCAGCTCTTCACTTCTTTTAGCCTCTTTTAGCTTCTAGAACTCATCATAATCTCACAGTAGAACACTGTTACCTGGACGAACCTGCACGATTCATCAAGTTGATTCATCATTAAATCTACGTTGGAGCTGATCGTGTGCAGTAGAAGACTGCAGAGAACCTTGATCCAACAGTGAATTCAGTGAATTATTATTATTATTATTATTATTAACGCAGCGTCATTCAATAAGATGTAGAACGTGTGAGGAAGCGTCGTTCAAATATCAGCTCCAGGACTGAACTTTAATAACAGTCGTGCAGTCGTGAACTGTACCGACCAGGGAGGAGAATTCCACACTGCAGCTCTGCCTGTGTGTGTGTGTGTGTGTGTGTGTGATTATTAGTTGATGTGAATGTAAACACAGTAGGAAAATGTGTGTGGATATGAGGGTTGCCGCCCCCTGCCCTACTTCTGCAGAGAACACTATGTTCTTAAAACACTGATCTCATGTTGAGACAGGCATGCACACACACACACACACACACACACACACACACACACACACACACACACACACACACACACAGTCACATGTCTCTGCATGCTGTGAAAAGGCCACTTGTTTTTTTTCCTCAGAAACTTAAGGAACATAGAAAAAAAAAGAGTTAAAGCGGAAGTTGTCATGTTCACACGAATACACACATGTTGCTACACACACACACACACACACAGGCTGAGGCCAGGACATCTGTTGAGGTGTTGAATCTGACACCTCTCTCACTCCTGGCTTCATCGCTGGTCGTTTATTTCTTGCAGCTCAGAGCGATCGTTACTACTCGGACAGTTTTCCCTCCTCTGTGAGGTCGGAGCTGAGCTCTAAACCAAACACACCCTTGAACTGTTGTCTCACTCTTACACAGCACTTTCTAGGCACGATAAGGTCAAGGGTTTCAACTTTGCCTTCTTGTTCAGTGTGTTCTCTGTGAGGTTAAAGTAAGATTAACAGGTAGAACGACGGATCACAGAAAAACAAAGTTGAACTGTGAGACGAGCACATGTACACTTCTGTTCCAGCCACTAGACCAGTAAGAACATGCTGTCAGAGATTATTATTTGTCCCCATGGCTGACTAACCATATTTTTACTAGAACAAAACTGCCTCCAACAGCAGCATTGGATCCTCCTGATTTATCTGAGCCGGGTTTCAGCTTCAGGATAAAGAACGTTCAGAGTAAAACAACCAAAACAATAAAAGACTCCCGTTAAGTTACCTGCTCGTGCCGGGCTGCTGTGCAGGCAGTTTGGGGAGACGACACTCGTGTGTATGGATGTGGAGGCGTGGTTGCTGAGGTCCATCACCGAGGGCGCCGGTGTGGGCGGGGCTGGGGGCATGATTGGCGGCTGACGTGATGGAGCGTGTGGTTGGTGCTGGTCATGGTGGTGGTGTGAGGGGCTGGAGGGGATGCCGTTCTCTGACAGGAACTCTTCCAGGTCCATGTACTCCAGCTGGAAGGTGTCTCCATCATAGGGCAGGGTCTTGTCCCACAGGGTGGGGCCCAGGAAGGCCGACTGGGGGGCACTGCGCTCCTCCTCCAAGTTCTTCTCCTTCTCCTGCTCCTTTGTGAAAGCTGCAGAAGACGGAAGGACCGGGTCAGTACAAAGCCTCAAGATAAAACTGTTCAGGTGTAAATGCTGGTTATCAATTATCAGTTATTAGTTATCAATTATCAATTATCAGTTATTAGTTATTAGTTATTAGTTATTAGTTATTAGTTATTAGTTATTAGTTATTAGTTATCAGTTATTAGTTATTAGTTATTAGTTATTAGTTATTAGTTATTAGTTATCAGTTATTAGTTATCAGTTATTAAAAAAGGTCGTTTCTCCTTCAAACCAGTTTAATTTTCTGATCTTACATTCACGCCTGCAAGAACATGTCAGCATCAATGTTTCCAAACCCAGAGGTCAGAGGTCGAGCTAACGACTCATCACATCAGTTTTAGTTTGGTATGAAGTCACATACAGGTAAAGCAGGGTTTGTGGTTTCAGGCACCTGAACAATCACACTTAAATATAGAAATAGGAATAAATGTGTGATGTTTGTTTAAATGTTTGTCATGACAGGAAACACAGATCCGCCGTGCACGTCAACACAAATCTCTAATGAGTAAATCTTCACTTTGACCTGAAGTGACACAGGTGAAACAAGAAGACAGAACCGCCTCACATGATTTTACAGCCTATGAGGAACACGAGAGAGGGGTCGTGAGCGCTGAGGTCCCCACACAGGAGGCATTATGGGTAAAAAACTATTTTTAAAAAGCCAACATGAAGTCACAGGATGACAAATCCCCAAAACTCCTCATGGAGCTGGTTCAGACGACTGTTTACCACAAAGTTTCAGACCAAACTAAACAAAGACGTGACGGCAGCCGTGTTCAGATAAAGGGTCACAGAGGGACTCAGGACGTTTCTTCAGGAGTCTAAAAGTTCTTAAAGTGAAACATGCAAATGTCACTTTTATGGGTTCATGCACCACAGAGGTCATAAACCACCGCTGGGAGTCGTGTCTCTCCTGCTGATCACAGGATTTCTAAAGGACTGATGTTTTTTATCCTTAACCAGGTCATCGAGGACACACGGTCACATCTTCACCTCTGTTTCTTTCTTGTTCAGGGACATTAAAGGTCCAGAGACCTGATTTAAAGACACAGAAAGCAGGTGAAACACAGAGCTGTGATCAGTGCTGTGATGGACTGATGATCTGGAACAACGTGGACAGCTGATAGTTCCCTAATGTTTCAGGTAAAAGCATCTTCTTCTCCATTCAAACACGTTTCCACTGTGTTGGCTGCAGCCTGATGTCTCCCTGTAGTCAGATCCTATAGTTCTAATACAGACTGGTCGGTGCTCACAGCCCTGTGTTCTGTGGGAGGGGGTTCACTGAGGGGGGGTTACACTTTTGACCTCAGCATTAGTAAAACCTGCAGCTTGTCCCTTTGCTTTCAGTTGTGCACATTAGTGTGTGGGCAGAAACTCCCACTTCTGGTCTGACAACACACCAACTCTCTGACTGCTTTGAAAACTTTTTGCCTGAGGCTCTGACTCAGTTCACCGAGTTCACAGATGCGCCGTCAGCGCAGTCTCCATTACGCACGGACCTGTTCAACATTCATTATTATTGATGGATTCATTATGGAGCTCACAGCTCAGCAGCAGCAGCATCAGTCACATTTGTTCTAAACCAATCTGTAAAATCCTCCTAGTCACAGTGTGAACGCAGCTGCGACACCTTTTCTCTCTAACTTCACCTTCATGATGCAGCGGCAGCTTCATCGGGTTCTCCAGCAGAGACTTGAGGACTCCGTGCGTCGCTGCGGGCAGGAAACTTGGATTACACGGGACGGGGTGTCGGGACATCTTCTCCATCACGCCTCCTTGCACTGAGATCCAAACAAACACGACAAGGCAGAAAGCAGAAGTGAAAACAGTCAGAGGAGTGAGAATCAGCTGTGGTGGCGGCGGCTCTTCCTCTGGAACCTACATGAGGACCAAACAGAGGAGTGCTGAACAGAAACAAGAGTCTGAGCAGGACGAGTCGTGGAGCTGCTGCGGAGTCTGACCGGGCTGCAGGAGGCGGACTCACAGAGTCCTGATCCCATGTGAGAGAGCGGAGGACGGCTGACGTCAAACCGGCAGCCGAACCCCGCCTCTCCCCCCTCCCATCAGTCTCCCTGTCTCCCTGTCGGTCTGTCTGTCTGTCTCCCTGTCTGTCTGTCCGCACAGATCAGCCCACAGACATTTAACACATCCTCAGAGGGTAAAGACAGCCCCCCCCGCAGCCCCGGTGTAGGACTCAGCAGGTGGTATCACCTGTAGTCAGAGTCTCTTCCTGCTTCATTCACCTCTCAGTTTTCTGTATTTCCTGATTCTCTTGTCTGTAAAAAGCTCCCTGACTAATGCATCAGGATAAATGACATGAAATAATCAATAAATAACAATATTAATCAATAAATAACGATAATAATCAATAAATAACAATAACAATCAATAAATAACAATAATAATCAATAAATAACAATAATAATAAAAAAAACAATAATAATCAATAAATAACAATAATAATCAATAATAATAATCAATAATCACACGTCTTTAGAATGGATCTGAAACAGATCGGACACGTTTACAGCACGTTTATCACCTGTTTGTTTATCACCTGTTTGTTTATCACCTGTTTGTTTATCACCTGTTTGTTTATCTCCTGTTTGTTTATCACCTGTTTGTTTATCACCTGTTTGTTTATCTCCTGTTTAACTTTATTTGTTTTGTAAGAACAGAACAGAACAAATATACAAAACGAGTCCTCGTCATGTAAATGTCCCAAGACGGTGACGGTCAGGACGTTTCTGACTGAGCAGACTGTGTCTGGACTCGTCCCTGCAGTCTAATGAATGTCTGATTGTGTCCACACATGTTCAGCTACAGCAGGTGGAGGATGGTTGGAGCAGGGTTTGATCCACACAGCTACAACAGTCGTACTAATCGTACTCATCATGGTCGGTTCCATCTTTAACAGCCTCACTGAGACAGTTTGAACGGTTCATTCATGTTTTCTGTAGTTTAACATCAGTTCCTTTATTTCAGACATCACACTGAGGAATGCTGGGTCACATGAGTGGGCCGGCCTGACCTACTTTTATCCAATGAGAAGCTGCCGACTCCCTCTCTCCTCCCCCTCCTCCCCCTGCTGCCCGGTCACATTGAACCTCATGTGTTTCAGAGCAAGAGAAAAACAAATGCTGCAAGGAGGGAGGAGGGGTGAGGAGAGGAAGCAAGGAGAGGAGAGGAGAGGAGGAGGCCAGAGGGGACGAAAAGGGAGATAGCAGAAGATGACAGGAAAGGAAAGGAGGGAACAAGGAAGGAAAGGATGTGAGAAAGTAGGAGAGGAGAGAGAAGGAAGTGGGCGAGAGGAAATAAAAAAGAAGCAGGAGCGATGAGAGAGAAGGAAGCAGGAAAGAAGGAAGGAAGGAAGGAAAGAAGAGAAGGGAGGAAGGAAAATATAGAATTTGACCACTGAACATTAATATTGTACGTATGAGTAAGAAATGTTGTTTAATGTTAATGTTCAAGGTTCTATTCTGTCTGCAGAACCCGATCTTAGATACAGAACAGCAGCTAAACACCATATGTGACAATATGGAAAAGGAGTCGTCTGCAGCTTTGACAAATCCCCATCAGCCACGCTCTCGTTAAAACTTCCTTAGCAACAGCGGTTGCTAAAGCACAGCGATGTTGTGACGACCTCTGTGAAAGAGGAAAGTAGGACAGAGCTCAGACACGCCTGCTTCACGACTGGACCAAACACAGCTGTGACTCATCCAAACCGGCTTCACCTGAACTGCTTTGTTAAGGATCAGGGATCCCTGAGCGACTTAGTGTAGTGAGAAACCCAGGAAGTAAATACTGAGAGACGTGTGCTGCTCTCAGAGAATCGTCATCACTAACTCTGAACTTTGACCTCAGCTCAGCCGGAGACCGGAGTGAGGTTGAGTCAAAGCAAGAAGATCACTGTGGTTACTCTCAGGTTCATGTTCTATCTGCAGTAGTAGTAGTAGTAGTGGTAGTAGTAGTAGTGGTAGTAGTGGTAGTAGTAGTAGTAGTAGTAGTAGTAGTAGTGGTAGTAGTAGTAGTAGTAGTAGTAGTGGTAGTATAGTATAGTATAGTCGTAGTATCGTAGTAGTAGTATAGTAGTGTATTAGTGGTAGTAGTGAGTCGTAGTAGTCGTAGTAGTAGTATTCGTATAGTAGTATAGTAGTGGTAGTGGTAGTAGTAATAGTAGTAGTAGTAGTAGTATAGATAGTAGTAGTATTAGTTAGTAGTCGTATCGTAAGTAGTAGTAGTTCGTAGTAGTGTTAGTAGTCGTAGTTAGTCTTCGGTAGTAGTTAGTAGTCGTCGTAGTGGTAGTCGTAGTAGTAGTAGTAGTAGTAGTAGTAGTTGTAGTAGTCGTAGTGTAGTAGTAGTAGTAGTGGTTGTAGTAGTAGTAGTAGGGTAGTCGTAGTAGTCGTATCGTAGTGGTAGTAGTAGTAGTAATAGTAGTGGTAGTAGTAGTAATAGTAGTAGTAGTAGTAGTAGTAGTAGTAGTAGTAGTAGTAGTAGTAGTAGTGGTAGTAGTAGTAGTAGTAGTAGTAGTAGTAGTAGTAGTAGTGGTAGTAGTAGTAGTAGTAGTAATAGTAGTGGTAGTAGTAGTAGTAATAGTAGTGGTAGTAGTAGTAATAGTAGTAATAGTAGTAGTAGTAGTAGTAGTGGTATTAGTAGTAGTATTAGTAGTAGTATTAGTAGTTAAGTAACCCTCCGACCTTCCTGAACTCCGTCCACCTGTAGATCTGAGCTGTGTCACACTTGGATAAAACATCACCTTTAGGAGCCAGAGTTCCTTTTTCATTATGAACCAGAGTGGCACTTGTAGAAGTCGTCCAGCTACAACACTGAGACTGATCATAGTTGTAGTCGGGTTACGAGTCCTGTGAATCTGACGACCTCTCACCTTAGAGGTTGGTATGTGACCAGATTCAGCTTCTGTCACTGTGGTTACTCAGCTTCACCACAGCTCCGTCGTGCTTCTTGTGTCCTTCAGTCACTGCTACGTTTCCATCTGATCCACTGTTTGTTTCCTAAATGTTAGCAGGACACACCTGACCTTTACCCTCTCCGTTACCTGGGTCGTCACTGGAAAACGACGCTGAGGTGCTCACAGTCACATTAAATGTGTGTTATGTGTTACAGCAGCAGCTTCAGTGTTCCACAGCAGACACGTCTGCTTCTTATCACTGACAGTTATCACCTGAACCTCTGCAGCTCAGTGACGTTTGTTGTGAACCGGTTCACAGATCGACGCGGTGCTGATGATCCATCATTTGTTCCCTGTTTGACTGTAAAACGTCTAAAGTCTAAATTGGATTGGTTTCCAGTCTAATTGGTGCTGAGGAGCTCATTTGGACAGTTGATACTTTAAGACTACAGTTACACAGAAGCTCTTGTTTTGTGGGTCGCGAGCTGTAAACAGCCTCATGCTCACGTAACCCCAGTGAGAGCGTCGTACCTGCACTGGTCTTTCACCAGTACCGGGCTCTGTTTATGATTTATATAACCAAAGCTGGCCTGAATGAGCTCAGTCAGCGTCGACCCCCTGGTACTGCTTAAGACTTAAAACGTGGCCGAGCCAAGACCTATTTCCAGCCGTAAGAAACAAAGCGGTTAGCGAGACCTCTCATCACGAACAAGTGAAATAAAACCTGTGGAGTCATGTTGGGTTTTCTGTTGGACTCATCTTCAGTGACGTAGTTAAACAGGTCAACCAGCGACTGACCGCAATCTGTTTTGGTTGAGCTTTCTAATCCAATCGGGAGTTATTGATGCTCTGATTTCTCCAGGTTGAATGAAGGAAAAGAGGATTTGCAGGTTGTGTAACTTGTGATTTGGTTGTAAAGTGTTCAGACACAAACAAAGAGCAGGACTAAAGCATGCAGCTCTAAAAATAACAGAGTCACGATCCTGAAATCTAAAGGTAACAGCAGCTCCAGGCGTCGAGGGCACGCTGTGGCACAGAAAGGCCAAAGATAATAAAGAGTCTGACGTGTTATTAACTCTGGAATCTGATGCCAGAGTGTGTTTGTTTCTCCGTACATCACCCATCGACTCCACCCAGGGATTAAAGAGGACGGCTTGGTTTTACCAAGCAGACCTCAACCCGGGGGCCTCAGAGGTCAGGGAGTCTCAGTGAGTTTTAGAGCTTGTACTTCAACTTGAGTAAAGAATCTGAAGTACTGCGTTGTAGGAGTATTTTTCACAGTAAATACACTTTTAGTTGAGTATTCAGTTTGTGTACTTCTCATCTCAACTACACGTGCTGACTAATCGTTTTTCTTTGCTCTGAAGAAGCTGATGCAGTCGTTTAAACAAGAAGGATGTTGAACTAAGGTTTGGTCTGAATGTGTGTGTGTGTGTGTGTGTGTGTGTGTCATGTCATGAGTGTTTCCAAGCGGCAGATATTTATAGTTTCACAAGCTGGGAAATCAATATTCGGAGCCCCGGGCAGGAAGAATATTGGCTCTGCTCCTCCACCTCCAGCCCTCGCACACACTATAAATACAAACACTCACATCACACACTCCATGTAAATGTTTCCCTCATCGACCTGTTAACATGAAGCTAAACAGCAGATGAGTCCTGTCAGAACAGAGTCGGTCTCTGAATCGTTGTGCTGTGACATAACGTGTTCAAATCCAGTGGTGATTCAGAACCACATGTGAGGACACGGTCGACCAGTCGTGAAGCTGCTGCAGGAGTTTTAGTCTGAACTGTTTAGATTCCAGGTCTACTGGGTCAAAACATCTCACAGCTAATTGACCTGTGTGAAACCACCTGCACACGATTCTTCAGTCACCATCAGTCTCCATCCATGACTCTAATCAGGGCAGCAGCAGCGCGGGATCAGCGATGGAGAGGCCACGACAGAGAGGAGCCTCAGGATGTACACAGAATGTCCTGATCAGTGTAAATCATCACCGTGGGGCCGTGACCGATGATGGAAACAGAAAGAGCAGCAGGGTTAGGGTTAGGTGCAGGCGCAGCATCCGTCATCAGATAATGAAGCTGGTAGGTTCATTTCTTTACGGTGTTCTGCTGCAGAACGATAGAACCTACAGAGAACCTGCACTGGTCTGTCGACCACTGAGTCTTGTTAGTTTGCACAAGCTTGTAGCAGCAAACTACGGCTTCGCTGTGGAATGTTCTTCTCAGAATAGTTTGATCCACTGAGGAAATGTTCAGACACAGAGAACGTCTGCAGCAGCAGCACGAGTCACAGAGAAAGAGACGGACGCCTCCTTCTCTCTGAGTTGGAGAGATGTGAAGTCACAAACACGAGTCTCTGTCATCTTCTGTCACACTGAATAAAGTTTTAATACATTTGAAGAAATGACTGAAAAATGAGAAAGTTTAAAACAACAGAAAACAAAGTTGAACATTTTATATTTTCTTTTATTCAACAGTAAAATGTCCACAGGAGACATGGAGACATTCATTGTTCTTTGACTGTTCACTGATAATCCAGCACTGAATACAGAGACAGTAGTTTATTATTTCACAGCTCAGAAACCAGTTGTTAGGTTTCACTGGTGCAACATGATTTAGTACATCGGACGTGCAACGGGCTGGTGGTGAGAACTTCATAGACAGACTGAGTGAAGGGTTGAGTAACCTGGATACTACAGGTGAGAAATGAAACAGTGGGATCAGACGTCATGTTGACACAGTAAATAACAGAGAATGATACAACTCAGCTGCAGTAACGGTAAATGAATCTTTCAATAATCAAGTTGTGATGAGATGAATGAAGCTACTTGAAGAGAGGTGGTGGGTGGTGCAGGTCTGTCAAACCAGAGTCCAGAGTCCAGTGTGAGGTTGAGTTCAGAGACAGATCATGAGGTGGGTGGTGTGAATGTTGTTCTGCCAGATCGTACAGGAATGTGTTGTGTGTGTAACTGTTTTCAGTTGAGTTGTATAGAAACGTCATTTTAAGCCGACTGGGTGGGACAGAGGTCACCGGAGGGACAACCTGCTGCACGTTCTTACATCTCCGTCTCTACGGACGGGCTGGGTCTCCGCTCCGTCCCCTCTGGGTCCCGCTTTCCCTGCAGCTCTGAGGTCTCTGAAGGAGGAGGAGCAGGAGGCCCTGAGGTGTTGGTGCTCGTCACGGGGCGGCTCCACGATGTCGTCTGGGTTATGTGACTGTTGCAGGTCAGAAGATAAAAAGATAAGACGATTTTAATAAGAGGTGAATCTGAGTGTTTGCTGGAACGTGTGCGACTCCTCTTACTTGATGTAGTACTTCACTCCGTCTGCAGTGTAGGCCTCCTCCCACCCATAAGGAAGACCTGCAGGGGAGAACCATCATGTTTAATGTGGTTTGTCCTGTGGAGAGTCCCGTTTTCTGTGTCACTCTCGGTTTGAAACATCCAGTAGCCACCGCCCCGTTCTTTACCACTGATCCCTCCACTTACTGCACAAGCTGGAAAATAAAACAAGTCTCTAAACGTGGTTCAGTGAACAAAAGGAGCCAAAGTTTCAAATGCTGCCCTGCGGCATCAGCTCGGAAAGTGAAACCAACTGTTTAAGGTGTTGAGAGAAAAGAGGGATCACGAAGCCTCTGATGACAGAGAAACTGTGCACAGAGCGGCTCGTATTCAAATCCAAACCTAAAGCCACCTTCAGTCTGTTAAACATTATTCAAATTCGTTTTCCAGCGAAGCATGGTGTGATAATTAGCAGGTGATCGAGGCTCCAGCGTCAAACTGGGATGACGAGACAACTAACATTTACTGTGATGAACAAACTGATTCTCTGCTGACGTCTGACTTTCACACACACACACACACACACACACACACACACAGGCTCCAGGTCTGAACTTCTGTTTCTACCTCCACCAGCTTCACTTCACTCACAGACGTGACGTCATGAAGAGCGCTGGTTAAAAACTTACTGTAACTGCAGATACAACAAAAGTTGAAGTGATGATATCTGACGACATGCGCTGTCTCTCTCTGTGAAACCTGAATTCATTTGTTTTTGATCAACACTTTGGGTTTAAGATCTACAGATGAATAAAACATGAAGGTTCTGCGTATGTTGCACCTGTGTTGTTACTTTTCTTCTTCACATTGTTGTGTTGCTGACGTCCAGTGAATCTGATTTCCGTCTAAGTCGAGTAGCTCTGCTGCTGCTAGCAGGAGATAAAATGATGATGAATTCATCAGTCGGCTAATTTACATTTTTACTGCTGTGCGTTTCACGGTTTTAAGGATGTTTTATTGGGATTATTTCACTTCTCAGTTTTTTTGTCTTCAGTAATTTGGAATATTTTAAATCCAGTTCGTAACTAAACTAGAATCATTTCTGGGAAAAAGACTTTTTACAGTCGTTCTAACAGAACCAATATTTCATTTTGTTTTTCCAAAATAGGCTGAATAACGTGTTTGTGTGTTGGAACATGTCGCTCAGTACAACTGTTATCAGGAAACATGCAGAGTTCTTAATTAGGACGCAGAGCTCAGATATCAAATATAGACTCAGACATGTTTTCCCAGTGTAACACAGGCGGCTCGAACCCTGGTGTAGGTGTTTGTCTGGATGCACTTCTCAGCTTTAATGATCCAAACAGACACACAGTCACTAATTTGTACTGGTGCAGCTGTCATAGCAACAGAAACACAAAGACGTGGCTAATGAAGCCACACAGACATCAGGTGTTGGTCCTCGTCCACGAAGAGTGTGAGACAAATGTTTTCCCACTGATTCACGCTGCAGCTTCAGCTCCGTCAGCGGAGGACTGAAACAGTCCTGCTCTTATAATAATCTGGGTCTGTTTGGTTAAAACTAATCAAACTGTCCAACATATCACACTCCACACGAACTGACTGTTAATAAGATGACACATCAACAACTCCGGACTGAAAGCACTTTGTTTCTTTTACTTCCTGCAGGAGAAGAATCAAACAGGAAGAAGACGCTCGTCGCTGCAGAGGAACAACTTTATTTTGCAATGACACAGTCGGTCGAGGGCAGATATGTCAGAACCACACGGTACAAAACAAGCTCCCACTGGCTTCACAGTAAATCTTTACAAAAATAAACCTCATCCCATGATAACTTACAGCCTGATAGATTACAGTTCAAATGAATTAAATGTGTAAAGAAAATCGTGGGATTTTACAGAATCTGATGTTTTATAATATGAAGTCAGTGAATATGTCTCATATCCAGATCTGAGGCTCCGTTAAGGTAATTAAACAAACTGTTTCCAGCTCCTCCCAGTTCAGCAGGTTCACACAGTTTCTAGTCAGAGGATGGAAACCTTTTGGGAACCTTTTCATTGTTGGCTCTAACCTCCACTTTACAGTATTTAACAAACCTGGGAACTAATGTTATCCTCAGTGGAGCCTCATCACTTTCTGTCCAGTGCTCAAACTGAAATGAGGACGTGCTGGTTAAAGTAAAGGAAACTGTTCACTTCACAGTAACATGTTACACTTTGGACGTTTTACATGTAAAACAATGAGCAGGCAGCTCCACACTCATCAGGACCGTGTGAACTCCTCGTGTTCAGCTTCAGATGTGAGGACACCTGACATCAGCCACAAGCTCCAAACTGCACCAACGCTTCACATCCAGCTGCTGAATGTCAGTGAATCTTTACATTTACAGCGTTTATTGGTGTTTAAAACAAACTCATGGTGATTTTCTTCAGTTACACAGGATATAACCAGATTTCAACCTTATCTCTCCGTCTTACACACAGATGCAGAGAGAAACGGCATTTTAAAGGTCCCAATGTGCAGGTTTGATCCACTTGTTTCTAAATGTTACGACTGATGAGTCATTTATGATCAGAAGCTGTTAAAAGCTGCGCCTTCACGATGCAGCCGCAGGCTGAATGTGTGTAATGAACAAAAACCCAGAGAGCACTCGTTACCTCCTGAATGTGTTTCAGTAGGTGCACGGGAGACGTGGTTGTCATGGCAACAGGATCTGAGTTGCTGCTTGCAAACTACAAATGAATGAACGAGTACGAGTGTGTGAGGAACTGCTCAGTCTGAAGACGTCCTGCTGATTGTTTATCTGTTGAATTCTTTGGTGTGTGTGTGTGTGTGTGTGTGTGTGTGTGTGTGTGTGTGTGTGTGTGTGTGTGTGTGTGTGTAAATGAAGAAGACTAAGTGTCCTGCTGTTACGAGCTTTATGATGTTAAAGCAGAACATGTATCCAGGCAATGAGAGCAGTCATAAAGACGAGCTACAGGTGAATTCAACACACACACGCTCTGCGAGACGTGCACGATATGCTGCTGCTGGATTGGACTGACCTACTTTCTCTCTGCCTGTGACTTGGTTTCATCCCTCTTCATTATCTCTAGCAGGGCACCGTGAAGGATGGAGGATGCTTCCTCTCGCTGCCTGTGTTCCTGAATCACTGCTGTTAATTATGTAACTGTGCACACATCCTCCCACTGATTCTCTGATGGAGGGAAACTAGGTGACTGTGCCACAACACACATCCTGACTACTGCATGGACGTCTTCAATCCTATGTAAGAAGAACAGCCATAACAAAACAAGCTGAGGAGTTCAGAGTCCTGTCACAAACAGTGTAATTTCTGGGAATCGTCAAACTCCTTGGACGCCACAATACAACCTTACTGTACTCGCTGGTGAAGCTCTGTACGCCGAGCCTCCCTGAACTAGCCACCAGCCCTGATTATTTACAGGAAACACATTTCCAGGCCCTCTGAAAGCTGGGAGCGCTCTCTTCTACTGGCTCTGTGTATTTTCTGTGAATGGTTTAATCTCCGGAGCCTGCAGGTCTCCTAAACTCATAACAATCCCAGACCTGTGGCTTACAGAACCCTTTTGCAGCCCCCCTGAGTAACTGAATGCCTCTGTGTATATACTGGAAATGCTTCAAATTTGATCTGTTGATCCACCCACTGCTTCAACCAGCTGTTCCCATAGCAGCTCTGTGTATTTGCTGCAGAGAACGAAGTCCTCGCTGATTTATCTGAAACACAAACCGTGCCGCTAATTTATAATATTGAAGTTTGAATGTTCAGAAACCTTCTTTTCCAAAGCTCTCTGTACGTTTGCTGTTGGTGTGTTACACACTTCAAGTTGATCAGACTGATCAGATCCAAACTGTGTCTAAACTCGACAGTTTGACTTTCATGCAGATGAACTCAGACGTCCAAACTGTTTGTTTCAGAACATTTTCTTAAAATAAGATGTGGTTTAGAGGAAGTCACCGCTGCTGGTATCAGGACTCGATGGCTGTACTTTCCATCTGCCTTTACACTTTCACACCTGTGTTCGCAGGTGAGGAGGTCCTCGATGAGATTTCTACAGTTTGTTTTTTGGTGAATCTACTGCACAAACAGCGTTCAGCCACTCAACACAGAGCTACACACTGATCAGTACAGAAACAGACACAAAGCTACAGTGAGGTGTTTCTAAGTGGCTCTGGACGGGAGCGTCGGCTACAGTAAATAGAACCATATGATTCTGACGTGATTCACTGACGTATAATATTCTTTTATTATGGCTGCTACAGAGACGGAGGCTGGGTAACGTTTAAAGGAATACACCAACGTTTTCATCACCATCATTCTGAAGGTGGATCACGCTGAAGCTCAGTTCAGAGATCGCGGGACACAGAAAATTTACTGTTACCTAAAAACGTTCATGTAGTCCAGCAGCTTCACAGCGCCTTCTCCCAGTGTTTCAATCATCAATGTGAACTTGCACCATATCTACATGTGTGCGTTTCTTTTCCGTGTCCAGGGTAAAACACTGGAGAGAAGCCACAGTTCAGTGTGGTTGACTATTCAGTAAATGTGCAGCTTCACGGAAACAAAACAGTGTTTCATGCAGAGTTAAGACTTGAGTCCAATGCTAACGGCTACTGAGGAGATGAGGAGCTGTCGGGGAGGAGAATGTTCGGATTCGTGGGCGATGTGGATTTCCTGCTGACGTCTCAGAGCCTCGCTGACTTTCTCTTCCTACAGTCGGGTCCTCTAGAAGGTCAGCACTGAAACGGGGAGGACAGTCACTCACAACGGCGGGTCGACAGGATCAGTTTGGTTTCAGCTTCATCCGGTGGGAGTCGCATGCAGGGCAGCACAGAGATAGAGAGGAGGAGGAGGTGGAGGACATGCAGACCTGCGTGCGTGGGGGTGATCACTTACAGTCGACCTCCAGGATGGCTCTGACAGTCCGAGTGAGCTCCTTAGCCTCCTGGGCCAGAGTGGCAGCCGTCCAGGGACTCTTCTTGTAGCGAGGGAGGCCTTGAGACGACGCCCCGACTTTTACATCTCCAGAGCTGCAGACAGAGAAGAGCATGAATCAACAGACAGCCGGGGAGGGAGCCACCATGGAGGTCCCCGGACCCCACACCTTCAGGGCTGTTACGTAGGAGGGAGATACGGGGTTGGGTGTTTGAAATGCCCGCAGGAAGACTCGAACAAGCTGACCAATCAGAACAGAGTGGGGAAGGGGGTTAAAGACGCAAACAAGCCTTTTTAGTCTCAAGGCCGATGACGTGACTTTATAACGTGTATTTGCACTAATTTTCCAGTCGTTGTCATTGAACTAAGCAGACGTAGAGAACACGAGGTGGGATCATGAACAGAGCTTCAGTCAGAGCTTAAAGACAAACAGGACGTTTCTGTTATCAGTTTATCATCAGGATCACAGATGTGGGTTAGTGGGACGGGTCCTTCTCTACCTGCTGGTCCGCTCAGTTTGCTGTTATCATGTGCTGGACCTTCATCCTCATGTTACAGTAATAAACACGTCGTCTTACGTTTGATCCTGTCAAACTGTAACTGTGACAAACCAGTGATTCTCTGCTGACTGGATCCGTCACCACAGTCACTTTGTGCCTTTCTAAATAAATCTAATTGTGTTGTGTTTGAGTTGATGACAAAATTATACATGAAATTCACAATTTTTACTATAGTTATATCGTGTTTTTGTGTTTAATGCTTCGAAGAAGTGACTCAAACACTCATCTCTGCAGTGAAAGCTTTAAATAACACTCCCGAAGCTGCTCGCTGATGAATAAACTCACACCTCCAGTTGTTCCAGTGATGGAGGGAGCTGAAAATTGGCCACGTCGCCATGGTTGCAGCTGTTATTCAGAGATCTGTTCATACTCACGGCGCTCACTTCGCTCCTGTCAGTAAACACAGACAGGATGAATGATGCTTTAATGGCCGGCAGGACTTTGTGGGTTATTATTTGTTTCTCGAAACAAAGGCTCCCATCTTTTCACAGCCTCTAAACTTATTACCTGCACAATGAAATTTCCTGCTCCTTCTCTCCTGGGGGATTTTTTCTTTTCTTTATTGGAGCTCTCAAATCAGGCTGACTAATGGATTTAATGAGAGTGATGTTCAGAATTATAAAAAGTAATTACCTGGCAGCGAGCGGGGAGCACAGAGCCATTTTTTGCTAACAAAGAGGAACAACCCCGCTGCCCTCGATGAACCAATCGACTGAGCAGCTGAGATTTCATCTTACGAGTGGCCTAGAAACAGGTGAATAAAAAGAACAAACACGAGCAGGGGGTCCCGTGGTTATGAAAGACGAATCGAGGTGTCCCACTGACCTGGACTGAAATAAAAGGAAGCCAGGCGGGAGGTGTCATAGCTGAGTGACTTAATAACATGACCGATTGACCTGATTTACAGAAGACTTACACAACCAGCCAGAAGGTGGGAAAGGAAGAAGGAAGAAAGGAAGAAGGATCAAAAAGTCATGAAAGGAGAAGTGAAAGATGAGGATGCAACAAAAAAGACAAAAGCAGTAAAGACAAATACACAGAGTGAGGACAAAGAAAAGGAAACAGAGAAGGAAAGGAGACAGGAAGGAGCAAAAAGGAGGAAGGGAAGGAGGAGTTAACAAATGGAGGCAAAGCCCAAAGAAAGGACAGAAGGAGAGGAAGCATCAACAGTGAGAAAAGATGGAAGTAGAACTGAAGAGCAAAACCAACATCTCTTCTTCTGTGGTGTCTTGACTCCCTGTAGGCCGAGGAGCGCCTCTCTGCAGCTCGCTGCAGGCGGTCATTACCGGAGCTAACTGCTGTTCTACCTCGGCTGAAGTGGGCCGAGCTGGACCGCTCAGCGTGTGTGTAACCTGGGCTAATGGGCTCTGCTCTCTGCAGGATCTCTCATTACATGACTCGAACAAAGGTACTGGAGATCTCACCCACGCTGACATACAGACGTCGGACATGTCGGCACCTTCCAATAAAGTACAATGTCTACATGTTGCTTTAAGTACAAAAGTAAAAGTACTCTGTGTAGAACTGAATGCTGTTGATACCTAAATGTAGAAGTTTAGTGTTTGTTGGAGCTGATTTTAATCAGGAGGTGAATCAGCAGGTATTAATATCTGATCCTGTGAAAAGTCACTAGTAACTAATGATGTGGAAATTAAAGTAACACACAATGAAGACTTGAGGACAGGACCTCAAAACTGTACCTAAACACACACACACACACCTGTAGCTCTTTGTTGGTCCGTGGCCTTCAAGCAGGAACTCCTGAACATTCTGCAGAAACAGAAATGAAACACGTGGCTGAAGGTCTCATCACTACATTTGGAAAATTAGAATCCAGCTGCACCGAGGACGATTTCATGAAGTGGACTCTGCTGGATCAGGTAAAAGCTCTTAAACTCTTCAGTCTTCGTTCTCTGTAACAAGCACTAACACTTCTCCTGTTTTCCCCTGAGTGTAACAGGACTGCGTCACACTGTGTTTTCACCGTGACGACATACAGTATGTCACGTGTTCTCTGCTTTGACCTTTTACCTCCACAAAACTCAGCAGTTTTGCTGTCGACATCTCGAAGCCCTTCTTGCCGGCTTCGCTCTTCCGTAGCTGACACTCCAGGACGGCCACTCTCTTCTTCAGCTCGTCCGTCTCCTCCTGCCGAGAAAACAGAACAAGGAAAACATTTTATTGTGTCAATAAACAAAACCAGCACATGGAGGGGGGGCAGTATTTATCCTCTGTGAGTTACATAACCCATAAAGCAGCATGTATTGTGTTGCAGTTCTTTTGTGCGGACCTGTTCTCCACACTCATACACTGATCTGGAGGTCAGTGCACTCTCAGGGCTTCATGGCAGCGTTGCCCACTGTGACGTCACAACAACGTCACTACTTCTCCTCATGATGCGATCTGAACAGGAGGGGTTAAGGAGAACCTTTGTACAACCTTCATACGTCAACCCACCAGTCCTCCCTGTGGTTTCATTGTTCACCGATGGATTGAGTCGACTGAGAAAACGAAGCCTGAATAAAGTCAGCTTTGTTTGTCTGTTTGTCACCTTGTTGGTCGGCACCGGCTGCTCCACCCTCTGAGTCTTCAGCTCTGCGATCTCAGCCTCCAGCAGGTGGATCACCTCCTCATAGTCCATCTCCATCCCTCGCGCCTGTTTCTGGGCCGCCTCAGCCAGCTGGACCTGAGTCCTCAGAGCCCGACTCTCCTCTGCTCCGAGCTTGACTTCCTGCCAGAAGTTCACAGACACAACATCGTCACTCATCATCACAGTGTGAGCAGGGCCTCAGTGATGCGTTCAGGGCCTCAGTGATGCGTTCAGGGCCTCAGTGATGCGTTCAGGGCCCATTTATAGCTGTTTAACCCTCCCAAGTAATTCATGGTGCTGGAGTCAGGACTTTGAATTCTTGGTGTCAGGGTGAGTTAGTGCAAAAACTGAATTAGCAGCTATGCAGTTGTTTCCCAGCAGGACTCACCCAGACTTGTCACTGCTCAGCACATTTCTATCTGTGATAAGGTCATTTTAGAAACTGCATCTCCGGGGAAACCAAACCTGGATTGACTGGACTAGTTTATATAGAGTGTTAGTGTGAATTCACATTTCTGTTTTTCTTTCTCATCTTACACAGTCAGACCCAGTAATGACCCACATATCCACTGCATGCTACACATGACAGTTCAAATGTGGAGTACTGTAATCATGACACAGGCCACACCTGATCCACCCGACCTCCTACTAACTCGCTCTTTAAGATAACACCTTATAATATGTGGGTCTTTTGACATCACAACCTTGAGTGTGGAAAAACTACTTGGCAAATTGGTTGAACACCTGCTCAGTGTCTAGTTAGATTTGTTCAGCACTGAGTGCCTCCATCAAATCAACCAGTTCACCTCCAGTGAGCGTGAGAGGCCAGGACAGAAACCAGCCTGAAGGTTACATAACTCACGGTGGTGAAACAGACACCTGCAGCAATTAGTCACTGCGATCCCTCTTGACTGGGAAGCAACCACTCCCAGTACTGTTGGCACACTGGCAGGGAGTAACACAACCCCCCCCAGCAGTGAAATAAACACTGAAGCTTCTGCAGCTCTGCTCTCTCACAGTAAAGTGATGATCAGCGGTAGTAAAAGATAATGATTTACAATGCAGGAGGAAACACTCCAGTTTAAGGGTTTAAACCTAAACCTGATTCTAACCTGAACCCTGAACCCACAAACAGTCATTTGAAGGTTTGAGGACTGGACAAAATGTCACTGCCACGTTCTAAAACTCATGTTGGTTCTGACAGAGAAACACACTCAGTCACACACAGTGACCTCTGCAGCTCAGCTCTCCTCCTGTGCTGCTGTCGTATGTAGTGAGAGAGAACAGCACATACATGAAGCACACAAGACGTGTTTATTCCTGAGTAACACGAGGAACTCACACGCTGTGGACACACACACACAGAGGTAGTGAGAATAGTCCATCTGTTACCTTCACGTCTCTCAGCAGGGCAACAGGCAACTCTCTAAAAATGGTGCAAATCAGGAGAACATGCTGAAAAAGCTTGAGAGATTAGGCACTGGATCCAAACCAGCCCTCAACCCGTGGTGGTCGTAGACCAGACTGGGACCAGGATCAGCTGATAGTGTTCAAAGTTACTAACTCAAGATACTCAGACCTTTGTGTCACTTTCTGCCACTGGAGGCAGATTCTGAGTTGTTAGTGCTGCACGTGTCCTCTGAGATTCAGCAGGATCGATACCGTACATTAATGTCTTATCCACTAATCGTGTTTGGCATCAGCACACGGTCACGAGTGAGTCCACAGCGTGGATTTGAAACACAGTCCGTGTTAAATTGTCTTTATTTGGGGACTTTAAGTGGAGGAGTATGTGCACACAGTGCGACTGTGTCGCTGGGCCTGTCTGGTTGGGTAACTAATGGATCCCAGCATGAGCTGTCTTCCCTCCAGCTGTGGCCTCGGGGGGCCTGAGGGGCCCTGAGAGGCCCCCTGTCTTGAAGCCTGACCTCCAGCTCTAATGAGGGATCATGTCAACCGCCTCTTCAATGCCACTCACCATGCAGCTCTCCAGAAAAGGCAGCTAATGGAAGAAAAATCCCTCGCTGTGCACAAGCTGTACAGCCTGGCAGCAAGAGGCGGAACAAAAGAGCAGCGGCTGGTCCTGTTTCCATCCTGACCCTGCAGTCTGAGTCTCAATCAAAGGGTTTTCTGCTTCCCAACTGACTGAGAAATGATGCTCACTTTTTCATTTCTGCCAGCTTCTTGCTTTATTTGGCTGTTATGCAATAAAAATGTGATGTCTCCATCTGTAAGCTGCCGATTTCACTGAAAGCCACAATGGCGCTGGTAAATGCCACCCTCAGAGGGAAGAATATTAAATGCACTTTAGATTATTCAGGAGTGTGCATTAGGTCTAAACTACTTTTGACTAAAAGCATCTTAAAACGGAGTGTTTCTGATTTTTACAGAAATCAGAAACATACAGACAGACGTGTTCATTCACATCCAACTCATCTGAAAAATGTTTAACTCATTTTATTGATAAGTGCAGCAAAAAATGTGGCGTCTTTATTCTTTTTCATTTGTAAAACACAAATGTTGTGCAAAAAGTGAGAAGCTCTTGTTCTTCTTGTTGTTAGAGGTCATCTTATAGTTTATCAGGTGCACATGCAAATCCACATTTGTACTGTTTGTAGCCTGTGCAGCCCTTCTGTTGTACTGGTCTGATCCTAGGGTTTGGTACAGTAACAAGTTCAAAAGAGGCTCTCAACCTTTAACCAGAAGCAGCGAAACACAGCTTTTCAGTTCGAGATTAAGTCTCCTGTAAAATGAAAAATCACTGGGGAACATAAAGGGTCATGACACCAGATACCCACTAATCAGCGCTCTCATTGTTTTGGGGTGAGAAAAAGTTGACTAGTGAGAGTGGAGGGTTGAAACTATGAGAAAGAGATGTGTTCAGGACATTTAAGTAAGAGAAGCAGTGCAGCACAATGGCAGTAAACCAAATGCACATGTATTTAAAACCATGAAAGAACCAGATTATTAAACTGTTTCGTGCAGACTGCAGCTGTCAGCGGTCACACAGCTCTGTGATTTTATGTTTGACTCAATGCACCTTGCAGACAAGTCAGGGATGAGAGACGACTGCTCAGGACTCTGGTATGTTCCCACTGAACACCATGGTTATTTATTTAAGTTTGGTCTGTTTCTGATTAATTAATTTAGAAGTTGGAGGCTTCATTTCAGATTCACTCATCTAACATTCTGCAGCCATAGATTTCAGATTCAGCTAATCTACAGTGAGAAGATAATGTGGGCTCAGCTTCCCTCGTCTACACAGGCTCATTAAACATGCAAAGACTGAAGAACAGTCAGGATAGCTCTAATCTTGTGATATGTCTGTAACAGTTAAAATCCAAACTTTTGTTAAACAAATAAATAGTGAAAAGTGAATTATTTAGACGTCAGTGATGAGCTTTGTGTACGTGTGGAGATCTTTCCTTTTATCCAACCGCACTTCTCAGCTGGTGAGTGTCAGCACCAGACCCCCGTTATACGTTTATGTGGCAGAGTAATCGAGTTCTCTGGGAGAAATCTATCCCCTACAGTACAGACAGTAAACAGGTTTTGGTTACTGTCAGCAGAACGTGTAGAAGGCTTCTGTCTGTTGTCAAAGCTGAACTGAATTCTCACTGGACTCCATCTCAAGTTGCAGGTGTCTATATAAAGGTAAAATTATCCAATTCAGTAGAAAAGATTAAAACTAATTCTGAACCAGTGCAGTGGCTTTGGCTGCAGTTTGAAATCCAAACTATTTTAAGTTGATCTCTGTAAAGCTACTGCAGAGGAGGCAGCAGGTACAGTAGGTCCATTAACCACAACAGTGAGTGCACAATGTACATGAAGGAAAAGGAAAAGCCTGAACTGAATCTATCAAATCTCAGATAGGAGTCAAGTTTTTGTTGTTGCCATCCATCTGTGAGCCACGTCTAAATGTAGATATCGATCGGTTTATGCAACAGAATAAAAGTTGAGAAGCAACAGAGTGGGAGCCGGAGAGGCTGAGACCCCTCAGCTATGAATCACAACAAATAAATACAGGGAGGAACTATTTTAGAGACCAGGAAAGATTCAGTGTTGGCCTTACACTCCTCCCACTGCAAACCTGCTGCTGTGCGAGTCCGCCTCAACTTCCCACACACACACACACACACACACACACACACACACACACACACACACACACACACTGAACACTTACTCTCAGCACTTTCCAACAGTGGTCCTCCCTGTCATTACACACACGCCAGCAGTGGGCTGGTGAGCATTGGCACAGACGCTGTGTACGGTCAGTGCAGGACCTAAAGGAGTCAAAAGCTCCATGACACAAAGCACAAGTCTGTCTGTAGCTCATAAAATAAAAGAACTTCACAACTGAAACCAGATAATGATGTCAGGACGTTCACAGGATGCGTTTGAAACCATCTGTCCACAGTAACGTCCCAGTGTGGGCAGACGTTGGTCTGTTTCCTTCAGACAATCTTTAAAAAAAGAGTTGTGCACTTATATTATGTCCAAACTTAAATAAAATGTCCTGTTTCATTTCAGTGGTGCTCCACGCTGCTGCTGCGTGTGATGTGTTTGGAGTGTGTGTAGGTGTGAATAGAGCTCCACCTGCTGATCTGTTTTAAAAGAAGCAGCCCTTCAGGAGCCCACACACTCTCAACCAGCTGAACCCAAGTACAGAACCAGAACAAAGAAGCTACAGACACCGACGAACATGAATTCCACTTTATGAGTTTAGTTCTGTTCTTATTTCAGCAGGAGATGTGAACGATTCTCAGTCTGAATCTTTAGTTCAACATGAAAACTGTATAAAACCGTCTAGAAACTCAGATGTGATCATTTACTTGATGTGTGTTTACATATTTGACAGGTGAACAGGTTCCACAGCTCTGTGCTCTGTTCATGTTCAGGAAGTTAAAGTAGATCAAACTCACCTGTTTGAACTTGTCCAGCTCTTCCTCCATCTGATGGTGAACTCTCTGAGACTCGACCAGCTGCTCCTGAGGTGGAGAACCCACAGGAAATCATCAGGACACACACACACACACACACACACACACACACACACACACACACACACACACACACACACACACATACACAAGCTGACAGGAGACTTATCTCAGGGTGGAGGGGGGGGGCACTGGATTTTTACCTGCAGCCTCTTGATCTCCCTCAGAGCCTCGATGTGCTCCTTCCTCAGCCTCTCCATCTCCTCCAGGTCGTCCGAGTCTGACAGTGACTACACATCAGCATCACATGACAAAGCAGAACAGGAAATGACACTCAGTGAAGTTTTTATACCGACCCTGAGCCCCCCCCCAGTGTACACTTCCTATTTATCATGTTGTTTTTCTACAATGACAGAATGAACCGTCGATTCTACTGCACATTGTTCTCAGGCTGAGATGGATCATTGCTCTGATACTGTGTGATCATGCGGCAGTAGAAAATCTTTACACGCTGGTGACAGGACGGTTCACATGTGACCTTCACTAAAGCATCAGCAGATTCAAGTCAATACTTCTCTGAGCGTTAGATTGGAGCTCAGGACCAGACGTCACCACGACAGAGATCTGTGATCTGAGGTGTCACTTCCTGTCATGAATTAGTTTTTTATGAAGTCGTCGTTGTGATGTTTGTCTGTCTGTGTCCCTGTAGGGATCATGTATGTTGGTATTTTCTTAAATCCCTGTGAAGCTCTGCTCCACTCGTCTACAGTCTAATCTATAGATACAGTATAAAGGTGGGACTGAAAACAGGTAAGTGTTGAACCAACACAGTCAGTCAGACTGTGTGTTGGTTTTTATGCTCACCCAACGTTACACACATTATCTGTGTTGGTAACTAGTCAGTCTGCACGGTCTCTGGGTAAATGGGGAACACATCATCACGATCAATGCACCCAGCGCAGCATTATCAGTCCTTAATGTCAATTTTCCACAGTGACACTACGTGTGTGTTGATGCGTGTGTAATCTGTGAGGTAGAAGCTGAACTGGTTCACACTGGTTCATACTGAATGTGACATGAACTGGTTCAGGCTCAGACTCGGACCACAGATATGAGTTAAATCAAACAACCAAACCAGAACAACTTCACACAGGCTGAAGTCTGAGAGCTGCAGAGCGTCAGCGTCCTCTTACCCGCAGGTTGGTGGGGGACTCCAGCAAACTGGACAGATCATCAGATGTAAATCTCGACCCCAGCTGAGTGACGGCCAACTCCTCCAGCTGAGGATTGAACAGCTCCCTGATCAGGCTCTCAAAATCTGCCAACACACAGAGGTTACACTAAAATACTGAATGTTAGCTACTACTTGGTTCGGGTTAGGGTTAGAGACGTGTCTCATTGTTTTCTGGCCTGGTGCTGCAGCAGCTTCTCTCCCAGAGCGTCCCCAAGGTTAAAGTGGATTATTTAAGATGGATTTTTACACTTAAAACGTAAAATAGAAACACATTGTGAAAGAGTAAAGAGTCAAAGCTCAAATACAGAAGTAAATTATAAATTCAAACCAGCAGCTCAGAGATGTAAAGTAAAGAGATTCATGGAAGAGTCCATTAAACGTGTGGTTCGTTCAAAAGTTACACACAAACTGTTTGGCTGTCTTACCTGTGAAGGCCACCGTCCCAGCTGGATCAGCTCGTAGTCTGGACCTGAGCGCCTGTCGCTGAGCCTCTGTGGGCTTCAGACCAATCAGATCCAGAGCCTGAACACACACACACACACACACACACACACACACACACACACACACACACACACACACACACACACACACACACACACACACAGATCAATAAACACGGCTCACAGCAGAGACACAAACCCTGACAGCAGTCCCAGTCATACTGTCACTAACCAATCAGAACATCAGGTCTGGTGTTCAGGACGTGCTTCAGGCTCATTTTATTATCATAATCAGCTGGAAAACATCCTCGTTCATCAAATTCATCAACTAGAAATATCACAAGGCCTGTTGTTGTCAGAGAGACAACTTTAGAGTTAAATGGATGATTATTAGAGATTAATAATAATATAATAATAAAAAGTAGTAAAAAGAACTGAAGCCTGTGGTGTAGCTGAAGCTAACAGACAGTTCTTAAATGTGAATGAAGCTCACACAGACCTGTTCCAACCTCTCCAGTCGGAGGCGACAGCTGGTGCTCAGGGAGCATTTCCTCTGAGGAAGCTGACTGCTGGCACAATCTGGAAACAGACAGAAACAGGTTTAAAGCGTTTAACATGGACATCAGCGGGGTCGTATGAGCCTCATGTCAGACTCTGAAGAAACCTCACAAGACCCGGAGTTTATTTAAAGGAGTGAACACAAATGACACAATGACAGATAAGTTATTAACAAACACCTTCCACCAGTGACGCTGTGAGCAACAGGTCACGTTGCAGAAGTCGTCCTTTTTTTCTCTGCTGTTTTTATTAATGTTTAATATCTTACAAAAAATAACTGTACACAGAATTATATAGAATATATTTTTATTAATATATATAATTCTATTTTATATATAGAATTATATAGAAGTTGTCTCTCTGTTCTCTGCAAGTTTCCTCCTCCTTGGAGCTGGATATCTCCAGAGTCCAGTTACTGGTTCTACCAACCAGTCCAGTGTTTCTGCTGCTTGTTGTTTTATGTTGTTCTTCTTATTTGCTTCTATTAATAATAAATATGTGGTTCTAGTTCTACAGAGGGCTTTTATCTATATTATTAATCTATCTTTCCAGGCAACGTTCAACTAAATTAGTGGTAAGCCACCTTCCAGTTTACATGATCTCTAATTTAAGCTTAATAATAATAATAATAATAATAATAATAATAATAATAATAATAATAATAATAATAATAATAATAATAATACATTTACATTGACCATTAGTCATTTTAAAGTAAAGTGCAGTTTCAGTTTCATGTAGTACAGGTGAAGGTTTGTTTGTTTGTTTAAATAAAGGTTTTAAGTGCAGAGATTCAGGTTCAGAAGGGTTCAGTTCATTTCTATTGTCTCTTAACGTCTTTTCTCTGCTACGAAACCACATTTCAGTCGTTAAACGTGACGTCAGACCAGAAATAATCCACATGAAGGCACATATGGAGGAAGATTTCAGGATTCCTCTCACACACAGAGATAGGATGACGCTTCGCACCTCCTCGACCAATCAGAAGCCAGACCTCCTGCCTGCCTCACTTCCTCCTCTGTCAGGCAGCCAACCACACGCCATCTGTCCCTCACTCTCCCTCCTCCCTCATCTGATAAAATCACAACTGCTGCCCTCACAGTTTCCAGCAGGGCATCTGTGCACGAGCTCGTTGGTCACATCTTTTAAACTCCATCTTTGCAGCACTGATCCTGACAGAACACACTCTGAATACTGTAGATCAGGTTCACTTCCAGGTCTCTACACCAGTCATTTGTCCACAACTCAACTCACATTCACACAAAAGGAATTTAAATGCACATTGATTTTCTGGATGCTGGGTTTAATTTCACTGTGGAGAATCCTTCTACTAATAATCAGCACTCTCTACTTTGTCCAGCGACTGGGATTTGAGTCTGGGAAAGTGCCACCACTCCACCTGACAGTAGATAAACTCCACATGAAGACGCACGAGCAGGTGGACATTTGAACATTTATACAGGTTTGTACCAGGGTGTGTGTCAGTGATGCTGTCACTCTGTGGTGTGGACGGGACCTGTGTCTGCTCTGCTCTGGCCGGAGACACTCGCACCTGCAAACATTAACACACAAGCAAAGTTAATCCCAGTTTAGTTAGTTTAGTTTCAGGGTTTAAGGAGTTAATAACAAACTTTTCCTTGAATCTCTCACCTGGCTGACGTTGACCGACGGCAGGGTCTCACTGGTGGGGTTTCGGCTCGAGGTGATCTTGGTGACCACTGCCGGCTGTGGAGGTGTGGTGCTGAGCGGCGAGGCCCTCGTCTGGGGTCCTCCTCCACCCTGGAGGGAGATGGGGCTGTGAGGCCCGCTGCTGGAGCTGGAGGATGACCTCCGCCGGATGAAGGCAATTTCCACTGTGGGATCTGGTCTGAAACGAGACGAGTAGTATTGATATGAGGACGGTGTCTCTATGCTTCATTTCTTTTATTATTATTATTATTATTATTATTATTGTTGTTATTATTATTGTTATTATTATTGTTATTATTATTATTGTTATTGTTATTATTATTATTATTGTTATTATTATTATTGTTGTTGTTGTTGTTGTTGTTGTTGTTATTCTTATTATATGACGTCATATTTCATGAGGAAAACAGTCTAACGTGACATAACTAACATCATTAAAAAGTTACCAGTTACTTTAAATAGATATAAACATACAGAGTAAGTACCCCCCCCCCCCCCCCCAGTTTAAAACCTGTCTCTTTGGTTTCACTTAAAGTTCACATACTGAGTAAGTTCAAAGGTTTTGATCCTACACACTGAACTGCTGCCACCTGAGTTAGTAAAGTCACAGAGAGACATTTACGATGACTATCTCAGTGTTCTTTGTGCTTCCTCGCTGCCTTTTGAACACTTTATGTCTCCAGGTGTGTCGGACCTGAGTTTGGTGCGTGTCAGGATGCTCCTCGCCTCCTCGTACGTCACTCCGATCAGGGACTCTTTGTTGATGGACACCAGCTGGTCCCCGACCTGCAGCCTGCCGTCCTGACACAGCACAAATACACAGAAACAGTCGGTTCCTGCTGGCAGGTAACTGAGTACATTTACTCAATAACTGCAGTTAATCACAGTTCTATTTCATTATACTTGAAGTACTTTTACTTTTACTCCACTACACGTGATTCACAGCTTTAGTTACGAGTTCCTTTTTGCAAATGTTATAATGATGGCGCAGTGGTTTCTTAATCTGACCTTGTGGCAGTCCCCTCCAGGCACTATTTCCTGAATGAACACCATTGGTCCTTCGGCACGGTTGGCTCCCCCCTTGATGATGAGCCCCAGGCCCGTTCCCCTGGCAACGCATATCAACTGAATGACACTGTCGCTGAGGAGAGACGGAGACAGGGAGGACGACACTAAGCGTGATTAAAAACCACAGTCAATCCCACCACCACATAATCTCTACCCCCTCCACCTCCTCCACCTCCTCCACCTCTACTTCTCTCGCTCTCTCCTCTGTGAAACTGCTGAAGATACTTTTCACTATTTTTAGTCATTGCTGATGTTCCCATCCTGCAGAATCACACATTTATGTAACCACCTCCCTAAAAGGACAAAAATACCTTTGGAAAAAAACAGACTGCACTGAACGTAGAGTGGTGGAAAATCTCAGTTAGAGCAAATGGAATCTGTTTTCATTTCAAGGTCAGTTTAATGTTTCTGGAAACATCCGGGAAATGTCTAAACTCATGATGAACGAAGCAGTAAGAGAACATCACTCTTTCTTTTCCTCCAGTGCAAAATGAGCTGAACACTCGCATCAAACCACAGTTTTATTCTCTTTTCTCTGAAGCTGTGACTAATTTATTTAAATTAAAAATCATTAAAAGTTTTTTAACATTTTAATTTAATAAACTAATACATTGATAAATTTATGATGAATTCATTTAAAACTATGAAGCTCACAGATGCTCTTTAGTTGCAGGAGGACATTTTGTCATTTTGACTCGTGACCTCAACACCCCTCAAGATCCTAAAGTCCACAGGTCAAATAGCTGCGAGTTCAAACTGAAGAAGACTTTCTGCTGAACAGCATCTTTGGGACATGGATAACTGAGAATATGTTTTAGTGAGCGACACTTACTGGAAACCAAATGAAGTTTTATTGATATACCCCAACACTACACAGCTTCACGGTCTGTACCTCATACGACGCTCTGTCCGTGGAATCTGAGTCTGATAAAACCACAACGTCCCAAAACCAGAAACGTTGAAACACATTTAATAAGAAAAAGGACTAAAACCTGCTGCCGCTGATTCCTACCTGAAGGTGTGTGAGGGCGTGTGCACGATGTAGGGGGGGTTGGCAGAGTAGGGGTGGGTGTGGGTGTAGGCAGCGACCCCCTCTTTAGGACTGAGGAGCTGGGGGCTCTCTGATCTGGAGGAGGAAGAGGAGGAGGCTGTGTCCGTCAGTTTCCCTGAACAGGAAGCAGAGAAGAAGAAGAAAGAGGAGAGGTGAGCAGGAAGAGGCGGGAGGGAGATGGAGGGGGAGGACGGGGCGAGGAGCGAGAGGGGGTTACAGAGAAAAGAGATGAGTTTGAGAAGATCTGTTTTCTCCTGTTAGTGATCGTGAGGATTCAGCTCTGCAGCACCGACGTGAACGAGGAGGAGAAACAGAAGACGGAGAACGAGTAATATTTAGTACTGAGACGGTGGAACGTCAGGACAGGAAGTCAAGAAATGTGTTCAGAGATATTTTGAGACAATGACACCGATTTCAAAAGTCGGGACATTTCTTCCCGTTGTCAGGAGGGAAGTTGGAAACTTGGCTGAAAAGTTCCGAGTAACAGTTGAACTGAGTGACTCATAATTAGAAATGTGTGTGTGACTGTGGGTGTTTTACCTGTGGAGAGCTGAGTAGGAGAGATCTGTTCAGAAGCTGGGATATTATTGGAGCCGTACTTCTCCATCAGTTCAGCAAACTCCCTCCTGAAGGACACACACACACACACACACACACACACATGCACAGATGTGCTCGTCATGTTTAAATTGAATATTGTGAAAACTCTGGATTCTGTTCAAATCTGACCAGAAAACACCCGTAGCCACTGAGAAGTATCCTGAGCCTCACATGTGTGAAGGTTTGAATCGTCTATAATGTTTTAAAGTTCACTAACACACAGGAACAGAACTGGTTCTCTGCACTTCAGGGACGTTTCACTCAAGTTCACCTTCACTAAGTAGAAATGTCTGAGTGCATGAGTTTGTGCTGAGGTGGATGTTTTGAGGGGAGCCAGCAGATCTACGAGTGTTTGTCTCCCCCACATGGACACAGAGGAAACCTGAGGTCACTCCCTCCATCACTGTCTGATCTGGATTTGATGGGATCCTCAGTTAATGCCTTTTAATCAGGATCTCAACGGCCACTGAGACAAAACATCCTGAGATCACAGGTCATCTGTCTGACCTTTGCACTTCATGTTCAGGACAGTGCTCCAGGTATTAGTCAGGTGCACACTGCAAAGGAATTGTCTCTTATTTGGTTTGATTAAATTAAGGCCGAACACTGAGACAGTGTGTGTGTGTGTGTGTGTGTGTGTGTGTGTGTGTGTGTGTGCTGACAACACAGATGATCACTTATCAAAGTAAAAAACTAAAGAGTCAGCTGCACATTATCCCACTGTTCAGGAAGAAAAGGCTTTAGAGGCGACCCTACTGAAATCGAATGTATGAAGAAGGTTTGACGTTGAATCATTGAGCCTCGACCGGACTGTATCTATGTTACACTCACTTTTTAATAAGGAACTGTTAAAAATACACAGATTACCACACAAGTTATTATGTCATTTATCAGGGAAAATCCCTGCAGTCACAGGGTGACGCACACAACACATGGTTTCACAACCACCAACACACTGTTTGTATGGTTCAAGAGCAGCACATGGGTTTAACAGCAGCTTCTTCAGGAAGAAACTACATGTTCGTTCATCACAGCTTGGCCCCAAATCCAATCAGTTTTTCCTCCAAGTGACTCTGTGATTTTTTTCTTATCGCATCTGATCCATCAAAGGTGGTCTAGATCTGCTTCATCTACCATCTGCAGCTGCTCTCAGATCAGAATTCATGCTTGTTTTAACGTCTCATCTCTCCATCGTTGACAGCAGAGACACTTTATAGGAGAATCTGGACCGATGAGGTTTTATTTGTCATACATTTCAGTTCCATCTGTGCTTGTGTGACAGAAACACTGAACCTGGATAAATGATGGATAAAAATAAAGTCAGCGATGTGTTCAAAGGCTAATGAGCAAACAGCAGAGTTCAACTCAGACAAATCAAACATTTTAGGTGGAAACTGTTGCTTATTAATTTCTCTTTTTGTTGTTGTTGATTAAATGAACACTTGACACACAGCTCTGAGCAGTGATTCATTTTTAGACTTACTGTCCTCACGCTGCAGAGAATTCACCAACTCTGGACAGCAGCTTAAAAATGACATAATCTTCCTCGATCCAATTCAGCATCCTGACCTCGCCGAACTCCATCAATAAGCTTGGACTCCACGTTTTGTTTCTCTGTTTTTATCCACTGAACCTGTGAGGACAGCAGAACCAAATCCCTGCTGCATGATTGCATCACGGTGTCCTCGCTGCGACCTGCTGGAGCGCGGCGGCGGCGGCCAGCTGCAGATAGTCATCATAATTTGTTTTAAGTGTGAAGCAAATTTCTGCAACAATCAAAGTTGAGCTCTGCTGTGTAGCTGCAAAGCTGCTGTTGCACACGGACGCATGTTGTGTGTTGTCCAGGTCTCTGAGGACATTACACTGACTTAGACTCATTTACTGGAGACTAAGATAAACCTGCATCTGAACCTTAAACAAATCTTAACTTTGCTTTTGTCCCCACAGTGTGACAGAGTAAACAGATTTCTGTCCCCACAACAAGAGTCATTCAGTTTGCTGCTGATAAGACTGAAGCCCTCTCTGCGGGAGGTGGGACGCCCTTCCTCTGCAGTCACAACAACACGGTCACTGCCAATCAGCTGCTGTAATCTTTTTTATCAGGTGAGACCTCAAATCACCTTCTGTTCCTCACTGAATCACATGTGGTCATTGCCACATTTCCCCCTGTGCTGCCTCCGGACATTTCTCTGCACACATCTGTCCTTCAGTGAGGACAAACCCGTCATCGTTACGCTTTTTTTATCTTTCATTGTAAAACCACCAGTGGCATGGCGATCACTGTGCACCAGTACAGATCTTTGTTTTTATCAGCAACATTAAACCAAATCAATATGTTCAAAGTCTCATAGAGGAACCAGAAAACTAAAGATTGTGATTTATGTTGCAGTAGCAGGGATTATGTTTCTGCTCCAATCACAGGCTGAAACAAGTGATGGAACTGAAAACACAGCAGTGGAACCAAAACCTGAACCCAAGTCACAGCCTTAAATAACAGAGCACGACTGTAGACCTGAGGGGGCGTGTGGAATCCGTACCCTGGAAACAGACACTACCTGCTGTGTTCCTCTGCTAATCCCAGTGTTGCTCTGCATCTCTGATCAGCTGGGACCCTGTGGACAGACGGCCAAATGTCCCTATTGTGTCACACTGTGTTTGTCTCTATGTGGCAGGCTGACGTAGAAAAGCACAGGGGACAGCAGAGTGCCAGGTCGGTTTACCTCCTGCTGGTGAACCGCAGGACGCTGCCTGTCAGCAACAAACACATTGACCTCAGAGTTTGAGTCAAGGACGAATCAAACTACTGACAGGCATCATTTCTGTGGACAGTCGAAGTCACGTCCCTCCTCTGTCTCTGAACAAGTCAGCTGGTGTCGGTGACTCGTCACACTGGGAATATATGGACACAGTTGAAGAAGCTTTTTATCTGTTGGTTTGGTGAACAGCAGCTGTCACAGATGGTTTTTCTACTTCTCATCCTCAAAATGCAGTTGCTGAGTTTAATCTCCTGGAAACTAAATATTTATATTTAAGAAGATGTCTGTTGATTATTTTAGAATCAAAAACTTAACTCAACACATTTTAGGATCCACATCATTTGATGCGTTTTATATTAAATGGGACTCGGGGCCCAACAACAAAGTGTTTCCCTGTGGCCCTCTAGGAGATTAATGCAGCTATGTCTCTGTTTCCAAATAAAATATATCTTATTGCTTTGACTGATGTGAATAATGAATGAGAAACCAGCAAGGTTAAAAAGTCACAGAGACGAAGAAGAGGGGGCAATTTACTGCACAACCGTCATGGATGCTGAGACACCAGTGGTTTAGTTCTTCTCTAAAGTGACATTATGTCAGGTGGGATGCAGCAGTGAAACCAGTCACTGGTAAGATGCTGTCTGATAGAAACACACAGAAGCTAAAGCAACTTCCTGTCTTTCATATAGTTTCTACTACTTGAGGTTGACTGTATTCAGGTCTCCTTCAATGTTCTGTGATGAGACTAATTTTAGCTGAATCAAAATCAAGTCACATCGGGTGTTCTGCAAGGAACCGGTTGTGATCTCCAGACATCACCGGGTGTCCTCAGGTGATCTCAGCTGCACGTCAGACACACATCAGCCAAATGACGCTGATGCAAATATGCTATAAAAATGCTCGGCTGAGTTGAACCCAACAAAGAATGTGTATTTCACACCGTACCGACCTGTAAGAACAGAAAGTGGCGTCGAGATGATGATTTCACAGTAGAACTGGGGAGTTTGTTTACCTGGATTCTTCATCTCTGGCGATCAGCAGGCACATGTGGTTAGAGAGCGAGGCTGTCCTCAAGATCTCCACTGCCCTGTCAGGAACACGACACATAGCTGTAGCATGACCTCTAACATATGTGACTGTACACGGATGGAAACAGAGGAGGGTGCTGAGGGGAGGGGTGCAGTGCCTGTAAAACTGAAGGAGTTGTTGAGTGGACACTTCAGAGCTGTGGCCAGTTTCTATGTTACCAAGAACGTGAACAGACGCACAAACAATCAGATCTCAGCAACAAGAAATTGAGTGTGAACGTAGCCTAACCCTAACCATGCTGCACACACACAGTCTGACTCACCTCTCATTGGTCACCCCTATCAGACTGATGTTATTGACATCCAAAATCAGGTCACCTGACTTAAGCCGACCTGGAACAGAGAGACAGGTGAGTGAGGATAATAACAGCAGTATATCTTCCCACAACAACACTAAATCCAGAAAACGACCCACCATCCAGAGCTGCCAACCCACCGACTATCACCCGCTTGATATAGATGCCGAACTCCTCTCCTGTCAGCTCTCTGTAGCCTCCGATTATTTTTACACCTGTAAACGAAAACAGAGGGAAACTGAACCGGATCCAGACATAAAAGTTCAGTTGCAACTTGTTGTGAGAGGATATCAGTGATGATTCAGAAGTCGAAGAGCTCACCGAGTCCCTTCTTGCAGTCGCAGAACTCCAGCCTCTGTACGGCTCGGTTGATGCCGTGTGGGCCCATGATCGTCCTGGCAAAAACACAACAGATTCAAACACATATCAACATCCTGCCTCATCCAAAAATCCTCTGTGTTTCCTCAGTGCTCAGCTGCACAAAATAATCAAATCATCACAGGATTTTGTTATTGTCTCCCTCCTCCCTCCTCCCCTCTTCCCTCCCTCCCTCCCTCCCTCTCAACCTTCTTCCCTCTGTTTGTCCTCCACCCAGCTACATCCAAACCAGCAGACCTGATGTTAGGAAGCAGTGTCTGTTCTTAACAGATTAAAAACAATCAAAGGAACGTTACCCAGCACTCGTTATATCCTCGACAGCCCCCGGAGTGACTCAGCTCTGTGTTAGAGGGATTTGTGAGTGTGAGGGTTTAAATTAAAGCTGAAGAGATTCCTCAGACGTGGTTTGCATGATCCCGCTGTCTGCTGGTCCTGTCCCGAGGCTCAGCTCAACGTCAGAGCAGAGACAGAGTGTGTGTGTGTGTGTTTGTGTGTGTGTACCTAGCCAACAGTGTGCTTCCCTGTCACTACACATTCACCACAGTGGAACAAGAAGCCAACAGGGAACATGTTGCTCATAGATTTTTTGGATTGTACCTATGTTGAAACCCTCTGATGTTCTTTGAATATCGGCCACGTACACGTGTTTGACTGTTACCATGTTGTTCAGAAACAATCACACTGCTGTTCTGTTCTACGCACACGTCTGTATATTCATGCATGAGTGGGGCATGGCGTCACAGTGACCTTGACCTTTGACCTATGGCCATAGTCTAATCAGTCTGTCCCTGAGTTTAAGGAAGTTCAAAGTCTTCCTCACATGACACAAACATCCACTCAGACTCAGTTTGAACCGATCAGTCAAAGGTGAAAAGTCAAGGTCACTGCGACCTCCTCTATGCAATATGATAACTCAGAAACTGCTGGAGGGAATCCCATCCCATGTGGAACAAAGCGTTTTGTTGTGTTTTCTCATTAGAATATGAGCCTTTGGTAGGCAGGGCCGGTTGATACAGAACCACAGTCACTCAGTGCAGGACTCTGTGAACACACATTGTACATGTACATCTACGTAAGATGTTTGACCTCCAGCTCTTCAGCTCCCTGCTGAAGCCAAACATTTATCACTGCTGGTTTGTCACGACAGATCCTGTTTGTCACTATGACAACAGTTATTCAACCCCGTCTTATTAAATTTCCAGTCTTGCAGCACAGCATCCAGTTTGTCTGACTTCAGCCTGTTAAACCTGTCGATGGTTGTGTTGAAACAGTTGGTTATGGTTGGAGGAAGATGGTGGTCTGATTACCAATAAATCCTCCATCTTTCTGTAACTCTGGAGTCAAACTGGAGTACGCAGCATGAACCACATCAAAATGTTCTTGTTCATTTCATTCAGAATGAATCTTACTTCAGAGCTCTGTCAGTAAAGTCCAACAGACAGGAAGCTGTTTGACGTCACCTTGTTTTCTTTCTTTTCCTTCTCGTTTAAAGAGATGCTGTGATGCAACGCTGCTCTCAGGAAACCAGGTTACAAATACACGTGTTATTTAAAGGATAATATACAGTGAAGTGAGGAATAAAGATTCCAGGGTGAAGTGAGTTCACTCTGATCTCCACTGAGAGACTTACTTTGCAATAATAACCTTATTAATCTTAACACAGAGCCACCAACTAAATATATTATATACTTCAATACACTGCATATCATTAGACAAACTGAAATCACTCACTGGGCGATCGAGATGATCATAAATTACATAAACACTACAGCTCGGTCGAATTTTAAAATGCAAAACTGCTTCACACGATGCAGAGAAGACAAGCTGCTAACTCGCCGTTTAGACAAAGCCTGCTGATTTAGGAAAGATCGAGTTTGAACCGCATTCCCACAAACTTACTTCCTGACATCGGTCTGACTCTGTAGAGGTCTTTTAATCTAAATTCTAACCCATTTATATGTCCTAACTTCCAGTTAATGGTAGAACCTGTTACCTGTCCTTGGTTGGTGGGTTGCCTTCAGTCTTAATACATTTAATAAACCCAGTATGTGTGTTGGTCTTCTTTTCTCTCTGCCTTACAGTTACCTCAACTAGTTGAGGCAGATGACCGCCCATCCTGAGCCTGGTTCTGCTGCTTTTCTGACTGGTGACTTGGTCATTTTTAGATATATTCAGCTTCACAGTGTCAGATTCTGATGCCATCTGATTTAGAAGGTTTTTTAGAATCCATCTGAACCCAACGTACACTTGTCTCCAAAAAACAGAAGATGTGTGAGGCCTTCAGGGAACTGGTCTGACACATAGTGGACCAGCAGATAATTAGGTTCACTGGGGTATTAGACACATTAACACAGAGACTTGAGATCTGCAGCAAAACAACAAAACAGTACGAGAAATGATTTGAGGAACTCAGAGACCTCATTAAGACTGAATCACTCATCTGGTTTGAATTCATCAGTGTCCTTTATGTCTTTGTCTTCTTCTTTCTTGTTCTCCCATAAGCAAAACAAATGTAGCAGCTGCAGCTCTCTAAGCCCCTCAAACAGATGACAAGAGCCAACACCGTGCAGCAGACCCAAATGCTCAAACACGAGGGAGCAATTAAACTGATCACTTAATACCTGATAATCTGCATTACCTGCCGCTAGTCATTAACATCACGCACAGGTCGGCTGCCAAGGGGAACACGCTGTCATACATCTACAGAGCCATCGGGACAGGATGAACAAACACCGATCAGTTTCTCTCACTGTTTCTAATCTACTCTACTTTAACAAGCTCTAGACACAGGAAAGTCTAAAGAGCTCAGTGCAGATCTGTGATTTACACAAGTCAGGAATGTCTGCTGGAGCCATTTCTACACTTCAATAGGTGTTGGTTCAGGAACGGGCTGTGAACCATCATGGCACAGGTCTGCCATGAGCTAATTCCTGCTGGAACATCAGTGTCAGCAGGTTCTACTTCTGTCATGATCCTGTCCCGTGCTTTTATTTTGGTCTCCTTCCTGTCCCCCATCGTGTCTTTTTGTCTCCCACTTAACTCATTATCCTGATTGTTATCACCTGTGTCTATTTGTTCCACTTCATAAGCTCCACCCTGTTCGCCATGTCCCTCACCACATTGTCAGTTCTGATACTGCTCTTTAGCCGTTCTCCTCGTTGTGTCTTGTTCACAGCCCTGTGTTTTTCCTTTGCCCTTGTTGTATTCTGGATCTTGCCTTTGTCCTATTGAGAGTTTTTTCCCTGCTGACTTCCAGTTTTGTTGTAACTTTGCTTTTGGACCATGTGTTTTCTTTTTTGCTTGCTTCCCCTGCCTGGTTCCTGTGTCATTTGATTATTATACCTCATAATAATACGCTCTTCTTTTACCAGAATGTGTCTGGTAATTAAATTGGGTCAGCTTAAATCAAATTCATCACCATGAACTGAAACCCTGCTGTCCAAAGAAGAACCTGCAGATCTAATTTTGGAGGAGTAAAGCTGAGTTATCCAACCCTAGAGCACTTGCTGTTAAACATGGTGGTGGCAGCATCATGCTCTGGGACTAATGGCCTCAAACCATCAGATAGTTGAGTCTAAAACACAACAACACAGACAATGACTGCAAACAAATAACAAAGTTGGTTCTTGAAGGTGTGACGCAGCATTGGGGAAGAGCCCACCCAAACCTAATTCCTGACATTGATCCTATTGAAAATATTGGGGCGATGTTTAAAAATCAAGAGCCACATATTACCAAGGCGTTCATGTCCACAATGAGCAGATGTAAACTGTGCATGTTTAATCTCCTCCTCTCTGTTTCCTGTGAGTCAAATAAAAATACGAATTGAAAGAGGAGACTCCCTGCGGTAAAGTGCAGCAGATGTTTTCAGCGAGATGAGTGATGCAGATGGATCCATACGCTGACAGATTATTACCCATCACAGGACACAGAGCAAGAAACAGAAGCTGCTGCAGCTTCACGTCAAACACACACTGAAAAATGTGGAATGATTCCAAAGTCATTTACAGCTGAAGCACAAACACATCCTGTCATTTATATGATGTCTTCCATGCTGTTTGCTGCCTCTTCAGTGCATGTCTCCATGTGTTATAATATGTGTTTTATGTAGAGTAAAGTACTAGAGTTATTTTTACCTTATGAGCTATTTTTAGTATGAGAATATATACATATACATATAATACATATAAATCATGTATTATCATGTCTCTCATTATTAAAGCAAACATGTTCAGTCAGAGCAGTTCACAGAGTTTATCTGAGGTGAAATTTAACTAATGTAAAAGTATCAATACTACAGAATGAATGTGTCCATAACAACTATAACTAATAATAATAATAACTAATAGTGGAGAAGAATTATCAAGTGTTGACATGAACAAAGGTTTTTGACTGATTTAAATTATAAAAGTCGTGTCGCTGCTCAATGGGGATACTATTCCTGTCGGTTAGACTTGTCCAAAAGGTCACCACAGAGGTCATGACGTGAGAAACAAACAGTAGTGACAGTTTAAAAATGATGGTTCAGCACATATGAATGTGTCCTTAATTACTTAGTATGTAGCAAGAAGTAAGTTACTCCGGTGATCTAGGGGACGTGATGATTAACAGGAAATGTTGTGGTTGGTGTTGTAGCACTGCAAAGAATCGATCCTAAATAAACTCTGTGTTGACACACTGATGAACCACACGCTGCTGTGTCTGTGGTTCCCGAGATATTAGAAGATGTTCAAACTGACGTGTAGCGTTCAGCCTGCAACTTGTAGTTTGTTGGGTCACGAATCGGCTGGAGAGAAGATTTGAGTTTCACACACTCTTCAGATGATTAAAGGGAGAGGACAGAAAAAACAAAGCTCTGATATAATTTCTTTAATTATTTAAATCAACCCGTGTGGGGAAACTTTTTTTCTGAGTGTCACAAATCAAAAGGACTGAGAGCTTCTTTGAAGTAGTTTAATATAAGTTTTTTATTTGTCCCATTTTATAGTTTTTTTTTAATCAGTAAAGTAACTGGTAAAAATATTGAATTAAGGTACATGTACTAATTAATTTCCTCTGTATTAACTATTTTTATTGTTAATAAACTGTATATTTATTATTTATATTTTACTAAATTACCAGAAAATGATGAAAACCTCTTGTTGCAATTTTAGTTTCTTGATCAACAGCCTAATTAATCCAAACAAATTGATCAGCGACTATTTCAATTATTGTTTTAATTGATTGTTTTCAGGCATTTCTTGAAGACCATGTGACAGATATTTCTCCAACATTATGAGTGAACTGTAACAAAGGGACTGTTGTGATTAGAAATGTCCTTTAAAGCATCTCTTACATGCATGACCCTGAACAGCTACAAGCGTGTGGACTTAAACTCTAAGGCATCTGCTGGTAAACAGGCTGTAAACCCATTTCACCTCTGAAGTCTGACCCACAAGAACAAGTGCAGCAGAGAGCGAAGGCAGAAAAGCCAAAGAACAAATTGTGTCAAAGAGCCAAGTTTCTGTCTTTTACAAGAGGAGAGAAGGAAAGAAGGAAGGAAGGAAAGAGAGGAATTATCTTACCAGTAGAGTAGAGACAGACCATCGAATCGCTCGGCGTCCTGAGGGAGTAATGGCATCGCACAACAGTCTAGGACAAAAAAAACCCGAGCCACACACACACACAGTCACACACAAACACGAGCCGCCATGAGACAGCAGCAGGAGGTTCGGAGGAGGAGACGGGATGAGATGAGACGGCGGCAGCAGTTCAAACCAGGTCGGTGTGTGTGACCGGAGAGAGAGAAGAGGGATGGAAATCCGCCTAGACAGGGAGAGACACACGCTTACCTTTACTCACTAATCCATGCTGATACCCGTCCGTCACACACAACATAAGCACATGCACACACACGTTGCAGAACTTGAAACTGGTCCTTTCTTCAGCTCAAAGATTAGAGCATTATAGTTAAAAACACTGGAAGGAGCTTAAATGTCTTAAATGTTGTCTCTTTAGAGCTTCGGAAACACATTTGGAAAGATAAATTAACTGGTAAACATCCCACTGAGGATCCTGCTTTGAAGAACGTCAAGCAGGCGCACGGATTGAAATTCAAATTTCATTTGTCTGAGTACACAGCAGTTCATGAATCATCACAGTGAAATGGTTGTGATTAAAATGAGAAAAGCTGTATCTGCAGCGGTGTTGTCCTGTGCAGCAGTAATAGTAGAATTCATTAGTAAGTACAGGTGAGTGCAACATATGTCCACATGCAACTAACATAACACATCTAACAGTGCACATGTCAGGAAAGTCTCTGCAGACCTCTGTGATACAAGGCAGCTGCAGAAAAAGTGAAGGGGTCTGAATAGTTTCTGAAGTGTCTGTGTCAGGAACATTATCAACACAGAAAACACTTCACTCAGCAGGTTTTCTCCGTCTGAAGTGGAGCAGCCAGTGAAGCCGGTGACGGCTGGATCTGCACTACAGAATATCAACCATCTGATTGTGAGTCAGAGAAATGTGAAACTTAAAAAGACAGATGAATCATCCAGAGCTATTATCTATCACTGCTCTGGAAAATTACAAGATGCTGATACATCACACAAAATAGCAACAACGGTAATCCTGTGGTTTCAAAACTTCCTCACTCGTTTGTATGTTTGTCCCCTGGAAGAAAACTTCAACACTCGGATTTCAACATTCTCCTTGTGCCAACGACTTAAACATAACAAGCGAGAAAGTTGCAGGAAATGTGGCTGAATGACGTAAACCTCTGTTAACATGTTGTTTCCAACATTCTCAAGTTAAATAAACTTGAACACCAAACATTTTCTTACTCGTCCCAACCAGAGACATTTTACATAATTTAGCCAAATGAGTGAAGTTAATACTAAATAAATGTTTAATGGTTTAAACATGTGATGCAGATACAGTCGGCATGGAGCAGCAGTTCCACGTTCTCATCAATAAATCCAACACATACAATCTTAATCCTACACATAGGCCTAAAAAACAGAAACAGCTTCTGAGCTTAGCTTTTACTGCTCTCTGGTTTTCAGGGTGCACTTACAAAAGTACAAGTGGATTCTTGCCAGTGTTTCTTGGAGCCAGAGAGAAGTGAATTCATGTTGTAAAAAGCTTTTTTATCAGCATAATTCATCTCTACAACCGGTTGTCAATGAGACCACAGTCACCACCAAGTGCTCGTTACAAGGTGGTACGTATAGCTGAAAGACTAATGGGCCAATGACTGAGCTCTGTGGGACTCCAGCAGCAGTTTGGACAGGTACTGTGTTCATTTAATGTTGACTGCACTAAATGAATGATATCTCATCTGTGCCTGTACATTACATTGGCCAGTGTTGACGAGGTGGTGGGCTTTGCTAAGTGAGTTCAAGTTCGAGGCATCCAAAGTCGACACCCCCCTACTCTTCAGCATGTTCCTCCGTTGATCTGCCAGGTTGAGGAGGAGCAACATCCACTGCTCCACCCACTCAGCCCAGTCCCTCACCTGCTCTACTGCACCCCATCAAGAACACTATAAAAGCTCTCAGTTACACCCTTACTGTCAGGTTTAGACTGATGACTCTTCAGCATTCCCTCCCTGGATACTCACCTTGCTGTGTTTCCCCTGGACTTTGACTTTTCCTCCCCCATCAGATCAGTAAGCCTGTTTAAAGACTGAACTCTGTTGTTTCCTAGACTCGATCTTTGTCTCTGCCCTAGCCGGGTTTGTTTGCCTTTCTGCCTGACTAGTTACTGACCATGATTTTACCTTCCTGTCTATTGTAACCTTTGCTGGAAGCCATTATTTCTGGAAAGAGACACTGTTTGCACATCACGCACCTGTTTTACGTAACACACTTCGTCATGTTGCTAAGATTCTTCAGTTCATTTCCTCGGTTTGTCTGTTTAGTCACCCCGGCTTACTGTCAGCCTGTTATCCTCACCAGTTCACCTGCCATCATCTTGACCCTGTCAGCATGTACAGTTCTTTCTATTCACCTTGTGTCACCCAGATCCTCAGTAAACCGGACTTTTACATACACAGCCTACTCTGCCTCCTCACACACCCAGATACACTAACACAGTAGATAGGACTGAGTACACAGAAAGGTTTTAGAGCTTTTGTAAGCGGCTGTTTCTTTCTTTCTTTCTTTCTTTTTTTTTTTTTTTTGTTGGAGGCACCAAGAAGAACTTCAGTTGTAGTCATGTTTACTGGGACTTAAATCATTCTTAACTATCCTCAGTGCTGATTTAATTTTCTGATACTGGAGATGTTATCTTTATGCACTGCACTGATTTCATGTTTGAATTCATTTGATTTAATCTGTGTTCGATACCTTTGGTTAATTGTGCTTAGATCAAACTTCTAAAATAGCGTTACACCTCTTTTGAAATGTCTTTTAAAATCTGATTTACACCAGATTTCTGGTCTGGCCACTTTTTTTTCTTTACAGTGTGGTAAGTGCTTGACGGGGGCGTGATGACGAAACCACAGGAACATCCTCTTCTGACAGACATAAATACAGGAACAAAGGTCACACATCCCTCTATTCCTTCTTCCAAAAGTTTAGAAATGAAATCTGTTCGTACGGCCAGTTGGTGAGTACTGAATATGATCTCCCAGCATCATTTACAAGTATGTTTTGTAGCTTTCTTGTATGTATTTCTAAAGTTTCATGAGAAGTACATGTGATAAACATATTTTGTGTAGTATTGGTCTGTTGTGTTAGATGTATTAAATAATAATTAGCTAAATGTCATTTCAAGAAAGGGTTCATTTGATTTGTGAGTATTGTTCTATGATATATTTAAGTTTATATGTGCTAATATAGATGAAGGACTAAGTATTAACCAGAAAGATCTTATCAGTGAGAATGAACAAAAATCCAGCTGCATCTGCAGAATATGTTGAAAAGTGACTAAAGAAGATTAAATCATAATGTAAATCTGAGACTGATTCAATTTTCTCTTGTTTTCTGTGTTTTTACACAGATTTTATGCTACAGAGAAATAAAAGGAGAAGTTGAAAAGAGGAAGCGTCCGACTTCCTGAATATCCAAACTTTCCTTGGTGGAGTAACCATCTTATTCAACCACAAAACCCACAGCTACTTTTAACCCATTCAGTTATTTTGGTAGCACAGAACTCAGAAACACCAAAATGCAGTTGGAGCAAAGTGACAACTTCACCACCTCATTTTCAAACATCACAACCCCAACTCCTGAAGGGGGCAGGGGCGGCTGCCCACCAGTCGGTATTCAGCTGGAAGGTGTGATTTTACCCCCAGTCCTCATCATTGACATCATCCTGGGGCTACTGGGAAACATAGTGGCCCTGTGGATCTTCTGCTTCAAACTGAAGGCCTGGAACCCCAACACCCTGTTCCTCTTTAACCTGGTTATCGCAGACTTCGTGGTTCTAGTGAGTCTGCCGCTGAGGATCGATGCCTTGCTCCGAGGCCACTGGGTGTTTGGAGATGTTTTATGTCGGCTCAACCTCTTCATGATGTTTTCCAACCGCTCTGCCAGTATCGCACTTATGACCGTGGTGGCAATTTATCGCTACTTCAAGGTGAGGAACAGACTGTGGAACTCCACAGTACAGTGTAGTAGGTTACTAAAATCCTACATGGTGTCCACTCGTTGGCTTTTCACTAGTTAGGATTCCTAACAGAGGTACAGGCTGTATAGGTACAGTACAGTGATCCTGTGTATTAATAACCAGCTACAGAAAGTACGTCCGCTGCAACAAATGTGTACTAAATGTGTAAATGATGTGGTAAAGGTTCTGATCAGTGTCCCCTTGTTCCAGGTGGTCCACCCTCACCACCGCTTCAACCGGATGACCAAGTGCCAGGCTGTGTACGTGTCGTTGTTTGTGTGGCTGTTGGTGATCAGTCCTCGGGTTCCCATGCTGGCTTACAGCCACATCAAGGGCAGCGGCAGCAGCACCCAGTGTTTCTTCTTCACATCCTACAAAGAGGCGTCGCGAGCCATCATCATCCTGGTTGGCATGCACCGAATCCTGACGGTGTTGGAGTTCATCATCCCACTGGCCATGCTGCTGTTCTGCTCCATCCGGATCTTCAGCTTCCTGAAGGAGAGGCAGATGGGGAAGGCAGACAAGGTGCGAAAGGCGATGCAAGTGTGCGTGGCCATCGTTGCAGTTTTCATGGTGTGCTTCCTTCCCACCACGGTGACAACCATTGGTGTGTGGGTGATCCGCTCGTACCGCCCGTGGGACTGCTCCGCCTTCTACACCTTCACCCAGCTCACCATCGTGTCTTTGGGACTGAACTTCCTGAACTCAGCCCTGGACCCGATCGTCTATGTCTTCTCCAGCTCCATGTTCAGGAAGGCCCTCTGCAGCACGCTGCCCCGCGCCCTGCGCTGTGGTCACGACACGGACAACGACAAAGAGAGTTCATCAGGAAGCCAGACGACCCAGCAGGAGCTGAAATCCCTGAGGACTGACAGAAGTAGTGAAGCCCTGTAATAAGCTCCTCCTGGATAAAATGGACTTTCATAGCTGCTCTAATTTCCTTGATTCAACTTGAATCAACTTCATGTTTTGTATGTTTGATTTTTTATTCTGTTGAAGAGTTCAGTTATCTACAAATAAATGTGCTGGTGTATTACTACAAATAATTTAGTCTCGTGTCTTCATGGAGCCCCAGACTTTCCCCTCAGGTTGGAAATCATTGTCCAGGTTAAAGTGACTTTACAAGTGGACCTGGTGCTGCAGTAGTTTCAGACCACTACTAGTTTGTCTGCTCCTTAGTACTGAGCTGATGTGTTTGCTGTGCACCATCTAGTGGACAGATCCTACACTACGTCAGCTGACGTGTTGCCTCTGTCTCAGACCTGGTTCCATGTTGAACCAGTTGGACTGGACACAGACAGCTAGGACTGACTCAGGTGAACATAACCATCAGTTATCTCTGATGTAATCTGTGGTAAGTCAACAGTTGGACAAAATAAAAGAAGATAAGAATATTTATCAGTTAAATTAAAATAACACACACGTTTTTACATTCAGTGCGACTCATACTTTCAGTCTCTGTTTGATAGAAATCTCAGAATTTGAGAATTATGGGGTTTTAATGGAATTAACTACTTAAAAAACACCTTCAGTTCCAAAAACTATGGAACTAAAATCTACATAAAAATCTAATAAAACAACATAATACATATTAAATCTCATAAATCTTCTTCACAATAGAACCTGATTATTATTATCATTTTGAAAATTCATATATAAATCAGAACTCAGTGTTTCACCTGAATCAGAGAACTGATGGGTACCTTTCAAAATAAAAGTCATTTTCTGACGATGCTTGATGACTAAAAACCAAATACCATGAGTACTGTGTGTATTTTTATGTTTTATCTTTGTTTTTATTCTGTCTCTGTTATATCAGCAGCATTTATGAACACGAGCATCAGATCTGTGCACATCAGGACTCTGTGGCTCTGGATCCGTTTCAGGGGAGGAGGAAGACAAAGGGAACTGGGACAGAAAGGTCCTGATAAAGAAGACGAGCTGCACATCGACTGAGACCAGGTCAGAACAAAGTGCACACAAACACTCGGATGTATATTATATGTGTGTGTGTGTGACATGTGAATGTGTGTTTATCCACAGTTTCTTTCGTCGTGGACAAAGAGAAACTTTCACTTTCGTTTCTGCAAAGAGACGAAGAGACAGAGCTTCACAGCAGACTGAAAAACAGGAATAAAGATCAGTAAAGTCGAATTCAAACGGTAAGAATCGAAATCAAAACCAAAATAGAAACGTTTTAAAGATAGATGTGCTGCAGACAAACGTGAGATCGACGCTTCTACTTCTTCTTTATTCTTATTCTCTGATTCTCAGCTTAAAGAGCAGAAACGGGTTTTATGTGGTCCCAGCTGATCCAGTTCAGGAAAGTGGACTAAGACCAAACGAGTGAGGACTGATGAACCTTTTTGTCTTTGACTAAAGAACGAAGCTGCTCAGTGATTGTTGATCTGATGTATGTGGATCTTTGTTTCCAGGAGTCATGGCCTCAGACAGTATCCTGGTGATTCCAGCTCTGGGTCGGCGTTTCACTCTGGGGATGCTCTACGATGCTCGAACAGATGAAGTCATCCCTGGTAAAATGGGACTTTTTGTTGTTGTTGTGGTCGCTCACAGTGTTTAACCTCACAACCACCTCGTTCATTTAAAAGTTTAACCCCGTCTGTTTGGGGCCTCTCCTGAACACACAATCTGAGACAGAATAATTCTTTATCATGTAATCTAATCTAATCTAATCTAATCTAATCTAATCTAATATAATATAATATAATATAATATAATATAATATAATATAATATAATATAATAAATCATATTTCAAGAGCATTCGTTTATTAAATATCTTTAATATTTAATCTACATGTTCACTGTTTCCCATATTTCCCCTCTGTCACTCCGCCTCTCTCATTTGCCGCCTCATGAACTGAGTGAATACAGAGAGTTGAACATTTCAGAACAACAACAGGTCCATGAAGTAAACGGGTTTATAACTGGAGAGCTGAAGTACACAGCAACAAACAATAAGATAAAGTGAAGGACTGATATGAAGCAGGTTCGATAGTCGAGGACAGAAACCATGATTACTGGGCTGTTTTTAAATTGACTACTGGTTATGATTATGTGAAGTTTGAATCAGATGTTTTATGATGATGATCCTTCTCTTTTTATTAGTGTCTCTTCTAAATACAACTATTTAGCTGTGCTCAGGATGTTCAGGAGTGAGATTTGAAGAGATCAGCTTGTCTCATTAAATCAGTTTAAAGTACATAAAGTCTAATTAAGACATGAACTAACTGTTGAATCTCGTTTTTAAAGGTGTCACATTTTGGGACGATAAGACTCTAAACAGGACCGTGTTGGCGAATGATCGTCAGACCAGTGACTTTCACATCACTACCGCTGATTCTATGGAAGCCAGGTTCTCTCTGCTGGATGTTGACACTTCCTTTAAAGCCACTTTAATAAGTGGACATACTGAACTTGGAGGATCTGCCAGGTTCCTGAAAGATAAGAAGAATTTCCACAATCAGTGTAGAGTGACGTTTCAGTACAAAGCCACGAGCAGCTTCAAACAGCTGCCGCTGACTGTTCCCGAAGCCAAGAAGATGGAACAAGTTGATTCTGCTGTTAAGGGCTTGGCAACACATATAGTCACCGGGATCCTTTATGGGGGGAATGGTTTCTTCGTGTTCGACAGTGAGAAGTTAGAAACCAGCAACATCCAGAACATCCAGGACCAAATGGAAGCCATCATACGGAAAATCCCCACATGTGAGGATCAGGGGAAAGTTAACATCCAGCTGACTGATAAAGAAAAAGCTCTGGCTGATACATTGTCCTGCAAAATTTATGCAGACTCTATATCTGAAAGTAACCCTACAACGTTTAACACCGCTGTGAAGACCTACGTTCAACTGGTGAGGTCAAGATTCAATGTGGTTCCTCTGAAGGTTCACCTGATGCCACTGAAGAGGTTGGATTCAAGTGCTGCTGAGGTGAAGCGTGGAATCAGTATTGGACTCGTCAGGAAGGCTGAAGAAGCTCTGGAAGAACTTCAACAAGTGGAAATGAGATGCAACGATTGTCTGGAAGATAAAACGGTCAAAACGTTTCCACACCTTCAGAAAAACCTGAGCAGCTTCCGAACGCTGTGTAACTACTACCGAGCAGAACTTCAGAGAGAGAGACGAGGAGACAGAGAGACAGAGAGAGACAGAGAGAGAGGAGAGACGAGAGGAGAGACAGAGAGAGAGCGACAGAGGAGAGAGAGAGACAGGAGACAGAGGAGAGAGACAAGAGAGAGACAGGAGAGCGACAGAGAGAGAGAGAGAGAGAGACAGAGAGAGCAGACAGAGAGGGATAGAGACTATATAGATATGAGAGAGAAGAGAGAGAGAGAGAGACAGAGAGAGAGACAGAGAGAGAGAGAGACAGAGAGAGAGAGAGAGAGAGAGAGAGAGAGACAGAGAGAGAGAGAGAGAGAGAGAGGAGAGAGAGAAGAGACAGAGAGAGAGAGACAGAGAGAGAGAGAGAGCGAGAGAGAGATAGAGGAGAGAGAGAGAGAGACAGTCGAGAGAGAGAGAGAGAGGGGGAGAGAGAGAGAGAGAGAGAGAGAGATGAGGAGAGAGAGAGAGATGAGGAGAGAGAGAGATGAGGAGAGAGAGAGAGATAGAGGAGGGCGAGAGAGAGAGAGAGACAGAGAGACAGAGAGAGAAGACAGAGAGAGAGAGAGAGAGACTGACAGAACAGAGAGAGAGAGACAAGAGAGAGACAGAGAGAGAGAGCAGACCAGAGAGAGAGAGACAGAGAGAGAGAGAGAGGACAGAAAGAGGGAGAAGAGAGAGAGACAGAGAAGAGAGCAGATAGAGAGAGAGAGACAGAGAGAAAGAGAGAGAGAGAGAGAGACAAGAGAGAGACAGAGAGAGAGAGACGGAGAGAGAGAGAGACAGGAGAGAGAGAGAGGAGAGAGAGAGAGAGAGGGAGAGGAGAGAGAGAGACTTGAGAGAGAGAGAGAAGGAGACAGAGAGAGGGCAGAGAGATGACAGACAGACGAGAGAGAGATAGACAGAGAGAGACAGAAGAGAGACAGAGAACAGAGAGAGACATACAGGAGAGAGAGAGAGAGAAGAGAGACAGAGAGAGAGAGAGAGAGAGACAGAGAGAGAGAGAGAGAGAGACAAGAGAGAGAGAGAGAGAGACAGAGAGAGAGAGAGAGAGAGAGAGACAGAGAGAAGCACAGAGAGAGAGAGGAGACAGAGAGAGAAGAGAGAGAGAGAGAGAGAGAGAGAACGAGGAGAGACAGAAGAGAGAGAGAGAGACAGAACAGAGAGAGAGAGAGAGAGACAGAGAGAGACAGAGAGAGAGAGATAGAGAGAGACAGAGAGAGAGACAGAGAGAGAGAGAGAGACAAGAGAGAGAGAGAAGAGAGACAGAGAGAGAGAGACAGAGAGAGACAGAGAGAGAGAGAGAGAGAGAATACAGACAGAGAGAGAGAGAGACAGAGAGACAGAGAAAGAGAGACGGAGAGAGAGACAGAGAGAGAAGAGAGACAGAGAGGACAGAGAGAGAGAAGACAGAAGAGCAGAGAGAGAGAGAGAGACAGAGAGAGGACAGAGAGAGACAGAGAGAGACAGACCAGACAGAAGAGAGAGAAGAGGACGAAGAGAGAGAAGAGGAGAGAGAGAGAGGAGAGAGAGAAGAAGAGAGAGAGACAGAGAGAGAGAGAGAGAGAACAGAGAGAGAGAAGAGAGAGAAGAACAGAGAGAGACGAGAGACAAGAGAGAGAACAAGAGAGAGACAGACAGAGAGAGAGAGACAGACAGAGAGAGAGAGACAGAGAGAGAGAGCGAGAGACAGAGAAGGCAAGAGAGAGAACAGGAGAGAGAGAGAGAGAGAAAGAAGAGACGAAGAGACAGAGAGGACAAGAGAGAGAACGAGAGAACAGAGAGCAGAGAGAGAGAGACAGAGAAGAGCAGAGAGAAGACAGAGGACAGAGAGAGAGAAGACAAGAGAGAAGAGGAGAGACAGACGAGAAAGAGAGAGAGAGACAGAGAGAGACAGAGAGAGACGAGAAGTAGAGAGAACGAGCAAGGAGAGAGAGCGGAGAGAGAAGACGAGAGAGACAGAAGAGACAAGAGAGAGAACAGAGAAGGAGAGCAGATATTATCTGAGTCGAAGATACGATGCGCAGATACAGAAAATTCGATTTGATTACCCAAAGTTATAAAATAGTTCAGAGTAAATAAACCGACAACAAAAACGTGCCACAGACAAAAACAGCATGAACTCAGCAAACAACAAAATAAATAAGGACAGAGATAATATAACACATCAGGTAAATAGAGGGTTCAAGCCTCTGGTGAACATAAACTATCCCTAAAGAACAGTGTTAAAAACACAGACGCCTCCGCCACAGAGCAGAGACATCGCGTAGACACTGCTGAAATAAAACCGCAGATTGTTCATAGAACTATGAAAACTTAAAATCCAGCCCACAACGGGCCCGAACAAAGCCCGGAACACAGAGGTGACCTCCTGACACTCGGCCTCCCTGGTCTTGTAAATTTCAAGTTTGGCCTGGCCGACAAGAAGTTCAGCAGTTGCCACGTGGTGGCGTCTGCCATGCGGTAACCCAGCCCCAAGATAAAAACATCGGGTCCAAGCTTCACGAAAACCTTCAAAGCACAGTCAACAACTAAACAGCTCCGCAGGGCCGTCACAGTCCAGAAAACATGGAAAACATCGCCGGAGACCACAGTGCACACGGCGCAGGAAACCGCCGGATGATCCTGCTGGTGAATGAATTCACAGTATCCCGCCCCGGGTAGATCCGCCACTGAAGAGCGCAATTCTCTTGTTCAGGGGGGCTGTAGAGGACCTCATGTCGGGTGCAACCAACAAGCGTGGACAACCTCCTCCTCCACACCGTGTCAGTCCTGACCCCCAGCTGGACCCTATTCAACTCCACGACGCAGCAGGCGTAACGGTCTTTCCCCCGTGACGTTGTGAGTCAAAGCACCTGGTCGAGTCTCTAAAGTCCAAAGTAAAAACCAAGTTCAGGAAAAGGAGCTCGCTCATCCGGAACTCTCCAAGCACTGCAATAATCCTGCAGCATCTGCTGGTCATCAGGCAGACAGTCTAGACATAACCAGTCCAAAATCTCTCTGAAACCCGGGCTGATCTCAGACCAAAAGCCCGAGGCCACGGCCGGTGCGTTTTCCCAGGTCCGGGACCCCCGCCACGTTGAACCAGGCGCTTAGCGTTGGCAGTCCCGAAGAGAGCAAGCAGGAGCCAGACCCGGAGCTGGAGCCGTCCGTGGACATCTAACGGGGGCCCCGCACAGCCGGGGCGCAGCCAGGAGCCAGTGCAGGAGACCGAAGGATTCCAGCCTCCTCCACCCGAACAGCACAAACGAAAAACACCTCGATAAAACAAACACAGGTAAAACTGAAACATCAAAAACAAGTGGAGTCCATTAAAACAATGCAGAGTCCAGCGTGGAATGTGCCAGCCGCTGTAAATGGAAAGAGGCCACGGGTCCTCACCATCACCGCAGGTCAGAGAGAAACCTTTGGACAAATGCAGTCTGAAAGCGACACCATGCTGACAAGTGGATCAGACCTTGGACCGCCTGATCTTGGGGTAAAAACAAAACACACTGTGGCACCCAGTGAAGCTGGTCCGCAGAAAAAAATCACAAGGAGGGACTGACCCAGTTTAAGAAGATCAACAGGGGGTCCACCAGGGCCCAGGCTATCCGAGCCCACCGGGCCACCAAGTTGTTGAGCACCATGAGGCCCTCCACCTGTACGACATCGGTGGCAGTAGCCACCCATCCAATTTTGTAACCATCCCCATCCACCTTCTCCACAACGACGCAGACAGTTCCTATTCACACTCTCTTCATTCCCCAAATTGCCCCACACCCAAGTAGTTAAACTCAAACTCCCCCCTCTGCCAGGTGAGAACCCCCGGTAGAGTGGGAAGCCCCACCCCTCCACCTGGCCGACAGCCAAACGCTGCACTTTTTGTGCCATTGACCTTAGCAAATGAGACAATTGCGAAAAGCCTTAGTATGTCTTTTCCTAAAGTACGGATCTCTTTTTGTGACTTAACGAGAACACAACATCATCTGCATAGGCCGACAGTACGTGTGGGCCTACAATTGGGGCAAAACCAAACCACTAATGGAGGAAGACCCGGACCTGACATAAAAGAGGCTCGATGGGACAGGGCAGACAACATCCCTGAGAGCGAGCAGCCCGGTCTGATGCCTCGTTGCACTTAAAAGGAGCGACTCAGCTCCACCATTGACCTTCAGTATCACGCTCAATGTCCTGGTAAACCTGGATCAATAGCAGTCAACCGGGGCTGAGACCAAACCTCTCCAGAGTCGTCCAGAGATACGGGTGCTCAACTCGGTCGAAAGCTTTTTGCTTGGTCACAGCGAATGACCCAGTCTATTCCCCAATGAACCAGAGAGGTCCAAAAGCATCCCGAAATTTAAAATCACAATTGTCAGTGATACCTACCGGGCACACAGTAAGTCTGATCTAAGTCTGTTGGCCAGAGCCTTGGACAGGATCTTATAGTCCATACAAAGCACAAGACGGGACGCCCCAGTTCCTAATGTCCCTGAAGGTCACCAGCCTTTGGGTAGCAGAGTAAGAACTGCTCGGCTGCAGCTGAGGGGCAAAGAGTTCTCCGTCAAAGCTTTCGCAACAACACCGAGCAGATCTTTGCCCCAGCTCAGGCGCAAAAAGCCTTGAAGAACTCAAAGAGAGACCATCGAGCACAGGACCCGCCCTCCCTTCATACTCGGAAGCCACAGACAGCTACTGCAAACGACAGAAGGTTCGCCGAGCGTCACGGTAACCTCCCTCAGAGGCCTGGGGAAGACCACCACAGAAAGTCTCGTAGCACGCCAAGTCCTCATGGACTCACTGCTGTACAAGTCTCTGTAGAACTCACGCCCCTCCCCTGATGTGACCAGCTCCGTAGCACAGCCCCTACAGAGGAGCGCAGGCCGTAGGAGTACCGGCTCTGGCCATGCCTCTTCTCCAGACTAAGAAAAAGCCGGGAGGGAGCAATCCAGCTCTGCGACAGCCTGGAATCTGCAACGAACAGTGCCCCTGTGTTCTGGTGCCCAGTAGCTGGCAAGAAGAGCCGTTTTGGATTTGGAGGCGTCCAGGTGTCTTGGTTTTCCGTGGAATCTGCCAAAAGTGTGCAGTGCCACAATTCACTCTCGAGAGCTTTAGTTCGACCGGGTTAACGTCCCTAGTGCATTGAGAGTGTACTGTGGCAGATTGCTTATCGGGACTTTGGCCAACAATCGCCACCACTGTCGAAGATTCATAAAATCAGATTTCTGGGTTTTAAATAAAGTCCCGTTATCCAAAAGAACCTAAAAACCAGCTTTGAAACCTCATCAAGCAACAGTGAATCAATTAAAATCCGAGTAGGGGCGCTTCCTATATGCTTAATGTGATTAATAAAAAACATGACAACAAAAACCATGGATGATCAGTAAAACCAACAGGTGTGGATCGAACAGGACTGAAAGAACTCATCTGGGGGCTTAAAAGAATAAAAAAAAAAAAAAAGCGGTCCAGTCTCGCTAAGGAGATCCCTCTCTCACGTGGGAACCACGTGTACTGTCTTGTCAGAATTCAGAAGGAGCAGTGGAGGCTCCTCCAGACATCGCGCCAGCTCATTGACTTCAGTGACCTGTTGTAAAACAACGCCCGATGCAGGATGATGCTCGATGTGGTTCCTGCCAGACGGTCGTTCTCAGTACAGTTAAAATCAAAAATCACACCTAAGAACAAGTAATCTTCGCATTACATGAATTAAAACAAGTTCAACGTTCATTGAGAGCAGGAGGACTCTCTCTCCGGTATTAGGAGGCATAAACATTGACCAAGAGCACTTGGTGCGTTCAACACACCCGCCTGACCACCAGAAGTCTGCTGCCAGGAAACCACGTCAGATGTCGAGAAGGAGACCGAGGCAGGATCCGAAAACAGGATACCCTACACCCCCCGCTGCTGCTGCTGCTGCATGGGCTCAGTAACCACTGTCCAGGGCCACTCCCTGTCCAGTCAAAACCTCGTTCTGCCGTCACTTGGTGTGTTTCCTGGTTATAGCATCAACGTCAATGTGATTCGTTTTTCATGAGTTTTCAGATAAAACCATTCTCTTCTTCGGGCGCTGGCCCCGTTCAAATTCAAAGTGCCAATTTGAAAAGTAGTCATGGGGAGAGGAAGAGAAACAGCACAGACAACAGCAGGAAAAACCAGGGCAAGGGAGTTAGCACTTAGAACACCCTCCATCATCCTCAGGTTCCGGGCTCCAGCTTTAACACTACTTCTTTATCTGTAACCTCCTGGTCTTGTAGCCCCCTGTATAACCTCTGCTCCTCATCTGACCACGGAGCAGGTCACAAACATTCCTGTCAGAAAAATAATCCTCAACTTTCACCGCCCTTAAGAGTTTTAGTTATAACAGAAACAGTTTAACTCTCTCGACACTGTACGCTCTAACACCCCCCAGTCGCTGAGACTGGAAGGAAATTACCGGACATCTCAGCGTCATGCCGGGGAGTCGTCGACCCCACTGCAGTCCGACTCGGATGCCTTCAGGCTCCTCATCAGCCTCTACCTCTGACCTTTTTCCAACAAGCCCCAGACTGGTCCCTGGGCCTGCCCACAGTAGTTTACTCTTCTTTTTCCCCCTGGTATGTTGGACAACTGGCGACTTCGTCCATCACTGCTTCCTGTCAGTCCTCAGCTCCTCAGCACAACGGCATCACCACCCTCTCCTTTACTCACTGTCTGTACTACTGAATGTGTGATCAGCAGCATCATCACCACCCGCCACCTCGCCCTGGTCACCCCAGGCACCTGCCCAACTCATTCTGCTGGCCCTTCCTTTCACCTCCACCTGCGCCTGCAGCCATCCACCCCTCCCCTCCTTTGGCCCCCTGCGGCGCTGCGCCACCACACCCCATCATGGACAGCCAGCAGACCTGCCTCGGCATGCTCATAGGACAGGCCCTAATGAGATGTCCTCCACTCCCACAGACAAAACACTTCATGGTCTCGAAGTCCACAACAAGAACAATATCAAAGTCATCAACCCATCACTTCAGCCACCAGGTTCAGGTTTCTCGTCCGTATGTTCAGAACCATGTAGAACTGAACGTCGGTGGGGAGATGACGTGACGCAGCTCTGGGCGGGTGTACATCCCTACGGTAAAACGCCGTAAAGGAGACACTAATTCCCGGTGTCGGGACAACGCTCTGCCAGCGGGCCTCGTCACTGATAAACGGGGGAACATTAGACCAGAGGTCACTTTCTTAGAGGGCTGAGTGAGGTAGACAACGAAACAAAGGATTCACTGATCACAACACCACTTTTCAACCAGGCCGTGAACTTTATCAACGCTGTCAGAGCCGTTCATGTAGCTGATTTAATACTTTGTGGACCGACCACAGCGACCACACACTCATTCACCGAGAACCGGGAGGCAGCGGACACTGTGAGGCCGTGCTTCCTCGTCAGCTCGGTGAAGAGCATACCTCCACCTGCACCTGCACCTGGACGCGGACACAAAAGCGCACACAAACCCCGTAAAACACCCCCGACGAGACAGGTAGAGAGAGAGAACAGAGAGAGGAGAGAGAGAGAGGAGAGGAACGAGAGAGAACAGAGAAAGAGAGAGAGAGAGAGAGAGAGGGAAGAGATAGAACGAGGAGAGAGAGAGAGAGAGACAGAGAGGTAGAGAGAGAGACAAGAAGCAAGAGAGGAGGGAAGAGAGACAGAGAGTGAACAGACAGAGAGAGAGAGAGGGGAGAGAGACAGAGAGAGAGAGAGAGACAGAGATAGCAGAGAGAGAGAGAGACAGAGTAGAGAGAGAGACAGAGAGAGAGAGGGAGAGAGAGACAGAGAGAGGAGGAGAGGGAGAAGAGAGAGACAGAGAGAGACAGAGAGAGAGAAGAGAGAGAGAGACAGAGAGAGACTGAGAGAGAGAGAGAGAGAGAGAGAGAGAGAGAGCAGAGAGAGAAGAGAAGAGAGAGAGAAAGAGAGAGAGAGAGAGAGAAGAAGAGACAGAGAGAGAGAGACTGAGAGAGAGAGAGGACGAGAGAGAGACAGAGAGAGAGAGAGAGACTGAGAGAGAGAGAGAGACAGAGAGATACAGAGAGAGAGAGAGGGTAGAGAGAGACAGAGAGAGAAAGAGGGAGAGAGAGAACAGATAGAGAGAGAGAGAGGTAGAGAGAGAAGAGAGAGAGAGAGAAGACAGAGAGATACATAGAATAGAGAGAGAACAGAGAGAAGAGAGATACAGCTAGTATATAAAATGGAGGGAGAGAGAGACAGCGAACTAGATCTTGATAGGATCTCTCCGCCAGATACTACCTATCGCTATATCTATATATATAGACGAAGATATCGAGTACTTGGAAGATAAGAT